>NC_132939.1:39376500-39736500 GCF_034638445.1 Ciconia boyciana | reverse complement strand
TTACTGTTGGACCTGTCCTACACAAGAGCATCTCCTACCTGTTTGAACGTTATTTATATTCTTGGCCTCTGAAAAATTTAGTGACAATAAGTTCCACAAATTGATGACACAGTGAGGGGGGAATCCAAAAATCATCTGGTTTACTTGTTTTATATCTTCTTATTTCTTCATTTTCTCTTTAGTTCCTTCAATGTAATAACAGAATATGTAAATAATGAAAAAATCATTACTGATTCATCTTCTCCAAGCTTTACAAAACTCCACCATTTTTTCCTATCCTTTCTCTTTTTTTCAAGACAAGAAATTGACATTTACCTAATTTCTTTTTTTTAAGAAGCCATTTCATGCTTTTGATCATCTCTGATGCCTTTCTCTGTACATTTTCAAGTGTTATATAATTCTGAGGAATGAGGACAAGAACTATATTAAATCTTTACGATGTGTGTGCATACCAAATTAAAATAGTGCTATAAAGTTTTCCTCTGTGCTTTCCTACTAGTTGCTAATATCCTATTCAGTATTTTGACAGCTACTGAATCTTGACCATTTTAAACTTGAATCCTGAAGATTTCTAAAAACTATCCTCACTGATCCCAACATCTTCTTACTGTGTGTTAATAGATAACTTAGAGCCTGTAATAGAATTTCACCAGTCATTTTATCATCTAGCTATACATAAAGTATCATGACATCTTTTTGTATTTATTTCACCTCTTTGCAGGTAGCTTTGTATTTGGTTTTGTTTAATAATTTCATATCATGCAAATTTTGTTGCTTCAGTATTCAATTTCTTTTCCAGCTCCAGCCTGTACATATAATATATAAGCCTGTGCAGGACCAATACAGATCCCTGGATGACCTGATATAGTCATCACCCATATCACTGTGGAGATTTTTCTCTAATCTGTTTTCTTCCAAATATATCTTTTAAATCAGGGTGACCCACTCTTTTGAGAGCTTTGAGCTTGGTTTCTCTCAAAGAGGGTTCTCATGAGATTTTTTTTTTTTAAATTCAGAAACATTCAAGTCACGCATTTTGCTTGGTCTACATGTTTCCTTGCCATGGTGCCTGTATCTCATGCATTTGCCTTGCAGCACAACAGCTTCTCCCCTGGTTCATGATCTGTGTGCCAGACACAGGTATTTGACTGGAACTATGATCATCTGTAACTAATGTGCAGAGGAACCCCTCAGAGAGAAGTCATAGTGTTCCAGCTGCTGGAGTAAAAGTGGAAGATAAGACCTTCAGAGCTCCCACCTCCTGCCTGTCCAAAGGCTCATTCCCAAGCAGCTGTGTAATGTTATCTCCATGATAACTGATTCATCAGAATTTACTGTAGCCACTGGCATCACATAGATCGTATTCTGAAACCCATATGATGATATTCAAAGTAATTGAGAGTCCTAAATATATGCACAGAAAATGAATACCCCAAAATACTGTAACTATACTTTTTTTAATGTGGCTTTCTTTATTCTGTCTCTGTGATCTACTTAGAATACCTTTATCATACAGTCCCACTTCCATATATTTATTAAATCACTTTCATAACAGAAGATGTATTTTGAACGGTTAAAATATTTCCCCTCCATCTTGTACTAATCTTCCAGTATAGTCTAGTACAGCATATGGCATAGGTTTCTGAATGTCACACGCTCTCCTTTGACCAGACTATTACTAATTATGAAGGAATCATGAATGAAGAATGGTATTTATCTTCCAGCTAACACATTAACTTGACCACAGTGCCACAGATAGTGTTGTCTCGGTTTCATTTTGGGTCTTCCATATTCACCTATTTCAAGGTCAACGGGATGATACAATAATGAAAAAGTAGAACAAACACTGTCTAATGGAAATAGCATTTCATAAAAAGCTGTGATGGCAACTCTACAAAGACGGCAAAGGAATGCAGCTTTTCAACTGAGCACTACCTGACAGATTCAATAATCAGGGGAAAGCCTTAATTGATGACATTTCATTAGCATAATGAGTTGAAGCTGGGAAAAGAGAGTCTCTTATTAATTAATCAAACAAAGCACGAACTGTTTCAGTCCCTTACTCTCTGCCATTTTCCATTAATCATAGGACTGTGTATTAAACTCATTTGAATTCACTAGGTGTTGAGTATTTCTATGGGAAAACTATTGGCAGAGTGGCATGCTCAAGTGAACACACTTATGCAGGTATAAAACACATTAGAAATTCATGTTTGTGAACTTAAACTCTCATCTCTGCAGGAAGTGCCGATAATACTTCTTCAAAAAACACCAGACCTCAGTAGCCACTAGTATACAGATGAAAGCTGCCTCCTCTCTAACAACCTGTTACCTGGCTGCAGGTGTTTAATCCATCAGGGTGAATTTCTAGTACAACATGGAACAGCTGTGCTGACTGCTGTCAGAATAACCTTTTTACAACATGGTTTGCCATGCATTGGACAATTTTCCTTGGTATTCCCAGCTGTATTTTCACTGTCTTTTGCTTTGCATTTTAAATATATAAAGAAAAGTAAAGACAGGGGTATTCAAGAGCTCAGAAGGGCTCAAGTTCTGCTTTTTGATTGTTGTTATTTTTCTTATTTTCTGGAAAGCATTTGTAGGCTGTGATGGTTACTGCTTGAGTAAATTTTTAGTAGCTTGGAAAATGGGGATAAATCAGAAGTCTTCCATGTTCTATGCAGAAAGACATTTTTCCTTTCCACCTGTAGGGTACCTTTCCCTAGGAAAAAAAAAAAATAAATCTAAAGACCAGAAAGAAACAATCAGAGATTTTTGTTTCTTTATAATAGTGCATATCTTGGAGAAGAGAGACCTGTTTCCAAAGGCTGCATATTCAATTTCTACAACTTTTATTATTAAATTTATTAGCAACTTTGTAAAAGACAGAGGCCCTTCTCTTCTCTCATGCAGCTGGTTATTCTAATCATAGGCTAGAGAATCATGTTCCTGGCCTGTGAATCTTGAGTTCTTCCTTAAAACTGGCTCAGCTTCAGTAAACCAGAGAATAACTATGCAGAGACCCCTTTGCAGTTTAAGGTTTCACAAAAGTTTCATTGGATACTTACTAATGAGGAGGTGCTTGAAGCAAGGTCAGATACAAACAGAGTACCTGCTAGTTAATTCATATGTTTTAGAGGAAAAAGACCATCATCTTTCTTTCAATAAAATGTATTTGTTTATGTTTTGAATGGAGCTCTGTTCTTCATGCACATTGGCTGCAAGCTCAGTTACAGGATTGGGCCTTTGAGAGACTGTAAGTGGATTCTCACTAGACTTTGGTAATTGCTCAGTCCTTCCAAGGTGGCTGCAGAGCTGTGAAACTTTAGGCACAGAAATGTTTTACTGCTGAAAACTTTGTTGCAAAGGCTTGACAAAGGCATGTTTTTAGATTTAGTTGCCTAAGGTCCTTATTCAAATATATTTTTGTGTCTAAATACCAATGAAAATCTTGACGAAATATTTCTCTGCTTGGTGGGTGACAAATTTCATTTCTTTTCCATTTGAAAATAGAACCAGTAAATTAAGAGAGTAATTTCTGATAAGCCTCAAGTAAGGCCACAGAAGAAAGACATTTACTGGTGATAAGACTTCAGACTCTTGGGATTGTACTTTAACATTATTACAGCAGATAGCAAACTCTGAAGACAAACTGATAAAGAAATGTGGTTTTTTTCATACACTAGCATCAATTAATTTAACATTGATGGGATTAGGATAGTAGATAGACATGCTCTACACTCGCTTGGTTTGTTTTCAGTGGTAAGGTTGATGCACTGCAGGTTTATAGAGTTGATGCACTGCAGTATAGAATAATATAAAAATTGCAGTGCTGCACACTTTTCTGCTTTTTGTTTTAGTATCTAGGCTTTTATGATTTTTTCTAGTGCCAGAAATGATACATTTTTATTAAGGTCTTCATAGTCATTGCAGAATTGTATTTTTTTCCTTAGTTTAAAAACTTTTATGTTAAATTTGAAACTTATTGTACTATGACTTCAGATCATATGTCTGTTTCTCTATAGTCACATGCATAACATTCTCACAGTTCACACAGAAATGAATTATATTTACACAGATAGCATGCAACACCTTTTTCAGTTGTACCATCAATGGAAGTGAAGCAAGAGTGTAGAACTGATCAATAGACTTAACACTCTCAGCTACGGATAGAAAAGTGAATCAAGCAAAAAGCAATACCTTATTCAAACTTTGTGTACATTTAACGTGGTCCTTAATCTGATCAATGTTCCTGATTAAGGTCTATGTATGATTTAAAATCTGCTTTGCTTACTATGTATCCAAGATACAGATAATAAAAAATACAGATGTTTTTTCTCCTAATGATATAGCGTAAGAGAGTATGTACTCCATTTTTCTTTATTTATTTACAAAACATCTTATGCTCTGTAATAGCATATCTGAGAAAAAAGAAAGCTCCATTTTAAAAGCTGAAGTTCATTTATCTTTGAATATTATCAGTAGAATTAGGCAATTTTTAGTCACCTCCAACGCCCTGTCCATCTAATATCTTGGGGTTAAGTTTTTTTATTTCTTTTTTTTTTTGAGCTGCATAAGAAGAGAGTGCATATGATTTTTTTTGAATATTTCTATTGCAAGCTAGTTAAAAAATCTGTCAAAACTTGGTAATTCAATATCCAACTTATTCTAGTCCAAAATGATTAAATACTCATACTTTGTAAATCGGGATTGGTACTACCAATGAATACTATAAAAAGCAATACTGACAGGAATGTGAATATTTTAGGACTTAAAATTACTTCCTAAAAATTTTCTAAAGCTAATTCTAACCACTATAGAATCTGCGGAGGACTACGATAAGACAAAAATCACGTGATCAAAGAAAAAAAGCCTATGTTTACTTCCTTTGAGCAACAGATTTCCCTGAGAATGCAGGAAGGTTATGTGGCCATTTTGTAACAGGGAGTTGCAGATATCCTCCATTTGGATGAGTTGCACTAATGGCCATATACCAGCCCCAGCCTGAACATAGCTTGTAAAAATGGTGCCAATTTAAATTCAAAAGTAGATTACTGAGATCTTGTTGAAGTGAAAAGCTACAAACATAGAGTGAAACTAGACAGACAATAGCGGCAGATGTTTACAGAGTCATTCCAGTTAACGTTTTTGATCATACCTAGTTAGGTGGGTTACAAGTTTCCCTGCTTGTGACTGATTGTTAGTGCATACAACCACTGAAGTGTGCACAGAAAACAGACACCAAACTAGAAAAGGTCTTTCCTCCTATTTTATTCTGATGATGTGTCCCAGTTCCTAAGTAAAGGATCATATAATTTGTGGCCTTTGCGGTAACATGCCAGCACAGTCCCCAGAAAATTTTTTGGAAAGACCTGATTTCATAGGTGTAGGGTGAATATGGACATAGAAGTAAGTAGGTTGGAAAAAAGCAGAATGAAAATCCTACTCGGAGTTGTACTTGAAAAAAATTAGGGCTCTTGCATGTATCTACTAATCAGGCATCTCATGAAGCTTTCCTAACTATGGATAGTGGGTGTCTACTCAAGGGATGAGCTTTTAGGGTAAATCCCTTTTGGAGATTTAGCCCACAGTGAGCTGTTACATTTTAATTGACCCTGTGAAGTACTATACTACTGATTTGTTTGTAAGGCATGTTGTTATAGTGAAAGAAATTCATAGTTCCATATTAACCTTATATTTTGCCATTTCTCATAGGAACTTATTTGTAATTATTCTCCCATCCTTTCTCAATGGACTTTTATGAAAATACCATCTGTACAGTTGGCTCTCACACTAAATATAAATGCAGACACTAAAGAAAAAAATAAATATAGTTAAAAACAAGTGTTGCCAAGAGGTCTAATTAGAGAAAGAAAAAAATAATGAATATGTATTAAACCCAAATCTGCACATCCTGTAGTACATTCTAACATATGCAATGCAGATTGCTAAAATCAGTGCAAGATATCAGAAACGAACATTTTGATATCAGAGTGTGCTGGTTTTGGCTATTTTGTTCAGGAACTTCTGAGACATGAGATACAGTCAGGGGAATCACTGGATTTGATATTGCAGGTTACATCTCCTGTCACATGGAGTATGAATATCTGGGCAGTAGCACCATATGAGTGTAGTTGAATTTCTCTGTGTTTGCACTGTATTATATCCTAGGAACATGATTAATATTTATAGGCAGTAATCAAAGATAACATGTGGGGGGAGGGGTTATTCCTGAAGCACCCCTCTACTAGGATAAATAATCACTTGAATAATTTCATGCAGTATAGAAATAGTGAATTGAGCATATTAAGAATGACAAAGTAAACCTTAAACATTGCAAGCACAAATTTATTTTCAAACTGCAATATTTCAACTTCTCATAATAAAAATAATTTTGATAAATTAATTTGTAAGATTTTTGTCTAGTCATAGAAAATTGATTTCTTGGAAGATGCAATTTTAAATGTGTCTTTATGATGGATTTATTTTCCAAATGTACAATGTTAGGTTATTTATTGCTGTTACAAACTAAATTCTCATTATACATTACCTGCAGAATGTATGATATGTGATAAAATTTTTGAGAATAAGATTTGTTTAAAGCAGTACAATAATTTTAAACAACTCTTTTAGAAGTCAAATTAACTAAAAAAAAAATTTACTTCAATAACTTGCTTCTTAAAGAAACTCCTTATCATAACAAAAATTTATAATATTTCACATGCAAATATATTGAATTAAACAATATCAAAGGTTAATGTGAAAATACTTGTAATAGTGTGCTTACAAAGAAAGAATTAAAAATTTTTACTTAGTAGTTTCATTAATACAATCTAGTTTGAATTCAGAAAAAAAACCCCAAGAAACAAACAAACAACAAACCCAAACAGGTGTAAGCTTGTATTTTACATGAGGTTTAGTGCTCTGCTGAACCTGTATCTCTTTTATGAAAACAATACTCATCAAAATCAGAGCAGCATTTTCAAGATCTGTTTTGTTTCCAAGAACTAAAAGCTCTTCCTGAAATTTTCTATGTGATACTTGCCTTCAACAATTTATTATAAGATATTGCCTGAAATAGATGTATTTTCTAGTTTTCTACAAAATTGTTATAGGTGTTCAGAAATGCTGCAGAACTTTGGTAAGATTTGCCTTTTATTAACTTCTGCAAGTTATTTTTGAAAGCTGAAAAAACCCCAAAGTTTTCTATATGAAATTACTGCACAAAAAAATATTTGTGTGTAAGTTGTGCTCATTCCTAAAACATAATTGATAGCAAGTTTTATGGTCCTGAGAATCCTACATCTATCTAGGCAAATTAATATACATTTTCTCATAAGAAATCATTTCTAAACTGGATGCAAGATGACAGCTATTTCCACTTGACAAATATACTAGGAAATATTTAATACACCACGTAAACTCTTTTTTTCCTGGTTATCATTTAAAATTTTCCTAAAACAAACTATTTGCTAAGTTTTAGTTTAGCTAAACTCTGATTATAAATGTGATCCAGAAACTATACAGAGTGTTTCCATGGGGGCAGTTTACTCTGTAGGGAAAAAAAGGATGAGGACAGAAAAGGCAGATGATTTTATCCAAAAAAAAAAAAAAAAAAAGATGTACATGACTTGTGCATCACATCTAGTGGACTTGATAAAAACAACAAAGATTATTTGAAATAGAAATTAATAAAAGTGAGTAATTTTTATTTATTACTTACATAGAGTGAAATGCCCTGCGTAAATCCCATTTGTAATCTGACCAGATTCTATGCCAGCCTTTTTTGTGACTTGTCAACATTTCTGCGTGACTTCAACATATAAGTTTGCAGCAGCTGTTGCCTGTTATCGCTGTGCTTAGTAAGACAGACAACTGAAAAAGTTCTCACAAATATTTCTAATGTAACTTTAGCAGTGCTTGCTTTTATTTTTGGTTGTTATTGTGATAACCACTTACCAGGATTATAGTGGCTTGATTTTACCCAGGTTGTAAACTCCTAGATTTTTTTGCCATCTGATTAATTCTTTTTACCTGCTTATTCACCTAAATTCCTGCAACTCTAAAACCCAACATTGCTTACACTTTTTAAGTTTCCTAAATACTTTTGCACATTTTTTTCCATAGGTGAGCAACATATACAAAGGCAACCTTTGTCTGATTCCATTTTCTATATATAAAAGCCTGAATTAGGTGTGAAGTTTTTATCTCAGTTATGCTGTTAGTAACTAAGTGTTTTGAACCAGAAAAGATGATGCATCAAAGAGTGATATGACAAAGATACTTCACATAAGGACATTAAATTAACTAAACTTGCACACAAAAGACTGAGAGGGAATTTTTTTAGTAGATCTCACATATGCTGTGAAAGAAAAATGGAAAAAAAGGCAGACTCCCCACTACACAGATTAATCTGAACATTCTGGCTCTACATTCTAATCTGATTTTTAACTCTATAAGGAAGTCCAGCAGAACTTTCTGCCTAAAATCACAGCAGAGTATCAACAAACAAATGAAGTAGAACAAAATTAGTCCTTGATGTTTGGAACCCAATATGGAGAAACTTATGATAGCCAGAGTGAAAAACAGACAGAAGTCACTCTCATGTATTCTCTATTCACCCACACATCTATACCCTTCAAATATCAACAACTGAAATGAGCATATTATGAAAGGAAAGGAATGAAATCCTTTCCATCCCTAGACTATGACACTTCCTACTGTCCCAAGCATCTCTAGTTTGACACTACCTTGTAGTTGGCTTAGTAGATATACACTGATTTAGGGACTCTGTAAATGTAACAGTTATTAATTCTTTTCTGCCAATGTGTGCATGTGTAGCTTATTCACAATGTCAAATGTAGCTGTTCTATCAGTGACTGCTATCAACAGTAGCTGATGTCTCTTCAGATGTTTTACTCTCACTCATCATTTGAATGAAGAATCTCAAGTTTAGGAAATTTCTCTTAGAAAGAAAAATTATTCCTTAAGATCAACAAGAATATTTAATTAGTAGTAAATGTCTTAAAGAATATATTTCCTAAAAATATCCTTGGGGTGGGAGGGAGGATCTTTAAAAGGGGCATGTGTTAATCACCCTTTTCCATCTTTTTTTAAGTCTAGCTGTACTCAGGAATTTTTTAACCGTTTTGGATACGTTTATTCTGTCTCAGTTCTTAGCTTTCACATGTGACCAGAGCAGACACATCTTCTATTAAATACCTTTAGAATGTATTGTTCTATACATACTTGCTAAATCAATGCACTCAGAACCGTACAAAAATGACCACACTCACCATCTGTTACAATAATTTCAGATGCCAGCTCCAACTGGTGTATTGACTGACACTCTAAGAATGGCCTCACGGTTAACAGAGAAACCTGGAAGTCAAGAGACAAGCTATTCCCAGGTATCCCAAGCATATCTCAATTTTTTTATCAGAGTAAAATAATAATTTACATGGTCCTCATTGGCACATTTTAAGGTGCTGTTTAGTTTTTTAAATTCATTTTAAAAAATTGTGTTGAGATCTCCGGATGAAATATTTTTCAAGTTCAATATTTTTTAAATAAATATTTTTAAATAAATGAAAGCTGTTTGTTTTCTTCTTTGAATTCAGCTTATTTGATACATAGTGAACCTGAAGTATCTCTCATTCTCTCACTTTATCTGTGATCTTTTTCTGAGTGAGCTTGTTCGATTGGTTGATATGCAGCTTTCTTCTATTTATTCTCCATTACTAAAGTCCTGCTAGTGGATATTTAGACTGATCTTTCCATGTTCTTGTTTCCTTTATTTTCAAATTAATTTCCTAAAGCAAGAAGTGAAATATATTTTCACTAAAATTTGGTTTTCATGTTATTTATTTTTAGAGTATTTTATCCAGGATAGATAAAATAATAATTTTATTTTCCTCAGAGTCAAGAGTCCTGTGTTTTATCCAAGATGAATAAAAGAGGTAATTAGGTGCAGGGGGGGCTACACCTAACTGCACATAATCTACAAAGAAAAGACTGGTTCTTAGTTATGTTAACAATGTGGACTGGAACCACACAAAGATACAAAATGGAGAGCATGTCTGCATTGCCATCAGTCTGGTAGAGAGACACCTAAGCTAGCTTTAAACTAGTTAGATCAAGTGCTAGCCATAATCCAGCTGAAGCGACACATGGCTCTATGCTTTTCCTTTCTATGATTGTTACCACTATGTAGACCTATCTGGATAGCTACCAGCCATTTTCGTGCCATACTGAAGGTGTGTCTTGCCCTTCCTTCCATGTTAGTGAAACATGATCTGTAATTAATTGCAATAGCTCCTTAGCAGTCTAACTGATACCAGGAATTTGTTGCAGGAAATGACTGCTTTTCCCTGAGAATATTCTCAAGAAACAAGCAATGCTATTTCAGCCTTATTGTATTAGAGGCTTCACATCACCTGCAGTGCGAGAAAAGTTGGAGACTACCATGTATGACTCCAGAATAATTCAGAGCACCTTCTCTGCCTTTCTAATGTTAATTAATCTGAAACATACACAATAAAAATAATTATTTTCCATAAAATTAATGTGATTTGAAGTTGATCAGCTCATTTCATCAGTTACTCTTAGGATAGCACTTGTAAAGTAAGATTTGACAGAGCATCTGTCTGGCTTTTCTCTGTTTATTTTTTCATATTTTAGGACATCTGTATTATGTCCCTTTTTTTTCCTTTGGTTATCATTGACATATGATCACTCTTTTTCCTTCTATGCAAATATCAAGGATTTCCATGTCCTTTTTATCCCTCTCCCCACCCTTTCCATTGCCTTTTTTGTATTCTTGATCCTGGTTCTTGTATATATCTCATCAGATATGGCAGTAATCAAATCTCCTCAGTATTCTTCCTGAGTGAAACTCAGAACATTCCTAGCAGGACTGAAACATTACTGGTGTTATTTTTAACTTCTCTGTATAATATTTCAACATGTTTGGTTTTCTGTGTTTCCATATGCATGGTTGAGGTTTTATTAATAATAAATATTGTGAAGTTCACAATAACACCGCAAGCCTTGCTTTAGAGTGGCCATACACATCCTTCTACATCAAAGTATGATGTAGATGTGGAAGAGTTTGTAAGTTGGTAGTGATTCCAACAGCAAAAAAGTGTAAATTGGCATAGTTTAGTCAATCAGTTATTAACCCAGTACTCCTCTTTATGTCAGCTTTTTTTCAGTTAATGTAATTTCCATTGACTGACAGGAAAAAAAGGATTGTTGGTTGGGCACTGGAAAAAACACTATGGCATTCTAAATTTCCAATGTTATAATTCTACTTCCACAGCCAAAAAACAGATTTGTAGATGATGCAAATCAGCATTAATTCCTTTGACAACAGTGGTGAATGTGAATTTGCACTACAGAAATGTTTAATATAATTTAATATTTTTATTATTTTTATATAAATATAAATTTCATTATTTAATAATTTAAATAATTATTAAATAAATAAAATTCATTGATGCAGCAGTAGCTCTGGATATAGTTCTTCCACATCATTAATTTCCTTTTAATGGTATTGTTTAGCTGATCCTAAATGTAGTATTGATTCAAATACTATTATTCCTGTACTTACATGTTATTTGACCTTACTGATCATGACTGTCCCGGCAAGCAACCTGGAAGAAACTGGTACCTCTTTTAGAAAGAAAACAAAAACTTCAATTACAATCTTATTTTGACAGCAACTTTCATGCTATTGAGAAATCTCCAATGTTGTATTTTATAGCTTTCCTTTGATTTGTTTCACCTTCAACTTAATTTCTTGTTATGCAAGTGAAGATTTATGTTAAATTTCCAATCAAGCCAAATTTTGCCAATCAGAGGGTTATATTTATTATCCTGACTTCTCAGTCTTGGATGTCATATTCTCTTAATGTGAAAAATTAAGACGAACTGTGTGTTTACTTAATTTGTAAGCCTAACTCTTCTTTCACATATTGAATAGATTAACAGATCTGGTTTGATCCTTTTATGGAAAACATTCCTATATGCAATTCATGTGTATTTCTGTGTGTCTGTACATATGGTTAACAAATCTGGTTGAGTTCATATTTTATTCACAACTATACTGTATTTTAACATTTACTACGCTTATATGTTTGTACAAGGGGAACAATCTGGGTTGTTATATCATAATGCCTCAGCTTAACCAGGATGCCTGAATCAGATACATTAAAGGTATTGGTAGCAGTTGGTTTGGAATTCATGCTGGGAAAAGTATTGTTACACAAGATGTTGGAAGGGAAGCAGTGCCAGATAACAAACTGTAGTTAAGTACAGAGATTTCCAACTATCCCTAGTTAGAAAACAATGGGCTTGCAACCTCCCAAAAAGAGCCAGCTTAAATAAGAAGCAATGAAAAAACATCAGTCTTTCCTGGTTAGGGAACAATTATGAAACACAGCAAACAACGTTAGAGATGACCCTTTTTAGGGATTTGTGTACTACTTTGGTACCTCACTGCTGGATTAATAAAAGGTTATGACTCGACTTGATGTTGTAATGTAGATAGAGCATTCATTTCATGTTTATGGAACAAGAATAAAAGTAATATTACTCAGATTGCCTTCTATCATTGTAGGATATAGATTAAGTTTGTACTTTTCACACTAGGTATAGAGGGACTTAAGTCTGATTCTAGCCTAAAGGATTCAAATGAACCCACAGTCAATGATAATACTGCTTGTTTTCTCAGAAATCTGTGAAAGACTTAGGACATCTTTACCATAACAACTCAATGAGGGGCATCTCAGAAAGTCGTGTCCTGACCTCCACATTGAGATTTTTTTATTTTGAAAGTCCATGGAGATCTTACCAGTTTGTTCATTGAAGTGTAGTGTTCCAAATTACCCAAAAGGCTGCAAAATTTGATAATGATTTTTCTCAACAATGCGTAAGCTTACGTATGTGGCTTCTCCATCTTATAGGTATTTCAGACAGACTCTCTTATTCTTTCCTGATAATCAGATATTTAATCAGGAACATTTCAGGGTTCACTTAGATTTAAGAGCTGTACTTCAGACATACATATACAATATGTCATCTTAAGATGGGATATTTCAAAGATGGTTTTCCAAGGAGAACACCAGTGTTCCCTCTGCCGTTACCTATCTCTTACTGTAATCTTGTGTCCCTACAGGAGGCACCACAGGACCATTCTGTATAATGACTGTTGTTGGCAAATGCAAGCAATAGAACAAATGCCAACCCTTCCAAAGCCAATGCCTGTCAATGCCTGCTCCCTGGTTGGCAGAGAGCACCCTACTCAAATGCTAAGAGGTTTGTTGGCTTCACCGTCTGCTATAATTCACCCCGTTATGGAAGAAAACAGCTGTCCTGCGATCATGACCTGGAAACATGCCATAACAATTCACTGAGTTAAAATCCCAACTTGACTGCTAGTACTAGGATTCAGTCTCATGACTGTTGGTGAATGAATTGTAGAGTAATCTTAAGGGGATAGAGTATAATTGATTAATTTTTAATGCTATGCCTGGAAAATGGTCTGCACTTGAAAATCTTTATTGCATGCACAATTAACACAGCTCTGACATTTTATGTGTTCAGAAGGCAGAGAAGACAAAAAAAACCCTTCTAGTGCAGCCACACCTCCTATCCCCTGCAGATATATGCTAGATGTTATACATGCTGGTAGGGTTTGTTATTCAGTTGTCAGATACAGATACAGACTGTGATCTACCCATGAAACGCTGAGAGACACCAATATATAGCTCTAAAGTAAAATAAGTCACCTTTCTCCCCAGAAGGCATCTTTCTACTTTCTTATCTAATCTGCTCATCAATTCAATACCACAATGTTATGTTAAAATGCTTTGCTAAAGAATTTCACACCAGTATTGCATAGCCAAATGGATTCACATTCTGTATACAGAGATATTAATTAAGTAGCGTTTAAGTAGGATATTAATTAAGTAGGCCTCCAGTAGCGTTAATCCTTTATTTATTTCAGTTGAGAATAACCTTTAATTTAAAGAAAATAAAAATCTAACCTATGTGCCATAAAGAATGCCTCAGGAGCAATCTGTTCCTAGAATCTTTATAAGTCTGAAGGTCACCTATGAATTTTTTAATTCCCTGCAAGGTATTCTCAAACTAGTTCCAAAGCACAAACTTTCACTGGAATATCTGATTTAATTTTCATAGTAAAAGAAAAATATGACAAAAAGAAAACAGAAGAATCTATAAAAGAAAGAAGACTGACAAAATTATATAATGTCAGATAAATGACTGTCAGTTTATATAGTTCACTTTAGGGGAAATTAGGTATACCTGCAGTCATGTATGCAGATTGATGGAGCATCAGATTGTTTGCTTTGACAAATTAGTTAAAAATAAGAATTCTGAAAATGGAAAAGGAATACACTTTTATGGATATCTATTTCATTTTTGTGAGTATCTATTTCATTTTTGTGAGTATCTACTTCACCTCTGGTAGTAAAGGTAAGTTATGTTGGGGGTGTGTCATTTTTTAATACTAATATAGATCTAGACTGAAAATGAAACCAATTCTTTAGCTATGTCTACTGTGAAATTTCACTTTGCTGTATTCAGTGACATCTAGAGTAAGTTCCAACTTAAACTCAGAACTCTTAAGGGCAGGAGCTTTGTTAGAACTCTATAATGAACTCATCACTCATCTTTTTATCACTACATAAGAAATAATAATGATAGTAATAACATTTCCTAAATATAAATATTTACAACCCGATAAACCCCTCACCTGGGAAATCATTTAGAGAGATGTATGTGTGACTTGGGACAGCCAGTTTCTACTCCTATACTTGCTTACCTCTGCTGATTCAAATGAGCAGCTGGGGATTCCCCTAACCTGGAAAAAAGCAAAGCTGGCATGAAACCAAAATAGCCCAGTGTTTAGCGTGCCTAAGAGTCTAGGCCACAATGTTTATTTGTGTTTAAATATTTGTCTCTATTGTGCAAGGAGAACTAAGTACCATTAATAGAAAACAAATTTATTATCTGTGTATCCTAAATGTCACTACAATTTGCTTACAAGATCCAAATATATTTCTTTTCTCTGTCTCTTTCTTCTCAGTATCATTCTCTAAAGTCTTTTGGTGTAAAATACAAGGTGATTTGTATTTTCTCAAAAGAGGAGGACAAATGTCAAGTGAGCAAGAAGCAAAAATAATAGTTTGATTCTGATCCTTTCAGTAAAAGCCATTGAAATAACTTTCATAGTACCGTACCACTTACCATGATAAAGAATAATGGAATCTGGACTTTAGCACAAATATATTATTTCTTGCTCTCTGATTAGTTTTTATATATTCACTCAAAAAGTAAATTTGTATGGTACCATTATAGGGTTATATGAAACCAGAAACTTAGATCTGGAATAGTACTCTGCTGCTAGAAAGAATATTCAGACCACCAGACTCATTCAGTTCTACAGCCATGGAAGCTGACCAGTACTTTGGTCATAATTTGTGACTGGAATGCTCCCTTGTCAGCTAGTGACAGGCTATATCCAGCAGCTTGACATCTAGGAATCCAGGGCAGATGCTTCCCATATATGACACATAAAAAATCTACTGTTGGTCATAGATGTGTAGGACACACTGTGTGTATGATGAAGAATCCATCTGTTTATGCAGGGTCAAAAGTATTTGGAACATGTTGGATGCCCGATACATCAATATGTACCTGACAGGAGTCCAAGGCAGAGGGCATTGAGCTGCTTTCCTTTGAACCTTCCAAAGGCGTTGAGCTGCTTTCCTTTGAACCTTCCAACGGTGCTCGGGTTAAATATTTGTTCTCACAATTTACTATAGCACATTCCCCAGTGTTCCTCTGAGTACTTGAGAAAATACAAAAATCTTGCTAATCAGAACTACTTTTGAGTGTGATAGTTTAATTGCTAACATAGACATTTATTGCTAATGAGCAAAACCAGCACTGGCATTTTTCAGTGAAGAGAGACCTAAAGAATGTTAAAAATTAATAAATTGGACCTTTTAATATTATTTTTATACTAAATTATCATAGAGTACTTTACAAAGGTATTAGTTAGAAACTGAAAATGCACAGACAGTGCAGGCAAACAAAACACCATTAAGCTCAGTTGTAGTTCAAACACTGGTCAAAGACCAGATGCTATAGATGAGAAAAGAGTCATTCATGGAATACTGAGCTCCTTCCACAGCAATGCTTAGCAGCCAGAAAAACTACCTTGTCTGCAGTACTAAGTACCAGCAAGGATTTGTACTCATGGACATTGCTTTATTGAACAAAGGGAGCTTCACCAATTGCCATGTAATTGGCTTCACTGAGAGTCTGATATATTTTACTAGCATTTGATTTTACAGTTCAAAAACCTTAACGCAGCTTCATTATAAATGACCTGTTCAACAAACTTTTGCTGGCATTCCCATTAATGTTCACTAGTCTTCCTTATAAAACTGAAAGAAAACAAAATAAAACTATGAAATAAGCCCTTTTAAAATAATTAATATCATAAAATGCATGTATTAAAAATAGTTGTAAAACATAAATTAATAAATTTCTTATTATAAATTGTCATCACAGAAGAATATGGCATAATATTTACAGTGACATTCTATATAATGTATTTAAGTGTATTTTCAGGGTGAAATAATACAATTTGCTTTTAGTAAAAAGAATCATTCATATTTATCCATGGAAGTGATGATACATAGTTTTTTATGAACAATTCCATCTTTTATTTGTGTATGATGGGTGAACTTCCAAAGACTGGACATTTCCAAGCAAACGGTGAGTAGATGGAGTTAATGCAACCTTCAATCACCAAATGAAGATCCGCAAGTATAAGCTCTGATCATCCCCTCAATCCCCGACTAAATAGGAGTCTTCAATGATAATTTATGAAGCAACAAAAGAGGGTCCATGTCATAGAAGAGTCATCAACAAGGAAGTCACAAATTATTTATATTAAAATTTCATGACGGCATTTTTGAAAGTTATCAACCACAAGATCAACTGACAAAAAGGTTGAGCTTTTTTCCCTGCACATTCCTAAACTTGAAGGGAAAATTACAGTAATTGGAAAGCCTTATCCGTCTATTAGTAACAAAGGTCTAAATTTAGATATAAGCTAACCTAAAACATCTAAATTTGCTTCCAAGTAATATCACTTTACATAGTGTATATGAAGAACTACCTCAGAAATAGATATTAAGTAGGACATGCTAATAAATGAAAGACTTGACTGAATTCAGTCTGAACACTGGAAAGCTGTTCTTACTTGTGAAGCTCAAAAATCCCTCATAAGTCTTGTAGATCTTTCTCTGCCATTGTAGTCAAAGCATTTCTTATGGTTGGAAGAGAAAGAGATGTGGATTCTGAAAGATAAGTGGAGGCTACAGAATGGGTAATCTGCATTAAATAAACACCTTCTGGTGGTCCTCTGACACTGAAGAAGATATTTCAGACTGACCTCTCACCTCCTGCTCCATGGAAATAATTTAGCTATCCCCACAACAGTAAAATTTGTCACTCCTTAAATCTTGCTATGTCCTGAATTTTTTTTCTACCTGCTGAGAACCTTGAGCTGGCTCTGAGTACTTGCAGCTTTTGGTACTTGTCTGTCACTTGCACGGCACAGGCCACCCCTAACTGGAAGGTCTACATGGCTACAAAACTCAGAAATCTCTGCAGTAGCTGATGCTGCCTGGAGAGCAACTTCAGACTCTCCAATGAGAATATAAAATGAAGTCTGAGCTATAAATGTGGTCAGGTCACTAGACCATATTGTATTACAGGGGAGCATATCAATACACAAACCACTTTCCTCACTGTGAATATGATTTTCAAACCTAAGTGAAAGCTCATTCAGACTATTGTAGAGTAAGGTACAAATTCTGTGTAACTGTAGACCCTTGCTGTATACAAGTGCCCTCTATTTCTTTCATCTTTTTTTTCCTCCATTCTGTTTTCTCACTGTGAGAAAGAAGACAGATACTATTTTCACATTCAAATAATTGTATTTCAATGGAATTTTAACCACAGCTTCTGAAAATATTCATACAACTACAGGCAGATCTCATGGGTCTATTTTGGCATACTTACAACATATTAATAAATACCTCTTTCCTTCATCTCTGTTTTTTTTAATTTATCTTATAGTTTGATTTTTCTAGTGATAAATGCAGTCTCTCTGACAGGGAGAAACTGTTTTAGTTTTGCTTTAAAATCAGTGACGACAAGAAGTGTTAAGTTAGAAAGGGGGGTCATATTTCAAATAATGATGTCATTTTGGCTTTTGTCCTGTGTTCAGGAATATCTTTTGCATGTGGTGAACCTATAAAAATACATATTAAACCTCCTCCTTTTTCCATCTCCACTTGTGTTCATATACTTGGATGTACTCTGTGTTCACTTGAAAGCAATGCTCTCACAAATTTAAGTGTATGTTACTCAGAAAACAATAAGTGATCATATATTTTTTCCTCCAGACTCTTGATCCATAGATTTAATCTTTGGTTAAAATGTTATGCTTTAATCTGGGAGAGTGATGCAAAATAAAGCTTTATTTTTTCTTATTTTTTCCTCCTGCTATGACTTTCTGCTTTGAAAATATTAAAATTATACTCTTTATTTATGTAAGCTCCTCATGTTATTTACCTGTAATAAGCATTAAATATTCTTCATCAGGTCTTTATTTGGTATAAATCTGTAGCTGTATTGGTTTCATTGGTGCTCCATCAGTGTACCTCAGCAGAAGTTATAGAGCACAATATTTTATTATAAGGGCACGCTCTAGAAGTAATAAACACCTCACCAAAAGCCCTCAAGGTCTTTTAGAAACATTAACTGAACAAGCTTTATTTCACCAATGCATGGTAGACAAGCATTATTAGATTCCCTGGCATTTTCTTTATCAAATATTTGATGTTGCTATGTTTATAAACTGTTTCAAGGGAAGGCAACTACTTTTTATAGAAAGTGAGTATTAAAATGTCGTGTCTTAAAATAGCATTTCTAAAGCAATTACTGAAGTTAACAGGAAAGTTCATTCAACTTTAACATGTCCTAACCTGCACAAAATTCTACCTGACCACCTACCAAATTGCAAAGGTGACATAAAATTGTTTTGATGAAGGAGGTTTGGCTAAACATCAAAAAGTTTGCAGCCTATTGCTTTTTACATCCTAGATCAGATTCATTGCATTGACCTAGAGCCAGCCAAGGGGAGTGAAGATACAAACTACTGATTAAATGAGGAGTTATGTGATTTTTTTTGGTGTAAGGCTTTCAAGGTTTTTATAAATACATTTTAAAAGAATGATGTAGAAGATATCTACTTTAATATAAATTGAATAACTGAAGGAAGTCTCTGATCTTTATGGCCCTTTCATAAACCAGGAGGGTTGAAAAAGTCTTGTTTCATGTCCAGAAATATGCTACCTACTTAGGAGTTCTTCCACTGTTACCACAAGTCATCATGATAGTAAGTCATATCTCCCACATCGCAAGGCCACTTTTATCATCAAACGTGTTTCTTTATCTAACTTTTCAGGTTGCCTTGAAGATCAATTTTCTATCTGTCTCTCTATCTCCTATCTAGCTATCATTTGCTCATGTTTAGTATTTCTTCCTAAATAATCTCCATTATCTCTACATGTATATATATATGTGTATTTTTATTTTCTCAGTCTAAGACTTTGTTGTGCCTGAATCACAAACCAGCCATTAAGTAATCCAGTCCTCTCTAAGGAAATATTGTTAATTTACTAACCAGTCTCCTCTTCGGCCTGTTTTCCCCTTTATTCCAATGCTAGCAAATGTATAATCTTAGTTTGTTTCTGTCTTGTTTTCAAATAAAAAATAAAGGTGGTATTTTTTATTTCTCTGTCTTGTCTGCCTTGGTTTTAGTGCATACTAATTTTCTGTCTCTCTCATATACTCTAGTTTCCTCTAGTATAATTTAAAAAATATTTTTATTTTTCTGAATCAATTTTTCATTTTTCTATCTTGATCACTATTTTTCTCAGTTATTCAGTATTGAAAAATGATTATTTTTATCTTTTCTTCCTCAGATATATCTCCTTTCCTGTTCTTCACTGCCTTCCTGAAAAAAAAAAAGATGTAATGTCTTCAAATAGTCTATTGCTTTATAACGTGGAACAGTAAAGGCTGTAAAACAGCCTGGCTGGTTTTCTCCCTTAATGGAATGAAATGACTTAGCCCACTGAGATGCATATCCCTTCTGCCTCACCAAACCATGGCCTTTTTATTGTTTAACTTTGCGGATTCAGCTCTGGACATATCAGTATCACTCTCAGTAAAGAAAATCAGCAATTTGGGGCAATACTGTATTACATTTGGTCAGTGAAACAGACAGGATATGTTTTTAGGCACTGCTTGTTTATAACCTCATTTTCTCTCATTGCTTTACAGAGGTCACCTTGTTTTAATACCTTCAGCACCTGATGTTATAAAAGTGAAATTCTCTTCAAATCTCCTCTGTTAATGTGTTCCTGCTCTGAAACAAATGCAAGATAACATTAACATTCTTCCCACAAAATACCTGCTAATTTGCTTGCAGTGAAGATAGAAAGCTTTTCATTACATATCACAAACTTCATTTATGTGGAATGAGTCACCAGGCCTTCTGAAAAGCCAAATGACTACCTAATCTGTAATGCTGCCCTTAGCTATAACATCAATCCTCCCTGGTTCTACTCATCTTTTATCAGCTATTCAGTTTTTAAAATTTTCCATTCTGTTACAAAATTGTGTTGTTCATCTGTCAAAACAGCTTTGATTTATGTTTTTTTAATATTAAAGCATCAGAAAAAAGCCCACAGAAGTATACTATTTTGTTATTAGAGGCAATCAAATCAGTGTAATGTAAAATGATTAACTCTGTTTTGCACAATTGTTGACATAATTAACTTAATAAAAGTCATACTGCTGATAATAAACTCTGTGTGATACTCATCATAGGTATTATTTTCTGAATTTTTCTCTTCTGCAGAGATCATGCTGGAAGATGTATATGCTGTATACATATACATACATAGTAGATGATATACACAAAATATAAGTGATATATAAGCTCTGATTTAGCTTATAAATTAATGGAAGCTACCATCTTTAAGCTTCTGTACAATTGAAAACAGGTGCATGAGACCATGCAAATGGAAACCCTAAAACCTATGAGAAATTAGTTTGGAACTGGTCAAATTAATCATTAACAACAATATTTTGGCAAATAGTTTACTGGATGAACAAAGTAATTTACAGTGACTTGAAATTACTTGTGTATTTTGATCCAAGCTCACTGAGTAGTTTCAGCTGAAAAATAGCCACCTGGAAGGGTGAAACACAAAGCTCACTTCTGAAACCAGGAGCTACTTCATCTTTCATGCAACAAGCTCAAGGCCAGGAGGCTCATCTGAGATGTACAAAACTCAGATTCTGTTCTGCTTCCTAAAAGGACTTTAACTCCTATTGCCAACTTTTCAAGTGAGTGTCCTATTGGTTAATGGTCTATAAAAGAAATGAAAGGAAAAGGAAACTGAAACCTGCATGTCCAAAACTTGCAACTGTCCTGTACATAAGGATATAAAATCACAGAATCACAAAATGGTTAAGGTTGTAAGGGACCTCTTGAGATTATCTGGTCCAACCCAAAATCTGTGGTTGGTTTTGGGTTACTAAATAGTTTAAATTTTTGTGTGGATTGGCTGTGAATATCTTACTCCCCAATGTGTTAGAGAATGGTGATGGGAAAGCTCCCACACAGGAGAACGAGTTTGGTTTCCCTCAGGCAGAAAGGTGTCTCCCAAATGCAGTTCCCTGCCCCCTGACCTACCCAGAGAAAGAACCATCATCTTCTGCCTGATCCATATGGTCCTTCCATTCTAATTTCAGCTAGCTTAAAAAAATGCAAGTACCTTACATGAAAATTAAATATTGTTGTGTGATCATACATAGATCACATATTTATTTCAGTAGAGATAAACAATATAAACTTAACAACAAAATCTGTGTTTCTGTTACATGTAAACTACTACATCAATTTTTCATCTGGTTTTCATATAAAAAAGCTAGCAAAACTCTAGGGTCTGGTGGTCTAGAAGAGCAAAAAAAAAGAATCAATATGTTACTGCAGAATTGAGAGAAAATGTATTGAGAGACGTAATGATCTTATAGAACCACAAAGAAAACATTGAGAGAAAAAACACTGAAAGAAATAACAGTCTTCAAAATTGGGAGCCCTTTGTTTATATGCTTGCTTCCATAATGTCATACATACAATGTTATGCTTCATTTTATCATTAGCAATGAGTGTCTAATGAGTTATGAGGATGTATAGTCATATGACTGTCTGTAGCTTCTTGTAAGAAGGAACAGACACACATTTGCTAAAAAACAAGGTGTCAGAAAGGGCAGGTTTCCTTCTTTTAGTTAAGTCTTCTCTAGCACACAGAGACTACCAAGGGCACAGCTAGTGTAAACTTGGGTTTTAGACTATCTTTTTACATAGTCTAGCTGCCCTCATGCCATGCACAGGGTGAGGAGACAAGTATTGGGAAGGGGCAGACTGAGAAGCTGTCTCCCCTCTGTGCTCAGATTGTGAGTAGACCCTGGGAGACATCTGTCGCCTGTTAGTTACAGAACAAGTTACAGACATCCTTGGAGGGTTTATTTATGCCAGCCTCAGGTCTTAAGGGTGGGTGGATAATCAGAGTATATCTGGCACTCTTGTCAATCTTCTTGTCAAAGGCAAAGAAGGTACCTCCCTAGAGCAACAAAGAAGCAACAGTAAGATAGCCATGATCCTGCTGCCTATTTTGCTCATGTTTGAGTTTGTTGCTAACAGAGGTGGGAATTTGCAGAGGTCACCAATCGCAATCCATTCTCCACTCTGGAGTACCTCTTCTGCTGTGTTCCAGCTGCACCCTCGTTCTCTTCCTCTTAGGACAGGACAACAACAGATCCCTCAGCCTGACCCCAGACCTTTACTCTTTTTAAGGATCCTTGTCCTATTCAGTTGCCTAGTCTGCATAGAAACAAGCACTTTTCACCAAGTACATTTTTGGCAAATCACAGATTCTTGACTTCTGAAAGTCCTCAATTGTCTCTTCATACGGCACAAAAGAGATGAGAGTCTGCTGGAATATGTGCAATGATGTCGATTAGTCAAGCCATTGTAACGAGACTGGGACTTGTAATTTCCTCATCTGTCTGGCACCCAGAATGACTAATGTAACCTTAATGCCTATTGCTTCTGTAAATCCTGGCTTGAACTACAAATTGGTTGTATGACTTGTTTACTGTGCAACAGATTGAACAATTGTGTAATTTCCTTCATGGAGGTTAACAATGTACTGAAAATGTATGTAAGTTCTTTAGTTCTACATCTAACCAAACCATTAGGCTAACCAAATCATTACACTGTCCAGAATATTATTACTATTTGTATAATAAAATTATTTGTAAAGCTTAATCCTCAGCACACAGAATATTCTTTAGTGAGGAAGTTTCTATCTTTTACTAAGAATCTCATCTGACTAAGCAGAGTTTGACGGTAAGGTGACAATATTAAAGATGAAGAAATGACTGGTACATAATATTTAATCAAGATTTCAGATTACATCTTCTGTTAAAGAAGTAGTAAGAAATTAACTATTATTTTGCATTTGTATTCTCTTTGTCCAGTTAGAAGAAAGATAAAAATTTGCTCATAAATATTCACTGAAAAATATTCAGGTAAATCTGAAGAATTTTCAAGTTAGTTTTTAATTACTTTAATTGTTTGAGTAAGAAGAAAAAAACAAACAAACAAAAACATTCTATTTAAAAATGAAACATTTCCGTTTTAAATTTCCAAATTAAAATTTTATTAAGAAAATGTTTGGGACAAAAAGGAGTAAAATGTTGAAAGAATAAATTTTTTATTGTCAGAAAAGGATGTTTAGAGTAGCCCTAAACTGAAAAAAGCAGCAAGCATAAAGATGTCCACAAACATGTATATATGAATATGTACATATATACATATATATATGTGAATTTAACTCATGATGGGAGCATATATGTTCAACAGCCCAGAAGGTTTGAAAAACTTCACTTAGCATTTTCATATATGCTTTTTCTATTGCTACATGTAATATAAAATCCGTAGTTATGAGTTTAAAACTTGAGATATCACACTAAATTGTATCCCTTCATGTACGACAATGAATTGTATCCCTAGAGGTCACTGTTATTTTAGATGAATCCACATACTAACAGAATTACTGGGTAGTAAAAACATGACCCTTAGAAGTGGAATGTACAAAAATAATTTCTAGATAATTGGGCACAGTGGTAGTTCTGCTACACAGGATACTACTTACAGTGCACGCTGTTTCCAAATTACTTGATTACCCTTCAGATTTAGATAAGGATTTATATTTTGATAGGTAATTAAGGAATTAAATTTCATAGGAAACCACAACCTTTGGAAAAAAATTGATTTCATTAGAGGAATTTCTTATTATCCATATATCTATGCTTAAATTTTAGAGATGAGATAGCAAAACATTTTCTCCTGGTGTTCACAATTCAAAACACTGAAGATTTTCTTATTCTGAGATATTCCTTTGTATATCATGTTCAGATGTGAACAACACCAATTTTTTTACCTTTCGTCTTTATCTTTTTTTTTTCCTTTTTTAAGGACACCCTGTTTTTGATGTTCCCATTCCAGATTAACCTGGATCATCCTGCACTTCATACAGTATTTCCTTCTTCCCATCGTGATAAATTGCATACCTGGCATCTCTGGTCATCCTCATGGCAGTACATTGCTACTTCTGCCTTGTCAAGGGGTTCATGAATTTGTCACGTTTGGTAACAGCTTACTTTGGCCAGTGCCTCAGCTAGCCTTTTTTTTCAAGCACTAAGCACTGGCAAATGCTCCAGTAAGGCTTAGGGGCAACATACATAAGAAATAGAGTTCAATTGTTAAAAACATATATCATCAACTTTGTTGTACTTTGGCACAGAAAAGCAGTATTAATGAGATGGTGATGAGATGTTGCATGCTACATGAGCTAGGATTATTTCCTTTTCCCTGTGAAGAGTATCAATTTTAATTAAAAATAAAAACTCAACTATTTCACACCATCTTCAAGATTTTACATCTGAAACTAGAATATTTTGGTTCTGAGATGCACTTGGCAGTGAGTGGTCCACAAGTTCAGTTGCTTCTTTTTAAGTTCTTATCATCACCTTGAAATTTCAGAGAAGGCCATCACCCTTGCTGAGTACTTTGCCCAGATATATGTTAGTAAATTCACAGAATTAGTGCTTGATTGGTCACTGATGGCTTTTGTAGAGAGTGGGGAAATACCATGGAACCAAAGAATGGTTTCTGGCAAATCACATCTTTCCTATTCTGGTATTTATAGATGAGCTTCTGATCCTCTTGAGGAGAACGGTTTATGACTGTATTACCAAACTCTCTGATATTAAGTAATTTTGCAGTATTCTTTGAATGTTCAAACATGGTGTTTTACCTGCCCATTGGGAGCGCTTGCTGATGAACTTGCAGCAATTTCATGAGGTCAAGACAAACTCCCCAGTGTGTATATGTAGTAGTAGAGGGATGAGGAATGCATGCTATGTATGCTTCACAGACTAATGACATATGTTAAATAAGCACTTGTTAAAAGTGACAGAAGAGTCAAAGAGTGAATTGCCAAAGTTTAACTTTCTTAGCTTTTAAAGGAGATGCAGACAGTTCCTCTTATTTCTTATTGGTAATAGCCTGTAAGAACACCTTCAGTGAGAAAATGCTTTTTCAAGAAGATTAGCATTTAAAGAGTCTTTATTGACGATCTGAAGCTAACGAACAAGTGCAAGTGGTATATTACCCTCCAAAAGTCTTGCCGCTGGTTGCTATTTTTAAACTAATGTTTTGATAATCAAGAAGATAAAGTGTGTTTTGATTTAAAGACCATAGTCTTTCTATTGTGTCAGTCGACTGCATTAAGATCATTTTGTTTTCAATTATCGTCTTTCATTGAGCACCATTATCACCCATCAGCCCCTGAACAAATATCACATTGTCCATCTTCCCAGGCAAGTACTGTAATTACTCAATAACTGCAATATTGATTCTGGAGAACTGAGTCTTACTGGCTGGCATACCAAGTTGCTTACTAACTCAGAATTGCAGCAGTCAGATAGAGTTGTTTTTAATGTAGTTCCAAGCAAGAAGTCACTCAAATTAAATTTAAAGTTTTCTCTCCTTATTTGATGTCTAGAATTGCTAAGATTGTATTCTTTAATCAGATTTAAAATCACATGTGAACTGAAAGCCTCCAGCTTTGTAAAGCTTTGCCGGAGGCCTGCAGAGCTTAATGTAAGCAAAAGCATATCAGAGGTTGCACAGCTCCTTTTAAAAACACATCTGCAGTGTATTACCAAGATGTCATATTATGAAACACCAAATCCAAGAAGAGGAATCCTGGAGTAAAACATCACACAGCCATGGTCAGTACATAGGCAATGCTTTCAGCTTCTCATTTACAAAGCTGTTTTCTCACTCTTGCCTCACAGAACTTTCTCCTCTTTGCAATGCTTCCAACGGCAAGCTAACAGCACAGACCTCATCATTAAAACGGAAATCAATTTATTCAGCACTTGCATGTGGTAGGACATGGAATCTATTTTTGAAAAGTCTCATTGAGAATATTCTCAAGTAAATTAAAAGATCACCACCAAAGGATGTCTATGAATCTGGCACTGAAGATTTGCTGCAACTGGGAAACTGGAATGCACCCCAGATACAGACTTGGAGACTGAAACTATCTCCAGCAAATCCATGACAGAGGGTGTTTAATACCTGTCCCATGCTATTTAGAAGCTGCCTTTACTGGATGGATTCCTTTCTGATTTTTGTTTCCCTGAATGGGCCATTGAACTGTTGACTGCTAACAGTAAAACAATGCAAGATTTGTATGCAGAAACAATGTGTGGGATAAGAGCCACACAGTGGGACCTACCTGAAATGGTTCCTTTTTAAAAACTGTTGGCTGCTGTCATATAATCTGTGTGTATGGGGAGGTAGAAAAATTCTGTTCTGTTTTGTAGGAAAGCTTCAACGGTCATTGATCTGCTGATGACTGATTTAAATGTCAGGTTGGTTCTGTTTCAGATTCTCCACTGTTTCTCTTTTTTCTCCTTCCTAGCTCCCCTACAAACTGCTCCCCCTCACAAATTGTCATTTGCAATCAGTACGCATTTAGAACAACTAACTCTCAGAACTATTTGGTCTGTCTCCTGCTGCCATTATTTTTTTTAAAGGCAATGGCAATGTATTTAGTATGATTGCAGCAGCTCTGAATCTGAGACAGCAGGAAGTAGATGGACTGGCAAATGCACACTGAAGTGAACAAGTCAGTACTACAAGCTCAGTCTTAATGTCTGTGCAGTACTTTTATTTTCAATCATAAAGAGCAAATTCTGTATCACTGTGCCAGTACAAAACTGATGCATAGAATCATAGAATGCCTTGGATTGGAAGGGACCTTTACAGCTCATCTAGTCCAACCCCCCTGCAAGAGCAGGGACATCTTCAACTAGATCAGGTTGCTCAGAGCCCCATCCAACCTGACCTTGAATGTTTCCAGGGATGGGGCATCTACCACCTCTCTGGGCAACCTGTGCCAGTGCCTCACCACCCTCATTGTAAAAAATTTCTTTCTTAAATCCAGTCTAAATCTGCCCTCCTTTAGTTTAAAACCATTACCCCTTGTCCTGTCACAACAGGCCTTGCTAAAAAGTCTGTCCCCGTCTTTCCTATAGGCCCCCTTTAAGTACTGGAAGGCTGCTATAAGGTCTCCCCAGAGCCTTCTCTTCTCCAGGCTGCACAACCCCAACTCTCTCAGCCTGTCCTCGTAGGAGAGGTTCCCCAGCCCTCGGATCATTTTCGTGGCCCTCCTCTGGACCTGCTCCAACAGCTCCATGTCCTTCTTGTGCTGAGGGCTCCAGAGCTGGACGCAGGACTCCAGGTGGGGTCTCACCAGAGCGGAGTAGAGGGGCAGAATCACCTCCCTTGACCTGCTGGCCTCGCTTCTTTTGATGCAGCCCAGGATACGGTTGGCCTTCTGGGCTGCGAGCACACATTGTCGGCTCATGTCCAGCTTTTCGTCCATCAGTACCCCCAAGTCCTTTTCCGCAGGGCTGCTCTTGATCACATCATCCCCCAGCCTGTATTGGAACCGAGGATTGCCTCGACCCAGGTGTAGGACCCTGCACTTGGCCTTGTTGAACCCCATGAGATTCACACAGGCCCCCTTCTCCAGCTTGTCCAGGTCCCTCTGGATGACATCCTGTCCTTCTGGCATGTCAACTGCACCACTCAGCTTGGTGTCACCTGCAAACTTGGCAAGGGTGCACTCAATCTCGCTGTCAATGTCATTGATGAAAATATTGAACAACACTGGTCCCAGTACGGACCCCTGAGGGACACCACTCATCACTGATCTCCATCTGGATGTTGAACCGTTGACCACTAAATGCAGCACTGACAAAGTCAACCTTGAGATTCTCTCCTGCTTTGGAGGATTTTGCATTTGGGAACCATCACAGAAGCCCCATAACCGTGCTGCCTACCAAAAGTATGTTGTAGTGCCACTGCGACGTGTTGAGAGATGGGCACCATTTTAGCCACAGCTGTATACCTATATAATGATGCCTGAGACCTCTCTCTGAGTGGCTATAGCTTATTGAAACCTAGTAAGGATAGCCACTCTTTATACTCTTTTTCCCAGTGTTCACTACATAATATTTACCAACAAGAAACTAGAGTTACACTTATAGTCTCCCCCTCACTCAACTTGTTTGGATCCCACTATGTTTTTCAAAGGTTTCTGTGGACTTGTATAACTCTGTGCTCTGTGAATTTTGCTACTTCTCTAGGTTATGAACGAGGGTACGAAATAACTTCAGACCTAATGCAGAGTCTTGAAAAATTTTAGTATTTTCCGATTTTGATGAAAATTGGTCATTTTTCCATCTCTATTTTTTCAAATGCTTTTAGCTCTTCTTAGATTGAGAAGATTTGGGCTCCATTAGTTTTGTAGAGTAGGCAAAAGGTTTAAGATAGTCACACAGAGTTATATAGAAAATTACTTAAAGCTTACTCCCATGAATGTTAAAACTTTTTACACACCTCTAATAATATTAAAATTAAAAAAAAAAAAGATAACATAAATATATGCCACCCTTAAGGGCATTTTATAGAAGCAAAGAAGATCTTACAGGTAGTTAATAGTCATGTGCCCAGTGTTTCCAATTGCATCTTGGAAATTACCCAATGTTTTCTAATGCTGCTTTTACCATGTCACACTCAGTTACAGTTAGAAAGAAGCTAACTTCTGTGGTTAGAAAAAAGTTACCTCCATAAAAAATCAGATTCAACTTCAGCTCTGGAGATCACTGAAACAGGCTGTAGAACATTTTAAATAATAGTATCAATAGTGGGGAAATAATTTATAATAGCTGAAAATAGACAACAAAAGCTGAATTTTCTATTCTTTTCAAAAGGAGGGTTTTCTATACAGAAAAGTTGTATTTATAGGACAGCTACCACTAAGGAATCTCCACACTGCCAGAAACTAAAACAAGGAGGCTGACACTAGTCATTTACTTTGCATTCAGATGATCAGTATACAAGGATTACAGAAAGGCATATGAGAAACAGAGCAGGAGCAGATCAAGTTATGTATCAGCTCTTTATGTACTTCAGGCCCAGCAAGTTCCACACTGGAGAAGAGAAGAGGTGACAGAGATCATGCCTGGAGTACAGATTTGGACCAGCCTGAGCCCAGGCTTGTTCACTGGCTTGTTTGCTGTACAATGGCAATATGAAATGTCTACATTTCAGAATAGTCTGGCTCGGGATCTTGACACGCTCTTTTCTAGAAAAGTCAGAGCTCCCTGTGCTATCAGTGTGAACTCAATAGTGAGTCACAGCCAAGAAGCAGGATAGAAAGTTATTCCCTACTACCTCTTAGCATTAATTACCACTTCCCAGCTGAGCCTGGCTGGACTGATCTTCCTTTGCTGTCCTGGAAAGCAGCAGCTATTAGCTCCATTTCCCAGCTGAGACTAATATCTCTCCATGTGGCCACCTGGAGACAAGGAGAGTAACACTAATCTCAGGTTTTGTCTTTACTCTTAGCTGATAAGATGCAATTAAGGGTACTTTTCCCAAAGTAGAGTGGAGGTTCACTGTATGAGTTCTCTCTTCAGTGCTTAGCTTGCAATAGCTAACAGCCTAGAGCTTTTCTCCCCCTTAAAACCAAAGGAAGGAGCTGAGCTTTTTTTCACTTTAAACCAGGAAGAGGTGCTGCTAGTTTCTGCTTTCTAGTGAGATCAACAGCATGATTTCTGTGCTCTGCTCTGCTCCACCAGTGCCTGAAGTGAAACAGTTGAGCATAACAGTAGTAAGCTGCTCAGGTATGAAGTGGCCTCTTAGCTTGTATGTATTAGTTCTTCCCACGTTCTGCCCCAAACAGTAACTAAAAATAAGTTATCTGAGTTCAGGAACTAGTCTAAACAATGATTATTAGTAGTGCTGTAAAAGACAAGTCTAGTGCTTGCTTTTGTACTGATGAGATGCATGCCAAAGTATACTCTAATTTGGGTGCAGTAGCAATAGACTCACATGACCTAATCCCAAGGCCCTATTGTATAATATGGATGAAGGCAGAGAAATAAACAGCATTATTCAGGATCAGGTCCATTAAATCCTTTGCCATTCCTTCACTTCAATTATTTTTTCACTTCTTCGTTGCTTTTCTGTACATTCAGTACACAGTAAGACAGTGTGTGATGGTGTGCAACTTTTCAGAGGGTTAACATACTGCTACTTTTGAGGTAAATTACTGAATTTGCATATCATCAGCAAATCAGTAAGATGAATTGCTCCAGCTGAATTTCTGCTTGAACCTCTGAAGGCAGTCTAGCTCCTAGCAGCAGCTGAGCTTTTCTTCCCAGCAGAAGCTAGACAAGATGGTCACCGATGAAAAGTGATGATCATAAATTTTGCAGGAGCCAGTGGAGTCTGACATCCAAGAGCCTGAACGCAATAAATCCTGACACATGTCGGCAGCCACCAGTCAGGTGTGAATCTGCAAGTTCTAGTTCATAGGTTCCACTGAGTGCAAAACTCACCAAGATGAAGATGTCCTCATCTCTCACAAGTGAAATATCTTCTCTGGAGCTCAGGAGGAGCTTCAAAACCAGCAAGAGCTGGAATCCCCTTCCTGCCACAGACAATGGCTTCTAGCTCTCACTGCGTTCTAGCTCAGCCAGAGCTGGGAGGAAAGCAAAATAATTCCAATCAGCCTGAGAGTGAATGACTCTCAGCTCCTGCTGAGGTGAGAACCTTATAAACATGACTTTTTTCCCTACCGTTCAGGTAACGTTAGAATACTGTAGTGTGCTGATAGCTTATGTAAACTCCTGCTGAAATCAAAAGAAATCTTTCAAGCTGCTTCAAAAGTCAGTGTGTCAGGTCATACACCCGAGCTAAATCAGATTGTGCTTTAAAACACCTCTAGAAGATAATGATTTTATTTTTTTCTTTCTTTTTCCTCTAAGGGTATCACTTTATAGGAGAAAGTGACAAGACTGGAAGTTATGAACCTCAAAAGCACCTTCAGCTGCTGGGTAAAACTTTCATACAATAAAAGAGTTGCCTTTCTAATGTTCCATCTGATGTTCACAAAGAAATTTAAAGTTGAAAGATTGTTTTCCATTCAATACAGTTTAAATCAAGACTAAGGACATCAGTTAGGTTAGTGTGAGATGAGAATAAGACAATAAACCATTCAGTGCATAATAGGACAGAGAACTAAGCTGGTGCCATATAAAATGATTTTGTTTCTGTTCTTTCTAGCAGTATATATTTTAACTCCACCTTTTACTCTTTATCATGTGATTTAATCGCTTTTCTGGAAATGGTTTCTAGGGTATTTTTTTGTTTGTTTTAATTTCTGCATTTGTTAACTGGCTGTGAATTTTGTTTTTGGCTTGCTGCCTCTTTCCTGCCTTGGGGAGTATTTTTCAGTGGCTCACAGTAGGTGCTGAGTCCTGAAGTGTCGATTCAGAGCAATGAAGACAGGTGGGCCGTCAGCAGGAGTAGTAAAGTGATATGCCACCGTAAATACGAAACTGTGACAGCCCACAGAAACAATCTATTTTTCCTTTCAAACTTCAGGCATGACAGCTCCTAAACTCTAAAAGCCAGATTCACATAGGAAAAAAATCACCATAGTTTAGAAAGCAGTTTCTTGTTTTAAGAATTGTTTCCTCCGTTGTGATATGTAGGTATGTATGTAGGAACAGTTTAAAAGCAAGAGAACACGGTAAGTCTCAGCACATGGATATTCAAACGGCTGCATGCGGAGAACAGCTTTTCCCCTCCTCCCTCCTTCCTCCCATTTGGAGACAATTGCAAATGAGGTAATGTTTCTCCTTGAGTAAACAGGCAGAGATTTAACGTATTTTAGACGATACCCTAGATAGGAAGAACAAACAAACACATTATTGTTATTAGTAGTAGTATTATTAATATTATGCTATTATTTGTTTTTGTCAGTTTTTGAAGTCTGGAATTGTTCTAAATGAGCTCTCTTTTCTTCCTCCCCCTTTCTCCTAATACTCACATAAACATGCATACATTACTTAATTATCACCAATGCTGAAGGAGAGAAAAAAGAAATACTTCCAGCCTGCTGGAGAACAGAGTTTTGGTTTCTTTTTTCTTTAATGGAATTATTAAAGACATCTTTAATATTTCCAGTATCTTTAAGAATATCAAACTGACTGCACATTTTAAATCTTAGAACATGTCCATAGTTGGGACCATATGATTTTAATGAAAGAACGGAATTTCTTGGCTATCAAGAAGTTAATAAACTATTGGAATGCTGGTGAGAGGAAGATGGAGGGGTCATTACAGATTTTGTTACTAAAAGCAGGAAAAGATTGTTGTTTCACACTCAAAAATGCAGTCCCTTATAAGTATTCTGGTTCGCTTGCTAAGGCAATAGAGTGACAGCTTTTGCTGTTCACTGAGAGCCCCTCCGCTATGTTCAAAGTGCACAATGGAAAAGAAAATGACTTGTACTTAACATCTTCATAGAGTTCCTAATGTCCTAAGCTTGGCTGGAGTATCTAAGCAATTACAAGCTACCCATAAATAAAGCAACAGCAAACAGGTAGCACTGTACCACCATCTAAACAGGCAGTGCCATTCACAGATGAAAAAGAGAAGCAATAAGAGAACTGGAGTCACATACATGAAAGACCATGGGTGAGATACTTGCATTTTATCAGCTTTGTTGCCTTGAGCTTGTTACAGTCCTTTCCAATTCTTAGAAACACTGGAAAGAACCAGTGCACTGTTTTGTTTTGGTGGGGTTTTTTTCCACAGAAAGAAATGTGAAACGTCCTCTGGAAAAGACTGTTCTGTCAAGTGAAATTAAGAGTAAGAGATGTATCAGTATTTTTATTTCATAAACATAATATGAAAAACTTCATCAAAATAGTAGTAAAATGTGACACAAAATCTGTGCTGGTTTTGGCTGGGATAGAGTTAATTTTTTTCATAGTAGCTAGTATGGGGCTATGTTTTGGATTTGTGCTGGAAATAGTGTTGATAATACAGGGATATTTTCATTATTGCTGAGCAGTGCTTATACAAAGTCAAGGCCTCTTCTGCCTCTCACCCCACCCCACCAGCGAGGAGGCTGGGGGTGCACAAGAAATTGGGAGGGGACACAGCTGGGACAGCTGACCCCAGCTGACCACAGGGCTATTCCATACCATATGGCGTCATGCTCAGCATATAAAGCTGGGGAAGAAGGAAGGGGGGGACATTCAGAGTGATGGTGTTTGTCTTCCCAAGTCACTGTTACGCGTGATGGAGCCCTGCTTTCCTGGAGATGGCTGAACACCTGCCTGCCCATGGGAAGGAGTGAATGAATTCCTTGTTTTGCTTTGCTTGTGTGCGCGGCTTTTGCTTTGCGTATTAAACTGTCTTTATCTCAACCCACGAGTTTTCTCACTTTTACTCTTCTGATTCTCTCCCACATGTGAGCGAGCAGCTGTGTGGTGCTTAGTTGCCGGCTGGGGTTAAACTGAGACAAAATCCATAGCTATTTTTCTCCTTACCTTTGAATATTTATAGCAGCTTGCATCTGAAGATCTTTGTCAGTTATGATGCTGTCTTCACAAATAGTAAATCAGGAAGTTCTTCCTCCATATCTTATCTACTTGAACATATTTATCACATGAAATCAAAATTCACTGTTAGAATGCAACAATAATTCTAACAATGGACCATTACATATCAAGGTAGTTTCATTACTTAGCAGGACCCAAAGCAAGAAAAGGATCTTTTATAACAGTGATGCCTCCCTTGTAAATTCAAAGTAATACATATAAAAATAAGTAGATATTCAGCTATAGGATATTAGAAGCCTTTCAATTCAGTGCAGATAGAACACTCAGGAGAGTCTGTACTTTATTAATTGCAGCCTCGTTTCTGCTAACCATGTTCCTTTGTTTTTTCCTTTTTTTTCCCCTTGCATTTTTGTTGTTTTTAATTAATATTCATTCCCCAATTTAAATATTCTAAGAAAGGCAAAAAACTAATTATTATGCCTGGTGCCTGAAATGTTAGAACCTTGGGATACTTAAATACAAGAGCTTAACTATTTCCTGCTCTGGTTGATGCTGAAGTCAGCATTATTGCATATGAGCAGTTAGTTCCATGATATAATATTTCATCCATTTCTTGAAAATAACTGTAAATACAAGAAGAGTTGTTATAAAAGATTGCTGTGCTCTGTTAAACCACTACTCCATCCCATTGCAGAGGTGGCATTTCATTGATGGATTAAGTGATTCTGAAATACTGATTGAGTAGATAAGGTTCTTAAAGTGTTTTTTTAGCACCTTTGGAGTACTTTGTGAGGTAATACATATAAATATAAACTCATCTACTGCTATTAGTCTCAGAGAAAACACTAAGTTATGCGTAACTTCTGCAGTAGAATGCATAGACTTTCAATTTTTAAGTTTCTTAGGCAATTTTGCTGTATTAAGGGTAGACAAAATTTGCAATAGTAATCAATGAATATCTAAAGTGCAGCAAAATATCTCATGTATTGAGTCTTGACCAGAAAGCATAAGCTCCAATCTTTCATTAAAGTTAGTCAGACATCTTAATACAAGCAATAAAACCAATCTGATTAGCAGAAGACCATGCCATAAGGAATTCAAGGGGAATTTTTTCATGTAAGATTTATGCAAGTGTTAAATTGGCCTGTGTGCTAGACATTTGGCTCTGCCTCTCATTTGCACATTCTTGTATTTGAATGAATTGATTATTGTAGCATGTTTTCAAACTACAAGCTATTTATAAACTGATTGGAATTGATTATTTGCATTTAATTCTTTTTCTTTTAGCTAAAAAATATGATCTGATAAAAAATGCAAAATAGATTTAATTGCTTGGCTTCTGAAAACTAATAGCTGCCTTTTAAAAATTTATGTTATTGAAAACCATTTTTAAGCTCACATCACAACTACTTTAAATAAACCTTATTGGGCTACATGCAAAGTTTATGCCAATTTACCCGTGCTGCTTTCTTCTGAAATAAATGTGTAAGAAATAGTCATAAACACATTTTTCCTTCGCATTTATTGGAGCTGCTGTATATTTCAAACCAGTTTTAAGATAATTTCTTCTCTGCATTGCAAAAATGCTTAATTTAGTGGGGCAGGACAGGAAAGAAGTTGCTACAAAAGGATTCAATTTATATGGTGTCTAAAAGAATTAAGATCAATGGTTAGTGAAGCTGGTTAGCCATACCAATTTGTACAACACTTTGAAAGATCAGGATGTAGATATATGCTGTAAGGATTTAAAGAACAAAAGATATTGGGCATGTACACATGGACAGATCACTTCTGTTAAAACTCAGCCTTGTCTTGAGTTCTAGAAAGAACTGGATGAAAGTATTAGCTCTCTGTAAACAATTTACAAACATCAAAACTAGAAATAAGAAAAAACATTATTTTTATACTGTTACTATTGCAAATAAAACTTGCTTGTAACAGACCATTTTATATTCATAGAAATATAACAATTAGATTACTATAACCAGCAACTATAATTTAATGTATGAAAATTTAATAACATCACAGTGAATAGAGCTCTACAGTGCATACAAAACCACCAGTTTTTAATTGAGTGCAGTTCCTATTTCTGGTTTTCTTGTTACTGATAAATCTTTTGAGGCAGGTTTCAACACATGAAAATGTTTTTGACATTTATTTTAAGATCCCTCCAAAATTATAATATGGCTTCTTTAAACATGGAAATCTAACAGCAGCTCAAGACCACCAGATAGCAAATGAATGGTGAGAAGAGCTTAAGTAGCACAAATATGCTTTTATGTTATTTGAAAATTAAATAATACATGTATAAATGTACCTGTTTTCCTTAAAATACAGTAGTGTGGTTCTTTATTGATTGTGAGTAATTATTAAAACACTGAGCCGGTGTGTGAGGTAGAAATACATGAGAAGAGGAGACAGATTTGAAATCTAATAGAGAATTAAAATGTGAGTGATATAAGCTGTATTGCATACTAAGCATACTGTAAACTGAGTTTATTAATAAGTCAGAACCATATTTATAAGCTGAGGGAAGTTATTGTGGTAACAAATATATACCTGCATAACAAGTATATGCATTTATATGTGTTTATACAAATACATGTATTTATGTAGATTTGTTTTATATAAATGTATTCTAACAAATATATATGTATACTTATCAGAATCGGAAGTGGAGCTGCAAAATGTACATCGATATGTAAAAGTTCAGGCTTTCCCTATTTCTCCCACAGCAACCAGGACAAGTGGCAAAAGTATATGATTTTTCTTTTTTTCCCCAAAAAAGGAGTTTTCTGAAAAACTTTATTTAATGAATGCTCACCCAGATTTTTTGTCCTGTCAGTAGTCTGCCTGGAAGGCTCTTTGTCCCTGCAGCCAAAAGATTTACATGTGCCAAAAGCCTCTGACATGGTGGTAAGGTGGGTTGGAAGCTGCTGCCTGCATAGTAATAATGAAAAGAATCAAGAAAGCTGCCATTGTCCCCTTCTACACTGAAAAGATATTTGTTTACTTTGATTTAAAAATTTTCTGGAGGAAATTTTGGTTTTGTAAGATGGGCTATTTTCCATCTGAAAGATAGAAAATTTCTGTCCAATTCTATTGTATAAATCTCTGATAAGTAGGCATATTTTGACTGTTTCAGAGAATTATTGACTCCTGGAACTATTGGTAGAAAGGCAACAAAATTAGGCCTGAAATTAATGTCAAATATTCAGGGAATCCTCCCAGATTTTTTTTGGTCCTCAGATTCCCAACTGCTGGTAGTTCTATACTCAGCCACTTAAGCAGTCAAAGGGACTACTGTAAGAGGAAAATACCAACCAACTGTTTTTTTCTTGGCATATCATTATGAATCTATGTGAAGAGTAGCCTGGGAATATGATCCTTCATCTTACATGGAAAAGAATGTGGAAAATCTTACATGTTTTCTAGTGGGAAATATTTCCTTCTAAAAGGAAATTTCTACCCTGGAAATTGTCTTTTGATTCAGTGTAATTTTTTTCTAAGTATCTTCTATGGGTTTTTTGTGGTTTGGGTTTTTTTTGTTTGGTTGGTTTTTTGGTTTTTGTTTTTTTTTGTTTTTCTTTTAGGGAGAGAACTGAGCACTCCTAAATAGAAAATCTATTGTTATATTAACAGTCTAATGTCTCATCTGAAATAATTTGGTTTACTTGTGTGACCGTACCATTCTGTGGCTGCAGGTGGCTAGCTGGAAAAGACACAATGCATCGTGTGTACTCTGTGTAGATTCAGAATACATCTTGGGAGGTCTTTGTGTCTTGCCATGAAATCCAGCCTGTAAAAAAGACTGAAGCATGAGATTCTAACCTAGGGTTCCCCGGAGATCACATAATGTCATTTCTAAATGTTCGTAGTTTGGCTGAAAATTAATAGTTTTCATCAGAAAATGTTTTGGGCTTTCATTTCCTGCCAGAAACTTATATATTCTACAGGGTAGCAGGAAACAAATGGACACGATTTGTTTTATTTAAAAAATAAAAAGAATGAGACCCTTTAATTTTATGTCATTCAAGTATTACTGTCCCCTGAAGAAATCCTTTGCTACCTGCTTAATGAATCTTTCTGTGCACTTTATACCAGAAATATGGCAAAGCATGATATTTAAGAAGTTAACACAAAAGAAAACAGAAGGGTGCTTAGAGGGTTTAATAGAGAGTGAAACAGAAGAAGGATGAAACAGTTGTTCTACAAAGCTAAAACAGCAATTTCTACTGCTGCATTGCTGGAGTAATGTAAGTACTGGAGCTCTGTAAGTAAAGGCCAATGTTTGGAAAGGAGTTTTTGTGGCAGGCACTCCACAAATACACATTCCTTTCCCAAAGAGCTTACAATCAAGCTAGAAAGCAATTTGCCATGACCTCAATGAGGAGTACTTGCTGCCACACACAGTAGTCATTTCTGAAATTTTAACAATTTATGGTAAGGTATTGGTCCCTGAAATGAAAAGAAATGGAAATGAACTAGGCTTCTTTTAACAAATAAGAAGTACTATTAAGTGACTTTTAACATTAACGTATTATTAACATAGCTATTAACATTAAACATAGACACATGCTCTGTGCAAAATGCAAATCCCTGTTTCAGATAATAAAGACATATCTAACTGCTGGAGAGCATGTCCTGCAACTAGCACCCATAAGAAAAACGTGATGAGCTGTAAATTTAACAAGAACTTTGGGATTTTTTTTCACTGAACGCAATGTCCTTAAATGGGTGTTGTAAAACAGTTCTTGACTTGTCAGAGAGACATCTGAAACAATTTATGACCCATTCTTGTTTAATAGTTACAGGAAAAAACATTGTCATCTTTATTCAGGATACTCTGGATTCCCTGCAGGTTGAGAATAGCTTTATTGTTCTTTCTTACTCTGAATTTTTAATACACTAAGGAAAACATTTGTATTAAAAATATGACATAGTGATTCCAAGTTTTCTCATTATTTTGATTTTTTTCTTATGTTATTATTTAATAAAAAGAAAGGCTTGTTCCCATTATTTTACTGTCCTTTTTAAGCCTTGATTTGCCTTTCATCTTAGATTTATTCAAGTTTTCTTTCCTTCGATTTTTTACATGTGGCTGGAGATAAACTTTCATCAAGACCCACTCTCTCATCTGGGTACAAAAATTTTCTCTCCCTGAAAAGTTAGTAGAATTACTGCTGTAGAAGCAAGACCTACAAGATTCTGGGCACTACATTTCTCACTGGGAGAATCTATACTGTATTTTTAGCATGGGCCTGTATTAAAATCTGATTTGTGTGTAGACATTACCACAAATTGCACTTAAAAAAGAACTAAGCCTAGACATATCACAGAAACACAGACTGGTTGAGGTTGGAAGGGACCTCTGGAGGTCATGTGGTCCAACTCCACCGCTCAAGCAAGGCCACCTAGACCCAGGCCTGTGTCCAGACAGCTTTTGAATATCTCCTGCCCAGCTGCAGGACTTTTCACTTCTCCTTTTTGAACTTCACGAGATTCCTGCCTGCCCTATTCTCCTACAGGCAGCACCTCAGAGTGCTGCTTTTTGCTCAAGGAAGCTGTAATCATGGCAGCTCTAGAGACTGAACTCCTCTGATTATTCACAGGATGTGAAAAGAACATGCACAAATTTACTCCACCCTGAAATGCAACCACAAGGCGCCAGGGGCTTTTGAAGAGAAGGCAGAGGGCTCTATGGACCACATACTATGATATCCATTGTGATTCTGAGTACAAGAGAATGTAAGGCCCATCAAATCAATTATTCTTCAGGTTTGTCAAGTTTTATCTCCCTATATAACCAAAGTAGAGAGAAAACTTTAATACTGCAATAAATATAATGACTATAATGCTTTCACATCTGTGACTATCTCAGGTATAGGAGACAGTATAGGTGTATGCTTTGACAACGTTTCAGTGTTCCCACCATAAGTCAATACATAGAATCTGATTATTATTAATTTTTCATCTTCACTCAGTCCTGTGCTGTTTGCTGGAGAAAATGACAAATTCCTGCTGGATTATGAGCTTATGAGAGCTGGATTGGTTTTCTCCTTGTTGTGCTTGGGGATTTTTTGTTGGTTTTGGTTTGGTTTTTTATACATAGGAATTTATTAGAAGTCTACTCTAACCCATTTCACATACAAGTTCCCTAATGACCACTGGATGCTTGACATATGAGAAGATCTTAGAAGAATGTTTCTGAAAATTTTCTGAAGTTATTTGTTTCCTTGTAAATGAAAATTCACTTCAGACTTTTTTATGTATTTGATTTCTTACTTCATTAAGCTATCTTTTAATGTCCACTAAGAAATTGTATCTGAAACTTAATATAATACTGGAGACAAACTCCTGTGGCCCTTTCTTAGTTTTGGGAATAGACTTTAATGAGAATTTTATAAAATTTTACATATAGACTGTAAAATTTCATCCAAGGGTCCTAAAATTCCTTTGCTGGGCTGAAAGTTTCCTGCTACAAGGGTGGAATCTATTGAGTAAAAATATTCTTCTTCACAAAAAGAAACAGCACTTAGAAGTTCCAGGGAAATACATTAAATACTACTCCTAGCAATTTACAAATACACATACGCACACACCCCCAAAAGCATACAATTACAGAAAGCTTTGTTGAAAGATATTAAAATGTAAAAAATATAACATAGAAAACACAAAAATTAATTGTGCAGCCTTAAGTAGACTCCCTTGAGTACATGCATGACTATGACACCATCTTTAATTACATAACTACATGTAATTTTGTTCCTATTTTTCCCCATTTTTAAAAATAGTTGCAAAACTCTAATTTTGTTCTTTCATCTCACTCTCAAACCATCTGAATTGCTGTTGTTGGAGAAGACCCTCAAGAACTCAGCCTGAGACAGAATCAGATGTTGTTCCAAACAGTAAACATTTAGTAGTTACAAACCATTGAAACTATAAGAAATATTGGACATCTTTTAGTAGTAATGTAGGACTGGATTTTGATATCTGGTCCTTACTTGTGGAACTGTTGTTGGTGTCCTAGCCTTAGACTGTCCTCCTTCCTGGTACAGTCAGGTAGGGAGCAGAGGTACGAGAACATACCTTACTTTGGCCCAGTCACTGTGTTAAGAAACAGAGCTGGTGCAGAGTGGTGGTGTAATTTGCTGTGGATATGGGTGAAAACAGACTCATAGGAGGGAGCTCTACTCCTGGGCTGCTGTGGTTTATGTGTTACTTCTTTTTCTGAGCTGGGCCTAAAAGTACAAATTGGTACGCTGAGTATAGCATAGCTGAAGAAAATGTTTGCCAAGAGGTCTGAAGTGATGAACAGTTTTATTGCATATATCAGAACCGTCTTGAGTTTCTAGCTACAAAAATTTGAATTCAACTCGGGGGGATGGAACAGTATATTTTAAAATTTAATTTCACAGCCTAGAAATATGTAGGACCTATATAATGATGTGTCTGATCCAAGAAAATCTGTTCCTTTTGTGACAGAAGCATACTGCTGCACTCAATCATACTTGATCCTGAAGATCTAGGACAGCCTTAACAGAAAAAAAGAAAAGAGAAACATGACACGAGGTCAATTTTGACAGCTTAAAACCGTGGTATCTGAAAAACCAATGGGATCATATGATTTCTCAGAACATGCAATGGATTATAGAAGAATACAGCCTGCAGGCACTCTGTTTGGATATACGCCCAAGACAGACAACAGCATATGCTCAATCACAGGGACATCAGGGTAATGGAATACAAAATAGCTGTGTGCTTATCATGAGATGTGGGAAAGCAGCCAGAGGCCTGTAATCCCTAGAGGTATTTCTAGGGGCTGGTGTTTGATACTAGGTATTTGGTACTAGGTGATACTGGTGTTTGGTACTAGGCACCCATATGTCATTTTCATATGGAATGGAATATACAGTACTAGCAACCAGAGGAGTGTCAGATCACCTTCAAGCACCAAGCACTCCTGTCGCCAGTAAACAACGACAAACGTTAAGGACTAATAAATCTTCATGACAGATCAGCACAAAATTACTTAGGACCAGTGATCGTGTAATTGTGATTCATTCGAGGAAATGCTCAGTGCCTAATGGCCCTCAAACATCTACATCTGCCTGTGCATTGCAGTTGTTGATGTTAGTTGTCTAATTGTGTAGGATGGAAAAATAATTTTTTTAAGACATGCTGAGGGATCTTTCTTTTACTTTGTATTTTAATTTCTTCTTCTAGGTGTAATTCTTTTCTCAGCAGAAACATGAAAATGTCTGTAAGAGAGAAATATTGATGGATTTTCTTTTCATTTTTAGACTCTTAAGGAACAGTATTTTAGCCAAACAGCATATCTGGTCTCTTCCTCTTGCACTCAAACACAGAAAAGCTAGGGTTGACAAAGCGATGCATTTGTATGCTCAGTAGGACAGATTTACAAAAGGAGTCAGACAACACCTACAGCAAAATCCAGAGCTAAAGTTCTGCATCTGGTACAACGGTAAAGCTATGGGTCTGAGAGAGGGTTTTTCAATGGGCAATAACCAGGAAAGGGAATCATCTTCAGGACTTGCCTGCAAATTCTCATGTAAGGACTGTTTCTTAGCTCTGGCTAAAACTAAATATCTGCACTATGGGAAAATGTGTCCTTCTGTTTGTGAGTTGGAAAGAACAATTAGTTTCCTGTCTATGCTTCACTGCACTACTCCTTAAATGTTCCGCAGATTTTGTAGTTCAGAGGAGGAAGCAGTCAGGCATGGATTTGAAGATTTCAGCCATTCAAATGGGATGTAGACTTGGTCTTGAATCTAGGGTTCTGAACCAAGTTTACAATACACTATCAACGTACCTGCTATCCACAAGCCACTGATTGTGCAAAGTGCCTAAAATCTCCCTAGTAGGCGATAAAGCCTTCTTTTGGGGATGATAGCCCACACGTATGCTTTGAGTAATCCAAATTCAATTACTCAGTGGTGTGATACAAATTCATATTTCCCACCTCACCTAAAAAGATCTTTAGCTACAGGAACCGGTAAGAAGCTCTGCAGGATGTACTCTTAACCCAATCTGTTAAAGTGCTCTACTTGTGTGGCATAATTAAAAAGACTTGTGAGCCTGTCTCTCAAGCCAAACAAAAGCTTGGAGTGCTTATCTGTAATTCTCTTCCCAGTACAGAGGTACTGGTCTCTGAGCTAGAAGGGTAAAAATATACATAAAGAATTGTCCTTTATATTTTCCTTGAACATTTCCTATAAAAGATTGTGCTATACTTAATCAAAAATAACTGATCTTTTTTATTACTATTGTCAATTAATATATTGTTTACTATATGCATTCATTGAGTTCAGCAATACAACAAGCTGAACAGAATTCAGACTCATTTTGAAGTGACTGATGTGAAATTAAAGACGATGGAAGTAAAAGGTAATATAAAAGTTATTAATTGTCAGGGTGAAAGGAATACACTAACAAAAAGAGAAGTTTTGCTTCCCCTGCCACACTGGACCCCTTTCCTACTGCTTAGCAACGGATAAGATGCCACTTATTTTCAGACAGGAAACAGAAACAGCAAGAAAGCTGCACACAAAGTTGGTATCACTGCAAGTGTCCTGTACAGCTCATTGGTGCACAGAGACTTGGCCTATAATGAAGTCATTTGCATTCACATGCAGGCCTGGGTGTGTGGACATCAGTCCAGACTCTGGGAGCTGTTGTTTCACTTAGTCAAAAGAAATTTGCACATGAAAGCCACATCCGCATTACTTAACTCTGCAGCTCACTCAGGATTGCCTCCCTTTTAGACCAAAGCAAATCTAAACCTGTGATTAAATCTTCAGAGGATTTATTTTATTTCTTGTGGATATCTGCTAAACTTGACAAGTGGTGAACATACTCCGTGCAAATATAATTTGAGTTGTTACTTACCCACTCGCCATTTCTGAATCTTGTCTTCATTAGTATAGAGCTACATAGCTGCAGAATTTTCTCAAACCTCCCCAGACAGCTTTTCTGCCAGTTGGCAATGTGAAGGCATTCATCTTTTCAATATCTCCATGCCTTTCCAATTTAATTGCAAACTTTATTCTCATGTGCAACCAGGAATGAAAGGAACAGGCATGCCTGGTGTTAAATATTGATTGCATTAGATTGAAAAAGACTGCAAGTTGTGTCACTATCAGATTGGTAATCTAAAATAAAAAGTTATACTGGAAGTTAACACTGGATCATAACGTACCTAAGGCTAATTATCCACATGGTCAATTCTTTTGTCATCAACACACATGTACAAAGTACTGTTTATAGCTTCTCAGTTGCAAAAATACATTAGTGATTCTCCACAGATCCTGACACTGATACAATAATTTGCACTTGATGTGGAGGTCAGCTGTTGACCTCCTTGGTTCTTGCCACCATTGTATTTCTGATGTCAATTTGTTTTCTTCCTCTCAAATAAATAAATAAATGAATAAGAAGAAAACCCCTCAGTGTTTGTAATGTCTGGGGAATGCATTGTATTACTGAATTTAGTCACAAAGTCTTTGGTTTATTCACCAAACTGCTACAGCCCCAGCACTGACGGTGGAAATTCCTCTATAGTATCCTGTTAATGCACTTCAATCCTGACCTGAAAGAACCTTTATGGCTGACAGGATAGTTTAATTTTCATGCCCATTCAATCTTTGGCCTCTGTGCTAAGACTGCCAACAGGGGTGCAAATTAACACCAATTATTCTGATGTTTTATGTACTGGGCTGAGAGCACCAACTCATTTTACAGAGGCCATCACCCAGCTGTCAGATATTAATGACTTTTGGTTACTTCTGACCTGCTTCAGATTCATCTGAGTAGCTCAGAGTTGAAAGGGTCTCTATTTCATTAATAACAAACTGACCTGTACAATCCTCTTATCATTCCCTTTCACAAATTCCAGTGTGAATGTTTATTTTCCCATTAAATAATAACAAAGGGCCAAAGCCCAGCCTGTTGCAAACTCAGTGGATTTATGCCAGTATAGAATTTAGCCTATTCATGTCAGTTGCATTAGGCAAGGACAGCAACAAATGCCCCTCAAAGCTGATCAAATAAGGGAATATATATGTATATGTATTCATAAATATTTTATTCTGAGCATTTGTCATTTAAAAAACACAAGTAGTGTAACAGCTGAATAGTATGCCATTATCTCTGAGGATGGAGGAATAATAAAGTAATTTGTTAGCAAATAATTTATTTATTTGACATTCACTACAGAAATTATTTGTTTACTATATTATTTGCTAACACTACTCAATCAGTCCTATGTTGTGTGGTTATACCTTCCCCATAGCTTAGAGCATGGGTGGCTTCAAGATGCTCTTTCCTTATAACTACTATTAGCAAGGATGAGCTGTTTCCAGAATAGACTCTGAAGAAGCTGATAGAAGTGCAGTTTTGTGGGCCATCATTTCTGAGATTTGCTTCCTTCAGTTACATGACAGGCCGAGTTTTGCAGTCTGCAAACTTATTCATCTGCTAAGTTTATAATACCTCTTGAGCATACTGTCAAAGTATGGGAATGGCCAGTGACAGTACAGAATGTACAGCACTGCATGGCGTTCTGCCATATAAGAGTCAAGGCAAAAAGAGAAGATGAATGAAGTTCCTAAAGCCACCGTACATTCACTTGGGACTTACTTATCTTCAAATTATTCTATTATTTTAGGATTCTAGGAAGGTAAGTAATGTGTGCAGTGATAATTATGACTTAGGACCTAGTTGAAGATAGTTGAGAGAAAACGGCCAAGCTCAGTGACCAGATGTACTGAGCTTCTTTATTCCAGAGAATTTCAGAGAGAGACATGATAACAGTCTTTAAGTAAGAAAAGGAGCTTAATCTGTTTTTTATATCTATGGTTGAGAAGATGAGAAATAGCTTAAATTGAAAAGGTTAGTTCAGACTTCTGAAACCCCTCTCGAGGCATTTTTAAAAACTCATTAGAAAGGATGTATCAGGAAGGTAAGGAAACACCCTAACTGATCTAAATATAGATACAGTTACCTGTCTTAGAGTATGAGATTTAACTATATAATCTATTGAGTTGCCTAATTTCCATTATTTTGTCAGCTGACTACAATAAACAAGGTAAGATCACATTGCTTACAATATTACCTGTCTACAGAGAATGTTTTACATCAGCTTAGGTAACACAGATCTTTAAGCCCATGTTCTAACTTAAATTTAGTCCCTAGGGAAGATGACCCCATAGAACAAATGGGATTTGTCTCTAAATCTGAGATGGTGCCTGTAGCTTTCAGGAATTTAGTGAGTTGACTGTGTGTCAGTCTATCACATGAGTCGTGACTACTGCCTCTTTCAAAACTCCCCAGAAAATCACAGCAGTTAGTATCTTAGGGGCATGTGTTACTCCAGAGATCTGGGCTGAAGGGACACCCGTTGGGATGAAAACTTTTTAAACATTTTGGCACTTCATCTTACGTACATCTTTGGGGGAAAGCCTTAGAGTGATGTTGTTGGTCACTAACCTTGATGTACCATATTAAATCTCAAGAAGTGACAGAGCTCTGTTCATATCCCACCTCACAAGGAAGACAGTCCAACTGAAGACTGACACTAGAAATGAATGAACATGCTTCAAATTCCATGTGGTAAATTTGCTTAGCACTAATGCAGTACCTGCAGTAACTACAGGACATGTTTGAAAGCAATCAAATGCATAAATGTTTTAACTGTCTCCCTGCTTAATTTAGGTTTTATTAAATCAGGTATGGTAGGCAAAATAATTATCATTGGATCATTTAAATCTTATTTATTGAAGATTAACTATTCAAGAGATGATAATTAAGGTTTTGTGAAACAAGGAATAATAATATTATAACAGTTTTTATATATACAAAAACCCCTTGCACTGCATCAAAGCACTTATGGCTGCACAGGAAGAAAGCATACAATTTTGCAGTGTATGGAAATCAAGAAAGGAAATCTGAAATAATAAGTAACCATTGTGTTTCAGACATTAAACTGTGCTCTGTTCTCTTCACTCCTTCCTTTTTTGTTCTACAGCTTTTTAAGATTTTGAGGAAAGTATAATAAGAGAAATATAATGAATATCTTTAGTTGTGCTGCCTGGCGAGGTACTAGAATATATTTGTAGAATTTATGGTGTCACTGGTAGTACTCTTGCCAACAACTCAACAACTGTGACACAAGCCTCCTGGCTTGCTTTCCAGCTATAGAATAAGAAAAGATGATAGAAGCCTTTTTTACTGTCTCCAGCATTCCAGACTCTTCAAAGTATAAGGTGGAGTTATGGGGCAGCCTTAGTGGGTATGATGCAAAGATATATTACCTTAACATTGTGACACAATGTAGTTGTTTACAAAACTGTAATTAATATTCAGCCCAATACTCTTCACTATCTTCTTCATAACCACAAGTACTTTCCATATATGGGTGTAGTCATTTTTTATGCTGCTGTTCCTCACAAGTATAAAGCACATCACAACAAAAAGTAACTCAGCACTCCTTGAAATACTTCTAAAGAAAATGGGAACACTAGTAATCATTAAATTTTACCATGCAAAATCTCCAGCTTGTCAAAGGGCTGCTTATTTGATTTAGAAACATAGCACTGTGGGTGTTAAATTTTCACATGAGGGGGGCATATGCATATTGCAAACTCTTTTTAACATAAGAGGTCAAGTTTGTAATAAGTAATAGCTTGTTTATATTATGAGAGTTCTGAGGGTTTCCAAGTCAAGGAGCTAAAGTGTCTTCTTTACAAGAAATACAAGAAAGCCATTGCCCAGAGGATAGAAAAACAAAATACACAAAACAGTAAACATTAAACAAGTTCTCCAGTAAAGCAGCAGAAAGTGTCTGTAAAAATTTAATTCCAGTTTTCTTATTTCTTCCCTTCAGTCACAACTGTGGTTTCTCCCTTAATGAATTTAATCCTCTCTATCCTGAATCCATGCCAACCCTGAAATCTGCTTTTATGATTTTTTTTAGTACTTTTAATGATGCATGCTTTTGCATGCTTTTTACAGCCAGATATAAATATCATCAGGATTTTTCCATTTAGAAAATTTGTTCTGAATCCTTAAGCATCCTGATTATTTTCTAGGCTTAGAGAGTCTCATCTGGATCTCTAAAGCCCAAAACATAGATGGAAATGCTCCTTCATTTGTTTTTCAGCTTTCAGCAATAAATCATGAGACAATCTGCTAGGTCTTTCCTTCCAATGCTTTTTTAGTGAAATAAATAATAGTTTAGATCAAGGTTAACCAGTAAATTTCAGGTAGCTGTATGATTATGAAGCTTTTTTCAAAGTTTTACAAGATTAATCATTGTCTAAACTCTTTCTTCAGAGGCTAAGAAATACTTTTTCAAGATGGATAAAGTATGGCAGACAGCTAAGAGCTGGAGTAAAGCATATGTATTGGACGGTAACAGGATGCTCTACCAGAATGGGGACTCTTCAGTATTTTCAGTAATATAAGCAAAGCAATCACTCAGCAAACTATCACATTTTCACAGAGTTAAAAGACACTGGAAGGGACAGTGTTAGGGATAGCCAATAAAACAGTGAGAATTACCGCCATCTATCAGAAAATGATGAGTATTTTTTTCTTCTTTAGGCTTGCTATAATAAATACATGTGAAGTACAAGAGCCCACTATATAACAACAATTACAAAATATTTACCCATCATAGCAACAACTGGAAAACTGCTATAAGAGGGTTATGTGAATAATTTAGAAAGAATTTGTAAGAGTTAGTAGCACCCACTAGATTTAATAGCCCATCCCGAATTTGTCCATAGAAATTTCAGATTTTTCACTGAGATTTAACTCCATCCAGTGACCATGAAGAAATTATTTTTCCATTTGCATTTAGGCAAGAGGTTGTCTGGTATGGAGATAATGATACTGATTCAGTACTATATTTGTTATTGTATTGGGTCTGGCTGAGACGGAGCTAATTCTACCCATAGCAGCCCTCATAGTGCTGTGCTTTGTATTGGTAGCTAGAAAGGTGTTGATAATACACCAGTGTTTTGGCTACTGCTGAGCAGTGCTCACATGGCATCAAGGCTGTCTCTCCAACATTCCCCCCCCTTACCCCCAAAAGGCCGGTAGGCTGGGGGTGGGCAAGATCCTGGGAGATGACATAGCCAGGACTGCTGACTCAAACTGACCAAAGTGATATTCCATAGCATATGACATCTGTTCAGGAATAAAAGCTAAGAGAAGGGAGGAGGAGTCAGGGGCGTTCATTATTACAACATTTGTCTTCCGGACCAACCGTTACGTGTACTGAAGCCCTACTTCCCAGGAAGTGGTTGGACATCGCCTGCTGATGGGAAGTAGAGAATAAATATTTTGTTTTCCTTTGCTTTTGCACATAGCCTTTGCTTTTGCTTTATTAAATTGCCTTTATCTTGACCCACAAGTTTTTGGGTTTTTTCATCTTCTTTTCTCCCCCGCATCCTGCTGAGGAAGGGAGCAATAGAACAGCATGGTGGGCACCTGGCGTCCAGCCATGGTCAACCTACCACAGTTATTAAGCTAGAAAAAAAATAATATTTATACTACTTTGCATATTGGAGAAAATTAATTAAGGTATGTTCTGTAGTTCAGATTCCTAGGACTTTAACTTACTGGAGTCAATAAATTTATCTTAGTAAAATAAAAAATATCACCATCTTTTTTCTGTTTCTGATTTCTTTTTAAGCAATGACAATAAAATTATGTGGTTATGCACATCAGCTGAGCTCTAGGTAGATTATTCAAGTTCTATTTCATTTCAGAAACCTTGTGTCTAAGGTGTCAACATGGAAACTTGCTGCAAAGAGGACTTTGACACTGAAGAGACAGAAATCTGTTTTATTGCCTTTCAGAAAGAGAGAAGCTTCTGTAGCTTTGTTTGTTTGTTTTGTTTTAATCTATTGCTTCCTCACACTTTAGGAACACATGAAAAAATGGCAGGGGAAATTAAAACTGATAGGATAGTCTCTGGCTCAGAAACTAGGAGCATTATGCCTGTTTTAATATCCTTAATTTAAAAATTCAAAGGGAAAAAAATGTGAAAAGATGTTTCCCTTTTACACAACTGTGAAGTGTTTGAATCAGTGTATGAATATGCTGTAGCACAGTGTCCAAAAACTGAGTAATGGCACCACCTGGACACTCAAGGCTGACTCATGTGTATGGCATTTCTTGCTTCCATTGGAAGGAACTCATCTCTCGTAAGTACAGAAAGTACTGTTTCTAACTCAGGAAGGGAATGACATTGCCTTGACCTATTATCCAGCTGCCCAGACAGTAGTTCACACACAGGTCTGAGACTGTTCTCCCAACCAAAAGGAAGCTTTGGATGAATTGCTCATTCATCATTCCAACATCGTTAAATCAAGCTCTTCCTCTGTGTTGTTGCTTTGTTACTCCTCAGTACTAGCAAAGAAGCCAAGTTTAGCTAAGGCTAAGACAAACAAGATAACTCTGTACTCCAACCTGTTGTTCAGTTAGCTTTCAATACTGATCTGTCTTATGGTAAGATCCTGAGTGGAGGAAAGATGAATAGAGTCTGTGTTAAATTTTAAGGCTCGTGTGTCTCTCTCAGACTGAAAGGGATCTGTACTATCTTTTCCCCTTCTGCTCTGTATTATCTAGTACCTTTTTTCTCATGCGCAAGGACTCAGGATATAGTCAATCCACATACCAAAAAAAGTACATAGAAAGAAGAGATGCTCAAAAAAACCCCCAAACCCACAGAAAAACAAGAGTGCTCTTCTATATTCTATGCAGAAAAGTGATCAACAGGACCTCTATATGTACAGCAGCAGGTCTCGACATTTACACCAAAGAGATGACTCAATCTTGTCATTTTTCTCTCAAATGTAGGCAAGACTCAATTCATGAAGAAGAGGTTTTAGGAGCTGAGCTGAAGAGCTTATGAGTAGTGTAATAAAAGTGCAGTAAGATATTCATGTGCTATAGTTTCTAACATTTGGACATTTAAATGGAATATATATTAACTTAAAAATGAAATGGAATGCCTTTTTTTTTTTAATAATTTTTCAGTATTTGCTGGTCTGTCTGGCTCATAAACATCTCAAACAGTCCAATTGCTTATGTGGGTTTTGTTTTCCACTCCTGGCTAATATCAAGACTCACAATGTGAAACAAGAAAAAAAAACAAACAACTTTTTAAAGATATAAAAAGATTCTTCAAGTATTGAACAAAAGGTTGAACTGGTTTTCTTTGTAAATTATTACTTACTTTCTTCTTTATTCTCTTCTTTAAAGAATTGCTTGCTTCAACTACTGTGTCAATATGCAATATAACATATATTTCCTTTCTCTAAACTGACCTAATTTAATTTTCTGTTTTGACAGAATAAAAAATACAGATGTACATTAACTCACTTCAGTCATCACTTAGGTTAGCGCTGGAGGTTGGAGACTTCATCTGTAGCAGTACAACAGGTCTGAGTTTATTTCCACTGAAGCCAACAAAATCAGTGTCTGTGACTTCAACGATGCAAATCTAGATGCTGTCAAAATTGCTCTATAGCTTGACAAAAAAAAAATCCCCACAGAAAACTTTCTCCATATGTATAATTTTAAAGCTCTATAATCTCTTGTCTGTCTCCAAATCAAGTCTTCTAAATTAATTTCTGGCCATCCTAATAACAAAAATGGTGGGGGTTTTGTAGTATTTGCGCTAAACATTGTTGCTGTTTGTGTTCTTTCTATTTAATAATATAAATCAAACAATCTTCAGTTTTATCATTCTCTTGTACACTTATAAGCTAGGAATGAAACATATTTTTCCTCATATAGACAGAAGTTTTTCTACAGATATTGTAACAGAAGAAGGTTATTCCCTTTATAGACATTTGGCTAGCTGTGGCTCATGTGAATAGGTTTCTAATGGTTCCTTGATTAGATTGAGAAGAAATTTTTCTGAACGTCTAATTAGCTGGAATAGATATTTGCACATTGAACCATAGGCGACCTAATAGAACCATCTTAGTTTTTCCCCATTGAAAAAAATTATGTCAGTGAAAGCTCTTTAGACATTCATGGCATTTCCACCTTTGTGGTTCTACCATTCTGGGACACAATGGTTATACTTGAAGATCTGAATACTATAGTTGCTGATTTCAAAGCAAAGAAAGCTGAATGAAATAACTTTAATTTAATGTCTTAAATTAGAAGAGTTAATGGTCCCTTATTACCTTAAAATCTATGAATCTAACAAAACTCCGAGTTTACCAATCTCTTTTTCTTGTTTCTTTTTTTCTTTAAAAACCATGAATTTATTTTGCTGACTTCTCCTGCTCACTTTTCATGGTTTAGATTTTCTTTACATTACGCCAGCCCACTTCTATACATTTCCATTCCATTTCTTGTCAAAATGTTCCCTAAGCTTTTGTCCTCTTTCACTATGACCTTAGCATGTCCCTCAATTTCTTTTTATTTCTAATAATTCCATACAATCCTTTTGTAGCTGATTCAGCTATTTTACACTCCCCAAAATAATCTAATTTTTCTTGTATCCTTGCATTCATCTTCTTACATCTGCAATTCCCAAATCTATTTTCAGTTACTTTTCCAAACTTGGTACTCCAATATTATTGTTATTTGTCTGCCCAAATTATCTTAAGTTTCCTCCCTTGTGCTGGTCAACTATAGTTTCAGCCATAATAAATTCCAAAATTAATCCTTTAGCTTTTAACTTTTGAACGTTTTATGGTAGCCTTAAATTCTTTGTCTCTTCACAGTATTTTGTTTCCTTACCTTCTGTTCAAAATCCCAAGACTTACAAAACCCCTGTTTCAAACTGTTATCCTCCTGTTTCTTCTCAGTTTCCTTTCTTTCATCCAGATCATCATGAAGTTAAAATTGTCTTTGGAGATTTGTGCAGAAACCATTACTTCATCTGTTTTCTGCCAGTTAATCCTCTAATTAAATCTTCCTTCACATCCATTCCATTCAGTTTATTACATCTGTCATCTACACAACTCTCTATCTCCAGTAGTTTTCCTACAAGCCATCTTTTAACAATTTTTCTAACTTCGCTTTCAAGTCCTTGCCTCTTTCAGGTGCATGCAGGGAGAAACAAGTCAATTGGTTGTATTATGGCAGGAATGAGAGTCAGACTTAGAGAAGGGAAGTATTCTCCTTCTAATTCAGGGTCCTTCCCTTCCTGGTTATTGGCAGACTGGGATTGTTACAACAGTGTTGAGCAGGACAGGAGGGAAGCCATGGCTCAAAATAATATCTTCAGGGGCTCATTAGGAGGATGCAAGATCTCTCCTCCAGCAAACTCAGAGTTCAGCCAGACCTTGGGATTATGGATCTTCCATCCCTCACAGAGGAATAAGATATCAAGTTTATGGAAGACTGTATCTTGCAGTTGTGAGAGGCAGAAGCTCTAAAAAGTGGACTGCTTCACTAAGTGTTTTTTGTCACCATCATGCAGGCACTCCAAATTAAGCCTTTTTCTCCCAGAAGAAAGGTACATCAAACTTTAAAAAAAAAAAAAAAAAGACAAAGAACCCCCATACCCACAGAATGGTATATTACTCTTTTACCCATTTCAAGCAGTAAAGCTGAGCTTCTGGATTTCTCTGTGTATATATATATACACACACTTTTTTTTTTTTTTTTTAGCTGTTCATGGGGAAACGAATTTCTTCATCTTTATTTCTGGATATAATTTAGCTGAGATTACTAACCCAGACTGACCTCATCTGAGAAATAAAGCTTTTGGATGTTGCTGCGAGGTCCACATAATAATGAACAGTTATTTAAGCAAGAAGTACAGACTATGCTATTTTGACTGTGTTGCCTCTGGTTACAGTAATTGCAGTCAGCTGAAGTATGTCAGCTTATGCCCAACATGCCTTCTCAGTGAGAAGGTAGCATTTTGTAAAACAGGAAAGGCTCTCAGTAAAAGGAAAGGCCTCTCGAAGCTTTCAGCTGGCAATAGTGCACCACCACAGCAGCTCAGCGTGTGTCAAATTGATCACTTCACTGACAGCCAGGCTGCATGTCAAAAATACCGCAGTCCTTCTCATCCACTAGTAGAAGCTATTTCCTTCCACTTTTATTCTCTGACACTTGGAGTCTTAACCCTCTTAAAATGGAGGTTAATTCTTTGCAATCAGAAGCTGTAGAAACGTGCTGCAATTATTTATTAAACAGGGAAATAGCCCGTGTTTTAAGTACTGTAGATGAAAAAATATTATGTGCATGGATGCGTGCATTGGTTAACAGACCCACAAGTCTGCAGAGAGAATCGGATATCCACCTGATGCTCCAGCTGCTGGAGTTCACATATGAATCTTTGGATTAGCTGACAGATGTGTAAAAACTCATGTAGGCAGACAGACCACTCCCTGCTAAAATTGCTCCACAGCAGAGGAGGCCTCTGTGAATTGTTAATTCCAGTACACAGACTCTGCTGTGCTTATGAGTGATTAGTTTCAGGCAGGGGTATAGACAGGCAAGCACGCTGGACATGAATCTCTCCCAGTCCACCTATTCTGGCACAGTATTTGAGCAGGATAATGTTGGCCTCTCAGACAAGTACGTTAATCTACTTGTGTTATAATAAATGTACGTATTTGAGCCCACCGAGGAATGTTACTGTTTCTACAAGGAGAGTTAGATTGGCACACTTTTGGAAATGCTTCCATCCTCACATTAACTGTGATGGTATGGAAGTGAGCTAGCTCATATTTGCTGTCAGAAGTGTCCAAGTTGTGAGTGAACGCCCGTGCTCAGCTTTTTCTTCTATAAAAGTAATGAAACAAACTCTCAGCTTCGGTTACTTGTCATAATGCTGAGTGGCTCAAAGCAATTCAGGAACAACAGTTTAGACCATTAAAGGCTGCCACTGCCAGTTCTCTTAAACATGGCCTGCTGCAAGCAGCTGGCACTAAACATCATTATACCCTGACTGACAGTTTAAGTAGAAAATGCAGCATAGACCCACATTATAACAACAAATTCTTTCATATAAAGGAAACCTTAATCATGAGAAGAGAATCTGGCCTGTGAATGTGTTATTTTTTTCATATTAGTACTATAAGGCAATTATCGAATAATTTTTTACATTCGGTAACATAAACTATGATTTGTATTTCAAAATCAAGAAATGTGAAAGCAATAGAGATAAGAGGCAACACGTTCTAAATGCAAGATCCGGAGACTTAGATTTATGCAGGGTTCTACTACTGACATACCCTATGACTTTATACAAGGCATTTCACTCAAGTATCTAAATGTGAAGTATGGTTAATGGTATTTTCCCCTCTTCTATAAATTGAAAGAACAGTATGACAGCAAAGTGTTTTTATATGTGCGTGGGTTTTTTCAGTATCTATAGTAATAACTACATAAGCTCTACTCAGCTTTTATATCTTTGATATCTCAGTGAAAAATTGAAGGAAAATGTTTTGGAAATAAAGGTTTAGGATGAAATGCAATTCCAGGAAAAGCAAGCAAAGAAGTAAGTTTGTATCTAAGTCTAAATTAAGCCTAATATATAAGCTTCTAGTTTTGATATACAGTATCTGTTAAGGGGAAGTTATGATAAACAAAGGTAACATACATATTTGTTACAGAACTTTTTCATATTTTGAATAACATAGCCTTTACTCCAATGAGCAAAAGTACACAATTATTTTCACTCTCATGCCTCATTAGTCCACAAATATAGACATATGCAGACACACATTCACACACACAAATCTAGGCTTTCAAATAATTTCTTATGGCCTTAACAAAATATTATTCTGTTCAGTCTAATTTTTTTGAAAGAACATTGATTAATATTGCCAGTGGAAAACCAAACAGACTTAGCTGCTTGCAAAGAAAACACTATAACCAATATCTTTGTCAAGTTCTCTCTGCTGCTGCTTCAGCTGTCAAAGTCAGTGGTGCACTGCAGCATTGAAGGTAATTTCCATTTAGTGGTAAAAGCTGTTTTCCTCAGTTTTGGGGCTTCTTTGTCTTTTGCCTTCTTTGTCTTTCTACTTGCCCCCTATCCATCTAATACCACTCAGATGTCATTGACACACTTACATTTACCACACCCCAGTGATTCCTATCCACCTACATGACATGCCTATAGCACAAATGCTGATGATGCATTATATGTCCAGCACTTTTTGTCGCAGTGACATTCCTCAACAAAGTACTGCCTAGGGGAAGCTGCTGGTTCACAGCCACTCTCTTATGCAGCAATTATTCAGTTCGATTACATGTTGATGATAAGCTATTAAAAAGCACTCACACAGGACTTTTTATTTACCAACAATCATGACATTCTTTTTTTCCTTCTGCCGTCTACAAATCTAATTGGAGACCAAAAGAGAAAAAAACATCTGACGAGTTCTCACAATGCTTGGATTAATTAATGAATGTAAATCTATCTGTATTAGCCATAGTGTTTCTAAAACAAAAGCTCAGAGGAAGTGAGAGAAAGAGGGAAAGAAAGAAAATAATTGTATTCAAAAAATCACATTCTCTAAGTAGTATGTCCCTTGTGTTTTCAAATTAATTTAGAAATAGCAGAATGATAAATGCATGCATAAATCTCAGGGTTTTAGGTCTTATATTGATGCCAGATACCAAATAATCTGAATAGAATTCTGGTGGGCAAGGTAAAGCTAAAAAACAAAACAAAGCACCTCAGTTATTTAGCTACTACCACTGAGTGTGTGGTAGAGTCACGAAGAACCTCAATAGTCCCTCTATATTATATAGAGACAGCATTCAGAACTAGCTGTCTTGATTTATTGCTGTGTGAACTAGAATAAATGCCAAATTTCAATTTCTTAGAGACTCCTGTGTCTTTAAAATGGGAGTGGAAAAAAGAGAAAGGAAAATCATGCAGATCTATAAAATGATCTGGTATTTAAAGCTGTCTATATTAGAGATATAATAGAAAGGAAGGACCATAACACAGTCAATATCTTCGTTATATGGCAAATATAAAGTGTTAAAGTATGTTAAAAAGAGGAAAAAAACCCTCAAAACTAGTCAAACCTGTAAGTGGTTCAGAAAGGACAGCAGAATTACTTACTTAAAACTGCTAGACCTGGCAAAAAGATGTAAGACTCATAAGTCTATTACAGAGTTCCAGGTGTTTTATTTAACAACAACCAAAAAACCTAACAGTTTTTATTTTAAGGGCTTACTAACTGTTTAATATATGATCAAACATGAAATTAATGTAAAGAAATATTTGGTTTTGAGTCAAGTAAATTAGTAAGACCTTAAAAGCACACTTCTTTATTACAGGTCACTTCAAGCTAGAAGTGTTAATAAATAACTAGCCTTTTAATTCAATATTAGCATACAATATTAGGACTGCAGATAGGTAAAGTTCTTCCAGACACAGAAAAATGCCCTGCTTGTGTAACCTGTAACCCATTGGCTTGATCTAATTATGTATATTAGATAAGAACTGTAAGTCTAAGTCCTCACTTTAGGCTAAAAGCTCCCAGTCTTATGTGTTGAGTAATATATGAGGTAAAATATATCAGTTTGTGCAGGGCTGATTCTTTTATGGTGGAATTCCATGGCTCCTAAAAGTGAAAGGAGGAAAAACTATACCACACAGTCAATAGCCTTCTTGGAATGGCAAAGTAAATATAATAATAACAACAGTAAATAATAATAACAATAAAAATAACAATAATAACAACAACAATATTGTTGTTATTATTGTTGTTGTTGTTGCTGCTGCTGTTGTTATTATTATTGCAGGAATGCCATTTGAATTAGTTGACATTTTCAGAACTCTATTTGACTTAAAGCTACTTAGCTTAGTAAAGGTGCAAGTCAGTACTTCTATAATTGCAGTTTTATGCATATAGGTCTATTTGCACAATATGTAAGAGAGCGGTGCAGCAAATTTGAGGATGAGTATTACACAAAGAAGAAAAATATCTAAAAGTTGAACACTGCAAGGTTATTCCCATGGGTCCTCTATAGAATTATTCTTGAGTCCCAAACCTATGAGACAAACAGATCCTGAATTGAAGCCCATAGTTACCACCTCTTTTATGGATATTTACAGAAGGCATTCATAAAATACCTAAGCAGCTTTCAGGTAAACCATTTTGCCATCTAAAATTCAGTAGCTGCTTTGATGCTTCTTGTATTTTTCGTAGCCTGATTACAAGATAGTCTAGTTGTTCTGCCAAGTGGAAGAAAGGAAAACCATTACTGAAACGTCACTCTGACCCCATTCAAAGAATAAAAGACTTTTCAAAGAATCAGGTCTTGAAGTAAACCGAAAGATGATCAGCCTTTGATTAATGCAGTTCATTTCCTTCTCTGGAAAGAGTTGTAGCCCCAGCAGAGGTGATGAACTGGTCCTGCTACCGTGCATCAGCAACATCCAGTAGCTTTGAGCTGAATACCGTCAGTACAAATAAATTGGCATAAAAGGTCTATCAGCCAATTCAGTGTTCTTATGTTTTTTTATACATGACTGAGATATTAACAGGCAACAGGGAGAAGGAAGCTGGACCACACAAAGTCATACAGTGTCACAGCTGGAATATATGGAAGGGAGTTATTTGATATATTTATAGAATTCAGCATAGAACCATAAGGACAGAGCACTTTGCCAAAGGATTAGGACTTAATGGTTTTTATAGATTCAGCTGTAGATATATTTTTATCCCACTGGAAAAATATGGATGAAAATGTATTTAAATCTAAAATTAATTAAAGAATTTAAACAAGACAGATATCTCTTCTAGTGTTCTAGAAAATGTGAAGAATTAAAATCAGAACAGCCTAAGTATAGAATTATATTACTAAATTTGTTCTTTTACTTTATACTGGAGAAAATTAACAAAGGTTTTCTTAGCTGTCTATTGTTCACCTCCTCTAATTTACTATTTCGTAATGCTTGTAGTCAGATTAATTACAGCTTAGAATTATTTTTTAAATTCATTCCTTAATTTTATTTTTTAGGTGAAGGTTGCTTAAAGATATGATTAAATGTCTATTTTAATAAACTTGTAGCTTATTTGTTTCATATGACCATTTTCAGACTAGAGAGAGTGCAAAAGATTCTTATTTATTTTGATTTAGATGATAGAGTACACATTACTTAATGTCAAACACTCTTCAGTTCTTTCCAAAGTAACCTATGTATAGTGGCACTCTTAAATAAACTATAATCTAAAATTTTCTAAAGTTTATATAGGAAAAAAAACTCAGCAAAGAATATGAGAGGAAATTAATTGAGTGTTGGTCCACAAAACTTAAATAAAATTTTTTAAAACATGTAAAATTAAATGTCTTTTGGGTACTGTAATTGTGCAAAAAATTAAGATTGAGGTAAATAATAACAAAATGCTAATTTCTCATGCACTTCTTTTAGTTCAAGTTATTGTAAATTATATGAAAGACCTTGGAGTATCTTTTGGATGCTTTTGGAGTATAAGCAGATAACTCACTAGTTAAATAATCAACAGACTCTTTAAAGACCCTGCACCTTCTGGATGATTTCTTCGTCTATAGAGAGCCATCCAAGATCCCCAGTGTCACCTGCTTCAGCAGCTCCATGCGCAGTGACATCTCACTGTAGTTCACAGAGATTTACATGCTGTAGGGAGACATGTACTGCTGAGCCAACAGGCTTTGGAAAACCTGACAGTTCCTGTGATGGGGGCATAACAGGGAAAAACTACAGCCAGACTGTTCAGATGGAGGAGTGAAGAGGAACGGGCTTTGCACAAACAGTTATGCGCAATTCACTTAACTGTAACCCCTCACCTCAGGCAATATGACCCTGTTTGGGGAAACAGAGGAATTTGAATAAGTGAACAGAGGAATTTGAGTAAGTGAACTTTGTATCATCATGGCTATGCAATAAAAAGTTTTCACATTATAAAGATCTGCCACTCTATCTGAAATAATGCTTTCTGCTGCCAGAAGGAAAAGTTATAATCTCCCAAGAATTGTCATTAATATAGTTTAGCGTTATATATGATATTTCAAGCTGTTCCTTGCAAGAAAACGATCGGAATTGTGACAAAACACTTGTTTAAGAAAAAGGTCATCATGCTATTCTATAGCGACAAAATTATCTACTTGATAGAACTCAGCATCAAAGGTTTTTGGAACAGAACTAGCAAAATATAGTTGGTTTTTTTTTTTTTAAAGAGCAGCTTGCTTACACTGCAATTTGTACCATCAACACTTCTATGCCTGATAGAATGTAAACTGAAATATATAGAATAGCAATGTAGAAATTTCTGTATATAGCTCCACTAGGTAAAATCTTTCCTTAAAACTTAAATACATATCTTTAGCTTTATCTCATGCTAGAGCGACAGTGAATACCAATCTTTAGGGTAATAAAAATCAAATGCAGCCCATCCTCAGGACCGTAGTCAGCTGTCTTGCTGCCAGTAACTACAACTTACAGCAATAAACACTTATGTTTCAAATTTTGTGTGCAGCAACAAAAATTTTTTACATTTATTACTTCTAATATATTAGAAAATGACTTAGAATCATAGAATTTGCATGCAATGCAATATATCTAAAGTTTGTTCCTTGTACTCTGCAGTTCAGCTTTCTTAAAAATGTATTTTTTGTGTGTGTTTTTGTAAACTTTCGGAAAGGAAGAAGACTGTGAGATATCAAAATTCCAGTTAATACTGTGTGATACAGTTTGTTGGCTTGGACTTAAAACACAGGTTTATATGTCTGGCCACATGGGGAAACAGGAAAATCAGAAATTTAAGGAATGTGTTTTTATTAGGATGCTGAGGATAACACAGAGAGAGAGAGAGAGAGAGAGAGAGTTTCTCCTGCCTAGAAGATAGTTTAGGGGAACAACTCATCTGGAAAGGAAGCTGTAAGCCTTTCTGGGTGAAAAGCAGGAAAATTATTTGTATTCCCCCAGGATAACACTAAATCTACAGAAGATGCTTAAGGCAGCTGAAGTACGGCTTTGTGTAAAGTTGCAAACAACCTGAGTAGTCTCGTAAAGACAGTCAAGAAAGAAATTGGGAAGAAATTTACAGCTCATCACAAGGAAATTGAATATTTGAAATTTGAGAAAAAGATTAGGGAGCAGAACCAGCAGTACAAGGCTCAGCAGTGTGCCCTTGTAGATATTCTGCATTCAGCACCTGTAGTGCAAATCCAGGCAGGAAGTATTAACTGATGTATAAAAGCAAGTGCAGTAGCATTTGAGCAGGGGAGTTAGAAGGGCAGTGAAAGGCAGCTCAGGTAAGGTCGATGACAGGAAAAAAACCCAAACCAAACACAAATACAACCTCTTGAGTACAATCATTTTATTTGTCTGAAATATTGTCTTTAGAGGAATGCATTTCAGGAAAAACAAGAGCACTTAGTGAGATTGTTTTCAACTGTTAGCAAGATATATAGAGATGAAGGCATTGACCTTGGGATAAATACCTGGTATGCCCAGCAGTCCACGTGTAGTGCCACCTGTACTCTCGCCTCTTCCCTGCATGCTCCCTACAGAGAAGAGCTAGCACAGGTGAGTAGGACACATCCTCTCGGCTTTGATGGCCCTGAATGTAGTCAGAACAATCACAAAAAATGATGAAGGAGTTACAGTGGTAGCTAATCCAGGCTGAGATCCAGTCAAGGCCATTTCACAGTCCTTCAGAAACTTGACCAGTGGAACTGATGTAGTGGGGACGGGAGGCTGGCATCCTAGAAACCCAGGAAGACATGTCTCTTATCAGGCTATTGTGAGGACATCTATGACTTTCTTAGATTGGACAGTAGTGTAAGCAGCATTAAACGAAAGCCTTGCTGCAGGAAATAACAGGTCTGCCTCCCAATGGGTCTGGAAGGTACCGACAATATTACTGAACTCCCAAACTTAATTATTTTGCTTAGAATAGAAGCCCAAACAGGAACTTGGCAGTGTTTAAGAATATAGAAGCAACTGCAATTTTTAAATTTATACAATTGTCTAATTGTGAAATTTTAGAATTTGTGATTGAACCACTAGTTCACTACCGCCATGCTGGTCTGACTACCTCAGGGAGACATTCGTGCTCTTTGAATGGACTCAGGGAGAAACATTTACACCACCAGTTGATCCACTCAACTGTTGATAGCTGTTTAAAATGTAGGCCACCCTTTGGTCCCTTTTGTGGTGAGATAAAGTCAGCTTCTTTACAGCTGTGCTCAGTCACACCCTGCATTATTCCCTGAGTTTCACGGGTGCATCAACCTTGCGCATCTCCTCTGAGCTTTCTTCCATTTTAGGAGTTTATTTGTCAGTCACACACTGGAGCAAATCATAAGACACTTTTTTAGTCCTACAAGTGATAGTGAATAAAACAGTATTATTGCCATATCTCAGTCGTCAATGAGACATCATCTTCTGAATCTAGTCATTAGCGGGGAACAGATATTTCTAGATATGCAAACTTGGATGGTCAGTTCCTGTGACATCTATTGTCATCACAAACTGGTGATGTTTTTATAGATCCTGACAGTGATGCCTACCAAATGTGCTTCACACAGATAGATAAGAGTCTGTAATTACTGAAGTCAAGTATGTATGTATTAGGAAATCACACATAAGTGCAAATGTTGCTGCTAATGAAGAGCACAGATTCAACATTAAAGAACCCTAGTTTTTAATGTTTAAATTTATGACTATAGTAGAGTGACAATAAAGCAAAGCTTTGTTACAAAAGTTATGTACAATAAATTTGCATAGCCTTGGAGTTAGCTCCTGACTTCCTTCATGTAGTACTTTAATACTCACATTTAATATCTCAAATTGACAGTTGCAAAAGAAATATTGAACATTATACAACCTACCCAAAGAAAGATAGTTAAGTGAAACACAATTCACAGCCACTAAGAAACTATTTTTGATTGTCTGATAGCCAACATGATTTCCAATACAATACTCAGCATTTTAGTAGTTCTTCAAAAGTTACAAGTCCTACTAGTTAGCATCCTTAATAACGTTTAATTGCTAGTACAACAGAGAATATTCAAGTTCAGGACACTTAATACCCAGCAGATTTACCTCCTTAAAGGAGGAAGTGTGGAAGTTAACTGTTCCACTTAAAAGACTGAGTCTTTCATAGTATTTCACAGTCTTTCATACTCTTGGCACGGGAACTGCAAAGGTAGCCTACCTTTAAAAGGTAGAGGCAATAGATTAACAAGAAAAGTTTGGTGGTGTTACTGACTAATTTCTGCAACCACCATTTCTGAGAGATGGAATTTCTAAGATGTTGTAACTAAGTATTATAGTTAAGCATCAACCAGTGAAATAACTGAAGTAGCAGTTCTGACATAAGCAGAGGTGAAGCATCTCTGTTCTGTTGGTTGGTAAAAAGAAAAGACAAGAAGTTTCAAAGGAAGCTTTGAGGTTTTCTTTAGTATTGGAATTCCCAGAAACCCTGAAACTATAGATATGGGATTCTGACAATTCTGATCCTGTTCTAAATAGCCTTCAGAGAGGAGCAGAAAGGCATAGGAACCAGACCTGCAGCCACACTTCCCATGAAATCTCGTTAGTTCATCACAAGACACTGCGCCAGAACAGAAGGTTTATCAGGTAGATGAAGCCATTTCTCAGCTAGCTGACTGGAAGGTCTTGAATTGTTGCAAAGCACAGAACTAAGTTATAAAAACCAGAATAATGTATTTGTTTTATTCATTGTGCCTTGCTAATAAGGCATAATGTAAAGCATACAGGAGTACCTTCAGCATATGCTTCACCTGTCAAGAATTATGGAAATCTTGAGAGCTTGAAAGCTAAGACATTTAGTTCACTCTTCTTTACCAAAGGCACCTGTAGCCTTAGGAGACTGATCACCACATTTATAGACCGAGCAATCAAGCATGAATACATTCAGGTATTTATGTCCATTTTTTAATTAAGGACTTGATGGAAAAAATACAGATTGCCAGTCTGTAAAAGTAGATTCCTACCGTGGAATCCACAGTCTTCACACAAGATTAGAAGATCTCAAGATAATGTTTGGGAGATGGTATGTACTTCAGAATAATCTTAATCTAAATGGTTTTAAAAAATCTGCCAGCTGGATTTGTCTAGCAAGAAATGGCACATTTCCCTTCCCAAGGCTTGCATATCTTAGTAAGAAATATTTCTATATGCTTTTTTTCTATATGCAATACCTTCTATGATTCAGGAAGTCAAGATTTATAGCTCTCTGAGCCTAGAAATGAAGGTAGTAGGAAAAGCATTGTCCTTGTTTCTCCAAGGAAAATTAATCTGTTTAGCAGAGACTGCAGTCAAACTTGCAGTGCATATTCCTCTACGACATTCAGCAGAGTTTCTGTTCCTAAGAGAGTCTGTGAAGAACCAGCTTGTGTGTTTCTGCACCTGCCAAGCCCTCATTCTGAAGCACGGCAAATACAGTAATTTTGTAGAGCTTTGAATATTTTGATTCAGATCTACGGTATTCTTTCAAGTCGAATAAGTTACATTGTCAGAACTGATCACATGCATGAGTATCTCTCATTGTGGTGACTTCCACATTGATATATTCTACCCTAATGTAAGAACATTTTTAACACTGTAACTAGGATGGGGAGAAATATCTGAAGTAGTGTTGTTATGCTGGTATAACTTTGGTGCATAATCAAAGATTATATCACTGTTTTAAAAATAGTGTTTGTGTTCCTAAGTGAGGGGAGAAGCTTTTAAACTATTTTCTATTATATTCCCTTTTCTTCACATTTTACATCAATTTTCTCAAATCTATGCAATTCTGCTTCATCTTGGTTTTGTAGTCTTTTATTGCAACTATGATTTCCCCTCAGAAAGCTGCTTGGGACTCAGTGCCTTGCAGTTCTCAATGCCTTGGTAAATACGGCAAGTGCTCTAGTGTCTGGCACCTGGTATGTTTCCGAGTGATTCAGTCCAGCCTACTCTAAGAGAACATTCATGTTCATGACTGCTTCAGTCTCAGCTTCTACAGCTGTGCCCTCATTGTCTGCAGTTAGACACACTAAAATTCTTTCTCATCAAACAGATTCTTGGTCTTTTTATTAGATCTACATTTTTATTCAGCTTGTTATTCCACATATTTTAGGAAAACAGTACACCAAAACCCTAACATTTACCCTAAACAAATGTCCATCAATATACACTGTGAAATTCTGTATACTAGAAATTATAGTTTTGCTGACCTTCAAGACAAAGATCAGGTTAATGCCTGTAGTTTAATTACTCTCTGCACAGAAGGAACACAGGTTTTCCACGCTTTCTTAAATTATGTATCCTTGCTTCATACACAGATTAGAAACTCAACAGTTAGATACAAGATTACTCTATTTTTTCTGTTACTCAGACATTGGTCACAAAAATATTGGATGAGTTTGAAACCGACTTCAGGGTTCAGGTTCTGTTTGATGAAAATAATAACAGCACCATCCCTACGTTTAGTTCAACCTGCTTATCATATACAATTCATGATTTTATGTGCCATATCTAATAACAGAACTAATACAAAATGATGATTTTGGGGACTAACTCTATAACTAGTTGTAAACAGAAATCAGCTCCAGGCCTATCAGACCTAATACTCAGAAACTCCATATTGTATTTTGTTATTTAGAGCTATCCCGGTATTTACATTATGGTTCAAATTAACCCTACTATTAAATAGCCAGTTTAACCTAGCTCAGCATCAAAGCGTTATTTTGCTTTTCCAAAGGCCAATTATTATTGAGCAGTTTAAAATAGTAATGTAACTTTACAAGAGTGAACTCCACATGACCTTACTGTAGACATATGGTCACAATAATAAGAAATTAAATATTAAAAAGAAAGTATTTTTAACATGCAGCTGTTTCTCTTCAATCTTTTCCATTCAGTAATCCTCCTCTCCCAATTTGCAGTATGTTAAATCTCATTAATAAACCATAAGTATAATGTTAACTTGGCATCCTTATCTCCTTGTAGAAAGCTTGAAAATTAGGAAAAAAAAAATGCTACAGACTAAAGCAAAAGCTTTTCAGCTGGTACAATATGAAAATATGCCAAGTTCTGTGGCAAGATCCCAATAGACAGATCTTTTGGGAATATGTCTGATGTGTTACTCCACCTTAAATATGTAACTAAAGGATTGTTAGAATTCATCTTTGATATTCTTGAATACGATGTTTTAAACAAGGGTATGATTTTTACACATATTCTCTTTCAGCTGATATTTTCTTTCTAACTGCTGCAGGAGACTATTGGGACTGCGCATCACAGGTAGAAATATGTCAAAAAGTAAGTTAAGTATCATAGAGTGTAAATAAGTTGCCTGCCTAGAAGGGGGGCTAAAATGTTATAAATAGGCTATCTGTTCAATAAGGTATACATACATAAGTTATAAGAACTCTATCAAGGGTACCAAAAATCTTTGTAATTGTATCTTTAACTCTAAAGTTGTAATAACAGTCTATTGCATAACAGAATTTGTAGAGCTGTAGCTTCAGTTGCGAGGATAAAGACATTGATTTGCCTTCAAAACAATACCCTCAATCAATATTACCCTTGTACAGAATCTTCTTTTCATGACTTAGCAAGCTATTTATGATATATATTTCCTTATCTGTATATCTGAGCTACAGTGTCACCATTCCTCAAGAAGGTAAAGAAAATAAAGCACACTGATATTGTCAACTTTTTAGAAAGTACAGTGCTGAGGGCTGCAGATAGAAAAAAATGGACAACTCTGTTATTACTAAGGTTATATGTTAAGACAGCACCTACATATGAACTGAAAAAGACCTAGGGTAGGATTTAAGCTCAGGGAGTAGGTTTCCTTTAAAATCTGTCAAGGGGAATATGAATTTATGGAATATAGTTCATCATGCCCTAAGGTATGCAATTAAAGTACTTCCAAAAGTGGTTATCTCTCTCTGTTGACTACAAATGGGATCTTTGTAGACTAATTTACAAGCAGACGACTATTAGAAGTCTAAACTTAGGTTAAATTAATTCCAGACCTCCCAACTAGATCCATTATAAAACATACGGAAAATAGAATTATTAAAGCCTATGTTTAACAATTTAGCATACAGAAGATGCACTCTGTGTCTCAAACAGTGTATGATTCCTTGCTAGGCAGCTATAGGAAGTAGAGTTGTTAGTCAATAATTAATTTCTGGTTCATCCGTATAATGAAAACAATCAGGCCAACTATATATATATACACACACACATACGTAAGTTTCCTCTTCCGCAGTGTGATGAAGGCACGCACAGTGAGTTTCCCAGAAAGTATCCTAGAGAGTGTACAGTATGAATAGCAAGAAAGCAGTTAAAGCTTGTATGTATGTAGGGACAGTGGAGAACAATCATGTAGAATATCAGTAGGGTGGACTGAGTATCCAGAGGACCTCTGTGAGATTGAGTTAGGTTTAGGATCCAGAGTAGGAAGTGTGAGAACTGGAGTTTATATTTCAGCAGGAGAAAGAGGTTTAGGCTTCAGACCTGAGCCAGTGAGGAGAGGGAGATAATATTTTTTCTTATAGTGCCTGTGAGAATGATCCAAAATCATCACATCCCTGGTGGAATCCATCCCTCCACAGGTGTTGCAGGAAGCCAAGAAAACTAACTTCAGTGAAATAATGGTAGCCTTTTTGAATAACCCCCACCTGTCCTATAAAGCATGCTGATAACTAGCTTCTATACCTGTTAAATTCTGCTTGTTAATCTTTCCAGTTATGACTAATCAGATTAAAGCCTAAGAGTTAATGTCAGGATCTACAAGAACTTTCTCTGGGGAAGAGATTATTCTTCAAATCTTTTTATATCATTTTCTGTTAGAAACATGATTTTAAGTGGGCGTCACAAATCCATCCTAGAAATAAATTCCTGGTTTTAATTAGGGTGGTATACTCTAGAAAAATATACAACTAGGGTATAACACTTAAAACCTTAAATCAGAAAGAAAAATTTTGAGGCTGATGCAAGTTTTACTGGGTGATGTTCCATGACCTACATTATACATGAGATAAGATTACATGATTGGCTCACTCTGCTCTGAAATCACTTGAACCAAACTCTTATCAGTAAACCTTTTAAGGATAGTCAGAAAATATGGTGTTATTTTTTGCCTTTTTAGTACTCCAGATAAAGTTCATTAGTATTTACACTGTCTTTTTATTTTTAGATGTACTCTGATTCCTTTGTGGACATGAATGTATATAGGAAGCATTATAAAACGCTCTCTTAGCATGAATAGCATGACGAGATGACTCATTATGGTTCATACATTTAATTTACGCATAATAGCATTGCGGTTATATTATAACTGCATCTGTTGCACTATAGTGTGTTCATTCATACAGACAAATGTGTGCCATTTTATCACAAATACATGCAAAAGAGTAAGCACTAGAAAGCATGACTTCAGATAACTTTTTTCTAAAATGGGGTTAATATGATTATTTTCAAAATGCTGTGGATCTCACATATCTATTTCTCATTTTGTTCAGAGCATATGGATAAATGGCAATCACACTTCAGTTTCAGATCTAGGATCACTGGCCAATAGCAAACAAACTGCAACTCTAGAACTGTGTGAGCTGTACACTAATGCCGAGGTGCAGACTCTCCATGACATCATGCAGTATATGTGTAACAGCCTGCAGCCTGTGCTCCTCAGGTTGAAATGACACATTACATATGATTTGCTACACAACCAGTTGATAAAATAAAATTACTTTTTCTCTCTCTTTCATAGTTGTCACCTCTCTGAGTTTATATAACAGAGTTATATATTTTATATAAGATAGGTAGAAAGTAAGCACACATTGAAATTCTTTCAGTTTCTTCATTCAGTAATCAATGAAGCAATGAAAGAGTAGGAAGAAATACTTGGATTTCTTATCTTTATCTTGGTTTTTTCTTCAGATTATTATCTTCAGTATGCAAACTGCTTAGTTCATTTGTCTGTTACTTTACTGTTTATTATTCTTAAAAATACACCTGTTGCAATTCAAAAGAAGAACACTTCTCAGGTGAAACGCTTTCATCACAGTATGTGATTGAGAGATTCTGTGTCAATTCAGAATATTAATAACTTTGATAACTTGTATATGGTTACCAAGGTGATCCATTGGAATCTGTTTTGCAATCTTTGGAAGTGGGAGAAAGGAGCTAAGTATGTTCCTAAAACACAAAAAAGTCCCTCTCGCTTGACCATTGCAAATAAAAATACACTGACTATAAAAGTACTTCAGTATGAACTTGAAATTGTTGCCACTTTTGTGAGAATGAGATTTGCAAATGTTTTTGCTAGCTTATCATGTATTACCTGATTTATACTTCTACTCCAAACAATAGTAAAACGTTATGTCTAATATGGGCACTGGTGAAACCTGATCCTGCACAACTGCAAGTCGTTTAGCATATTGAAGAAAACCCAACTGGATATACCAGTTAAAACTATAAAAGAATTTTATAGTTCTTTTCTAGCATAAATCAAGTTGTTTCCCAAAGACTAAAGCAAGCTTAACACTATCTTTACTATAATATCAAATGTGTTTTTAATGTGTGAATGATAAAGAAAAAGTTCTGTCTCACTGACTTCTAGGGAAGTTTATTTCTAATGGAAATAAATTCAGGGAGAAAAAGAAAGCTCCTTTACAAGGGAAGAAAAATCTACGTCAGCAGTAAAAGTATCTGATAACCATTTGTCACAGTAAAGTAGCACATTATTCTAGATATTCCCAAAAGTTTTCTGAGATTAATTTGTTTGTACTGACTGATGGTAGTTGAAAAACTATGCATATGGAATATCTCCAACCTTTTGTTAAAAAAGCCAAAATATTTGTATATGAAGTTGTATATCAATGTGCATTGTGTTGGAAAGTATAAAAAAAAAAAAAATTCACATATGGTCCCAAAGTTTCCTTTTATCCTGTTTTCTTTTTATTTGCTCTGTCAGGATTACTTTTCAACCTTTATGGCAACAAATCAGTGCTAATCTCTGATTCCTCACTTTGTTACTGTACAATGTTAGGTCATAACATAACATAAAGACTGGTAGACTATTCTACTAACAGTAATGTTTGAAAGGTCTCAGAACTTTGAACTATGGTTTGTATTTTCAGTCAGGTGATGCGTGGCTCTGGAAGTAATATCAAAATGAAGAATCTAGATGCCAAAGAGTACATTAGCAGTTTTCAAATGTTTGTCTCTTGGAATTTTCAAATAGATTAGACAGCCAACCTCTACCCTTTCCAAAGGATGTTTAGATGTTTTTGCTGTTGCAAAATCTGCTCTAGATCTATCAATATCTTTGAATGCCTAAATTTCACTAAAACTCAAACTTATATAATTTAGAAAATATTTTTGTATAGAAAATGTTATTTGTGCTCCAAAGTTTTCAGATCCATTTCTTATGCAGAAGACAGGAACAGTCTCATATATTCCACTGATATATGCTCAAAGTGCATTTTCATGTTTTTTACTGTAGATTGAAAACTCAAGGTCCAGTAAGGCTCTTGCTTATTAAGATTAAGATTATTCATGGAAAGGAACAGAAAAAAAAAAGTCTTCAATGGAAACACACAGTCCAGTTAAAGAGTCTTTGATTTAAATATGAATTTAAATGCATAGTTTCATACACACTGTTTTTGCGGAGTGTTTACGCATTATGGAAACTGTAGCACTCACAAAATGCTTAGAGAGAGTTTGCAAGCCCAGTAAAATTGGTATGATAGACATGGATACATTATTTAAGAGGGAGAAACATTAAGGAGAAAATTACCATAAGTTATTTTAACGTACCAGTTTCTGTCACTGAATGCTGAATATTAGGCCAAAGACATCAGAAATGTCATAAGCACAGCTGACTTTGAGGCAGGAGAATGAGATAAGTGACCTTTTAAAGTCATTTTTGTATCTATACTTCTACCTTAGTCTGACTAAAAATAAAATTCTCACATGGTTTGAGATGACAATTTTTTTAAGTGACTTATGCTTTTAGGCACCACTGACTTCAGAATGATATTTCAGCTTCTGTTTCATTTTGCCCTCTCAGAAAATTTGACCTTGATGCTAATCACACTATTCAATAGTACCTGATGTCTTCCTCTCACCTATTGAATAGATACAAGCAGCAGACAGACCATATATGGATTACGTTTAGTTCAAGTAGATTAATATTTAACCTATTGTCCCCACGGGATGTTAGATACACCTGTGTTGATGACCATGTATACTTAGTGCTGCAAGAAATATTAGCTGTTTTGAATATGTTTGCTACATTTTCAGAAAATACATATATTTCTGAGCAAGCAATAGTTTGAGGGTTTGTTATATTGAACCTGCATGGACCACTATTGGGTATGGACAACAGCCACCTGTCAGAAATGTGCAGCTTTTGCTATTTGTGCACACTGTTTTCTTTGTAAAGTTTAGATACTCTGTGTATCAACTTTGGCTGGTCCAGGAGTTCTCCAGCTGCATGGTATGAAGTACAGTAGGCTAAAACTTTAAGGAAAAAATGGTAGAATCTTGGAATTTATGGGGATTTATTCATGAATATCACTTATCATATGCCTTGAGCTTTTCCTTTAAGATCAAAGAGAATATTTTCACTATAGAACATATCATGTTAAAGAAATGTCTAAGATAAGGAAACACTTACATAACAAAATCTGGGTATGGAATTAAATGCTGAATTTTAGTGATGAGTATTTGTAGCAATTAGACAGTGGTATTCTGCTAAAAATTGGCACTCTTTATAGTGCTCACCAAAAAGACAAAATTTTACATTGTCCATGGAATTTCCATCTGGTAGCTCCCAGGTCATAAAGTTCCTCATAAATGTATGACCAAATGAAGTTATATACTAATTAATGCAAAGTACTGTGGTTGGCCAGCAGAGGACAAGTGAAGATATTAGAAGGATGTCTAAACTGGCACTTCATTTCTACCCAGCTTAAGTAAGTGTAATAAGCTTAAATAGCTTATTTTCATACATTTATTTTGTGTCTTGACTTTGGCAAATTGTTTTAGATATTCATGAAAGGTCAGAGTCTAGTCCATAAAATGTTGTGTTAAAAATACTGTCCATTCAATACCGTGTTCAGTTCTTGAGTAGAAGGGACCTAGCACAGATAAGGAAGGCTTTTGCAAAACCTTACTTAAATTTAGTTGTAGATACCAGTCAAGTAAATTGTTTATGTCAACATTTAAATTAACATTCATATCACTACATCACCTTGGTTGGCTGTGGGAGCAAGTGTCATTTGCCTAAATGAGTGTTTGTGTATAGGTAGACACAAGGTCATTAATAAAAAAGTTTTGCCTTTAGTTTGATGGTCTGTATAATTTTTCCAGTATATATACAGTCTATATACTAATAGGTAGTGGAATGAGACTACTGATCCACTGTCCTTCAGGAATTAGTTTTTAAAATCTGTAAATTTTATTTGAATATGAAAATCATTATGTAATAATATAATTTTATGCACAATAACTTTAGAAAAGTTTTAATAAGCCCTACATGTTATTGAATACACTTTGTACAAATTCCTTCACAGTCTACCTTGCATATCTCCAGTATGACTTCAACTGTTCGTATTTTTTTCATTTAGTTATAGGTAAGTAAACATATTGACATGTTATATGTTCAGAGGAGTAACTTTCCACAATAACAGTAAATATACATCTTTAACAAACCAGTAAGGTAATGGCAGTTGCTTCCCTTAATGATAAATGTGAGATAATTCATATAGACATTTTCCCTGTGTCTAGATAACGTTTCCACTGAGATGGCTTCACAGCTTTTTCCAGGAAATTTTCTTTGAAAATTTTCTTTGGAAATTTTTTTTTCCAAAATTTAAGGACTCCACTGCAATTAAAAAAACCCACCCATCTTGGTTTCACCTAGTAAACATCTATTCTGTGAAATGTGTCCTTTCGCTAACCTATCTCAAAAGCATAACATTGGAGCAATTCCTCTAGTTTGAAAAACTTAGGAATCAAGGACTTGCCACTGTGGGAAAAAGAAAAAGAAATATTCTTCCTCTTACTTTACTTATATATTCAAAAAGCTGTATATTATATGAAAAAAATGGTATGTTTCTGTCTTTTATTATAGTCTCTTTTTTCCAGATAAATTGTACATCCAAGTAATATCACCCATAACCTCTAAGTATCATCTGCCTACTGTCGTCCAAACCACACAGCTGGTAAAGCAGTGGGAAAGGTAAGAATCCCAATCTGATGGTCTAAGTACAGAGATATGAATTCCAGCTACAGCTTGATTCAATATAGAGCAATTTCTTGACTGTGACACTATTTTTAGATTATCAATTATTTCAATTGATAATAGTGTATCAGGATTATAATTAATAGCTTATCATTAAGATACAAAATATATGATGGCAAAATATATTGCAGAATAGAGAATATGGATTTTTTATAAGATACTGTTTCTTGTTCTCTTAGGCCTTAGTCTGAAGCCTCCTTTGACTTTAATGGATTGAATCAGGCCCTTATTGTTCAGGCGTCATCCTTTATCTGTATTCCCCAAGGCCTCTTATATTCTTACATAGTGTCTTGCTTTCTGCAGCTATATCAGACTCATTCAGCTCTGAATTAAAAATAATTACTTGTCTCATCTCTAAGAATTGTCTTTGTTTTATGGCTAATTATTTAAATAATGATAACATACAGCTTTGGACACTTCAGTTTTTGAACAAAGTTTATTCAATAGCAGAGGTGTACAAGTACAGTTTCATTTAAATACAAAATAATTGGAATTAATTTAAGAGTGAATTTCCTTCAGAAAACTTTATCCCCTGTTTCTCGTGTCACCTATCTTAGATTGTTCCAGAAGTTAAGTCTTACCTGCTCTAATGCTCATAGACAAATTTTTTAGGATTGCACACTCAGGTACTTTAGATGGCAAATTTTATACACACATGGGAAGTTCTTTATGTGGCATAGAACCTTAATTATTAAGACAGAAGACAGACAGTATTCCCAAAGTCCTTCACTGGAACTTTGGTACAGAGGCAATTAAATGAGTCAGACAGGGCTCTGTCTGTACTCTTTACAGCTTGGCTCAATCATGCATACATACTTTTTTCTGTGACTGAAGGAAAAACCTTAAAAAGTCTTCACCCTGTCAGTAAATCCTAGATAAGACTTGTATTTTTTTTCTCAGTCTGATGTACAAGGACTTGTAGTCCGAAAAAGATTAAAAATGTTCTAAAATTCTCATGTTATGTTTACCTGATGCTTTGTCATGTCGCTTTCACTTCCCAAGAAATTTAGATCTCAGTAGAATCACCAGTTTCATCTAACTGTAGCAGTTACTTTTGTCAAGCTATCCTAGAATAAAGCCATGTGATCAGTGTAAACAATAATAACTAATAAGCACAAATGTTAAAAACAAGCCCTAAACATAATTATTAATATGAGATATTGACTGTAATGAGAGTATAACTTTTTGTGGGTGAATAAATAAGAGAAAAAGGATGACCCTGCTGAGGTTATATGAGTTATATGAGAAATAGATACCTATTTGCTTCCTCCAACACATTTTTTAGTATTAAGTGATTCTTAAATCACTAATTCTACCTGAAATTCTTTTGATCAGTTATATATTTAAAATTTAATGTTTATTCAGTATATATCCAGCTCACAAAGCTGATCAAATAGGATTAATATATATTTAAAATAACTATGGCAAATTTATTAGTTTCACAAAATATTTAACATTGTCTCACTTTTTTACTTATTCACCTAGCTGAACTATGTTCTTTAAAACAAATTTTCTTAGCTGAATTTTTTTCATTTTGTATTTGTTATAATTCAGAAAGGATTTATTTTCCCTGTAAATAGAAAAGGAAAAAGTGCTTCTCTGTAAAGAAGTGTGAACACGTTAGCACATATTTAACATCCACAAAAGGCTAAAGAAATAGAAAATGTCTGGCAAGGATACTAACAGGATAGAAAAATTATTTAAACACAGAGTTCCCATTAGGAATACTGTTTTGCTCTATTATGTATACACAGTATTCTGTATTTTTTATCATTTAAGTAGCAGCCTGAAAAACAGAACTTGAAAATGTGCTTGATATGTATTCTTTAAATTCTCACTTTTTAGTGGTTGTGGGACAAGTAATGTTCCCAGAAGAAAATATAACTCTTTCTTTATTATGGCCATAATTATTTCATTAAATCCTCTTTAGGGCTGCAATAGCTGGACCTGTCATAAAATACAAGGTGGAATTTGTTGCAGAGGTTGAAACTAGAATTTTATTTCACCAGTATTTTGAGGAAACTGAAGAGTTTTCACACAAAATTAGCACAACCAAATTCAGAAGGGAGTAACTTTGAAAAAAGGCACATACGTTTAAGCATGTGTTGCATTTATTAAACGACTAATTACATGTACGGTTTGATATTATGTCTCTTAAAAGCAATTTTGTGATGTTTAGCACTGTAAAAGAGTCAATGACCTGTGGAGAGGGTTATTTTCTTAACGTGCTATCCTATCCCTGTTGAAGTTACAAGCTTTGGCTTGTGCAGCATTGGCCTCCTTCAGCTGAAATGAGGATCACATGGAGCCAGGTCACCAACCCTGAGGATGACTGACTCCTATTAATAGCAAGATCTTTTGTACCAATCCAGCTGGTAAGGCAACAAGGTGCTGACATTCAGGAAATGTAGCAATGAGTGCTGAAATAAAATCGTTTGGATGATATACACCCTGGAGGTTTTGTGGTTTGTTATATTATAAATAAGGCAGTTCATATTACCTCTCTTGTGTTTCTGCAGCATAGTAGAGCTAATAATGTGTAACTGATAGAATTTCTAATAAAGCGTTATTAAAATATTTGTTCAGTGATCCTTTCACCCCTTAGTTTTGACTTCTTGTGGCTGTTGGTGTTGCACTTAGTTTCTGATCAGCTTATGTCTTCCCTCTATTTTGTTTTGTAACATCCTCTTAATTGGTTCTTTGCTCCTGTTCATTAGCAACTTGTCTTAATGAATTCAATGAAAAGGGTGTGATATTATGTGCTCAATGTTTTATACCCTAATTTAACATGTCTTAAAACTGAAGAAGCACAAAATTAGCATCCTGGGAAAAGGGTACAAAAATCCATTTCTCTCTCTAATGCTTAATTCACTTGAACTAGAGGCCATCATAGCTTGAAGTGGTTTTCTATGTCTCCATGGACACAATGGACAATGACTTCGACTTTTGCTCAGATTCAAAAACTGCTTTCAAGAAATTTGCAAAGCTTTATTTTAGCACTTGCTACTGTGGAACAGGCTTTGCATGCATTCCTGGGGGCACAGCTCTTTAACTGAAGAGACTATGCCACAAGAAGGCAGGGCCAGGGAAGACAAGGCCACTGCATTAAGTACACTCTCCTGAGAGTAGTACATAGCAGTCTCAAACCGTATCCATTAGAATTCAACAGGAGCTTTCTTGCCCACAATCTCACTGACATTCAGCTTAAGTTGAAAGCAACGACAGTTGTGAGAAAACCATTACCATATTATGAAAGAAATGTCAGTGGACTTTCAAGTGCCTTTTTCTGAAATGGAAAAAAGATATGTGCAAGTAGTATAAAATTTTATTTTCTTTTGAATGAGCTCATGAGCAATGTTGAAACTTGCTTGAAAATATTTTAAATATGTAACTATGTTATAACAATGTACAACAATATTACAAAATAATTGCTCTGCTGCTGGGATTACTTTGTATAGCTGCTGTCCTAAACTTGGTTAAATGTAAATGCATGTAAATGTGAAGTGAAAGGTTCACTTGTAAAAATTTTGCTAGTGACATGTGAGAGAATACGTTACCATTCTAGTAATATGGCCACTCACATGAACCTAATCAATCCCTACCCTGTAGTAAAGCTCCAGAAACAACACAAAACAAACCAACCAAACAAAAACCCAAAAACCAAACCAACCAAACAAAAAAACCCTCTAAAAAGCAAATTCCTCAAAATATTGATGTTATCAGTAGGAAAGTGCATCGAAAAATTACAGATAGGAATCCAGGCCATCAGTGATAATGAATGGGTGGTGTAAACACATGTATTTCAGGTATCACTATTTTATCTATATATATTTCAGTGACAAAGAGATCTTCAAGACAATTGCATTCACAGTGCTATTCGGCTAACGTCTCATCAGTTTTGTTCAACCAATACAATATATATTCCAAACTCAACAACAGGTTGTAAAGGATGTCAATTGAGCCATGCTATTCCCTTACACAGAAACATAACCAGAAGGAACAAAGGCGTCTTCCACATTTTCCCCAATTGCTTGTTTGAAAGAATATCAAAACATGATTTACCTCCTGTAAATGTCAGTTTAGGATGCTACAATGAAGAAGTGGATAGAACAGTGGGAAAGCATTGGAAGGAAATAGTAATCAAAATGATGAGAAACTCATTGATTTATGTTTAGTGAACAGCCTAGTTCTTTCCAACTTTATGTTACCTAACAAACACAAACTCACCAGATGGTGAAGCAGAAAATCAAATAGATTATATTCAAACAAATGTAAAAGCACATTGAACAGTCATATCAAGAACAGCCACAATCTTAACTTTGCCAAACTGAAGATAAATCCAAGAAAGAAATCTCAAGATGAACTGAGTATTTATGAGAGACAGAGGCAAAGACTAGAATGGAAGAAAAATGAGCTGCACAATGGAATTCAAGCTTCAGTACTTCAAACCAAAGACAAGGAAGCTAGCCAAAGAAGAACACTAGAAAAGGATACTAAGAAAAATAAAAAAATGGGGAGAGGCAAAGAATAAGAAAACACATAAAATACTGAGAAGCAAGTGTGCCTCATAGTGTGAAAGCACAGTGTGAAAAGAGATATATCGTGATTGTTGGAAATGTGCAATAATCCTGAAATTTCTCATTGATTTCAAAAGCTCAAAAGAAACCATAATACTCTAGTAAACAATGTATATAAATCTTGAAGAAGAACAAGCTGGATTTAGGACCATTAGATTCTATGTGGAACATTTATTCTGAAGACCCTGGTAGAAAAGTACTTCAAATTAATTCTCAGTTGACAGCAGGACTACATTTCAAAAGTAATTGATAGACCACAGGTATTTGATAGATCTTTGATTTGATAGAACAAGGTGTTTGATAGAGTAGACCCACATTTTGGAATACCTTTCTGTCATATGAAATCTCAACAGTTGTTAATGTTCTCAGGACAAGAACATAGCTGAACATGAAGACTAGCATCAAATGTATCTGCTTTCTCCTTCATTGCTGCTAACACCTAGATTATAAACAACTAGATAGAAATTCAAATATTGTTGATATTATGGACACAATTGAGAAAAAAATCCTGAAAAAAAATTTCATTTGCAAAATCGAGGGCTCAAAATTATGACAAAGCCTTGAAATACTAAAAGAGAAAAAAATATTTAATATGGTAGAACAGCTCACCAGTTTCAACAGAACTTTAATGATGCATGGAAACCTCGTAAATGCAGTAATATCAAGGTGAGGAAAAGTACAGAATGTATTCACTTAGCTTAACAGTGGGTGGACTCAAAGGTTCACAGCAAAGATTCTTGCCAACAGTGAGACATTTTAACTCAAATATATTGATACATGACTGAGAGTTTAAAAGTGTTTTCTAGAAAAAAAGACACCTTTGAAACAATAGCTGAGATACACCTTGACTGCCTGGCTTAAGACACATATAGAGAAAACATAGAGGGCTATGGTGGTTCCTATGGGCTCCCTCACAGGTGCGTTACTCTTGTCCACAGAGCAACATGTAAGACAACATTGCACTTCTTAGGGTAGATATCTAAAGTCAGGTTAGATGAATATATAAAGTCCAGATTATTTTTTTTTCACCAAAGGAAAGATGTTCTCAACAAAACCGGGATCTCAGATATAACTTCCAGCAGCTGGTTTTCACCAAACTCAACAAAAAGTTTGTGTAACTGGGTGCATACTTTGACTCCTCTGTGACAGTGTCAAGTAGAAACCAAATGGTTTTGAGAAATGACTACAGGCACCAGCAAACAAGAGGGAAAAAACCATTATTTGAGAGTACAGAGTAGGTGATGTTAGTATCAGTAACTGTGTACATAACACAGTTTAATGCAACTGAATATACACTAACAAGTACAGATTTATTCACCTACTATGGGGAGAGTTTTGCACATTGTCCTGCTATACAATAACCTTATTTTATACTGTAACATGTATTAAAGAAATGGTTAAGTAAATGATAGATCTAAAAAGGATTGTCTACATCAGTCCCCAGATTTTGGAGCTTTTTTACATCATTCCCATATTTAGCCATATTTAGCCATTCTGAAAACAATGGATTGAAATATCTATGTGAAATTTTATCAGTAACATTAAATAGACAAATAAAAAACCCAATAAACTAAATATCACCACAAAATAAGAAAAAAAAATAGGTCAATCAAAAGAAAGATAAGTTCTTCTAAAAATCGGCATAAGTTCTTGGGAAAAGGCTTTTTCTCCATCTTTGGAATATTCACATTCTGGTCTTCATAAAGACTTTTCAAAGCTTTTAAAAGACTCTGTGACACAACTGATGTTGGACTGTTATATTTGGATAGTGGTTTTTAGGGACTGCTTGTTGAAGCTCATGAAAATATTTGATCCACTAGCTCGAAATTAATAATTAAACATGAACATGCAACCAATTACATAATGTTATTAATATCTTGGTTGTGGTTATTACTGGGACTTGTCTTTCTGTCACTAACTTAATAGCATAGTGGTACTAATCCAAGAACTCTGATGCACTGAAATCACAAACATCTATTACCCCTAATCAAGTCAGAAGATGTCACCTACATATCCCTACTTTACTTTCTTTGTATTGCCCAGACTGTATAGCTAAAAAAAGATGGAGAGTCCATCAAGGGATGCTATAAAGAACATTTTTTAAATTGAATTCTGACTCTGGTGAGCCTATATTAAACTACAGGACTTTTTTTATGTCATTCTGCATAATTGTTGTCCATGAAACCTATCTAAGTAACTAGCAAGACACTGTAAGTTAGAGTCTATCAGATTGCAGAGACAAACTGTTCACACTGCTGTTTTCAAAACACAGATAGTACAAGTAAGAAAAGAATAAAATGACTGACAAAACTGTTTGTTCCATTTTAAGCATAGAAAATTGAAGAGCACATATTTTACTATAATTTTTTTTCTATATCATAAGCTTCAGCTCCTTTTTCTTTGATAATCTGTTCTATTTTTTCAAAGACCAAAAAACTTATTACCCCACCAAACCCCATGCTGAGCTTTCCTCTTATCCTTTCCTGATTGTTGGTATTGTTGCAACCTGTTCACAGTAAATACATCAGATTATCTTTCAGTTTGTTCAAGCTCTTCCACCTCCACAAAATTGTCAAAGCACTATTTGAAACACAAACACGTATACAAGCAGAAAAATACCATATTGACAGAAAGTTTTCATTCTTCATTTACACATAGACTTGATACTTCACTTCTTACAAACATCAGTCTTATAAATCAGATCTTTAAGATAGTTTCAAATAAATTAGTCTTTAATGTCGAGGCAATCTATACTTCCCAGAAGATGAGCCACAGTTGAAACACAGGCAGCAGCTGAAGAAGTTTATGTGTGCTAAAGCACAGACAGAAAATTTAACTCAGGTTTTTGCAAAAAATCAGATTTTTTTTTTTTCAGAGAAAAAAACAAGATAAAGTCATTAAATATGTTGACTCCAATTACAGGTGGCACTGAATGACTTGATAAACTTGAAAAGGAGAAAGGAGATGGCAGATTCTGAAGGACAGTTAGCATGAGAGAGTAAGTCAATATGGATGAAATTAGAGGGCTAAAGGGAGCAGTGTACAACAAATTCATGCAAAATCTACATTTTTGTCATATATCAGCCCAACTAATGTTTTCTTAATGCATGTCCTTCAAGATCGTGTCAATTACTTCTTAGAGGTGGGTGAAAAGGGATTAGACTTCAGGTTTAGGGTTTTTTTTCTCCAGTTCAGCACAGAAAATGCAAATAGACAGTTTGGAAGATGGCTAAATAAATTATGTCTGGGAAATCAGGTTTCATACTTCAGCACTTAACACATGCTTAAACTTTAGACTTTGAAACTTTCCAGTTGTTTCTTGGTTTATGCTATTCCTCTTTATTTCTAGTTTTAACAAGTTTACTTTACAAAGAATCCTGATGATGGCTATTGTGTTCAGTTATGAGTGAGCAGGGCCTTAGGTTTTCATGGTTGTTTGTCCCAGTCCCATGAGAAACTGCATTCCCTTTGACTAAATTCCCCTGCAGTTCCAATTGACTAGACCATTTCTGTCTCTAGCTCTGCATTATGTAAGAGTCACTGGGTTTCACTGTAAAATGACTGCATTTCAGTAGCTGATAAATTGATCCCTGTTCATACAATTTAAAAAGCCCTTGGATGGCATTTTATTAATAACTGTTCTCAAATGTTTTGTTAATAATTCCACATATATTGAGCACAGAGCAGCCATCATTTCACATTACCAGCACACAGGAGTGGTGCTTGGACAGTGGTATATGCTGTATGTTTAACACTTCAGTTGTTGTGCCTCCTATCTAATTGGCTAGATTTTAAAGGGCTCACATGCAGTTGCTACAAAGAGAGAGAGTTTTATCTTCCAGCTGGCTTATCCTCCCAGTACTTATCCTCTAGTTAGCTCTTGCTCTTTTTTCAGTTTCTATCCCTTTGAAAGGTTTAGAGAAAACACTTCAAAGTGTTGTTTTTCAAAGATATGGTACTTTAAGATAAACTCCTCTCCAGTCTGACCCTCTCCTCATATTTCCCATCTTACAAACATTCACATTCAGCTTTCTTTTCTCCAATTTGCTGCTGTCACATCCAGTGTCCAAGCCTTGCACTCACTTCCCATATGTAATCAAAATGTATTTAAAAAAAAAAAAAGAATTGAAAAAGGGATACAATAATCTTTAATTTAACAGCTTCCATTAAACAGTTTCCCAGTAGTTCAGTTTTACCATCCTGCCTGTGAATAAGCAGATTGAACAAGGGGATTCAACATTAAAAATGCACTGCTAGTGTACTTAATCCATACAATAATTGACAAATTTTTCAAAAGACCCTTAAAATAGTTAAATGTCCAATTTTAACTGAGTTTCAGAAGGAACTAAAGGAAAAGAAATATCAAGAAATATTCTGGTTCTAGGAAATGTCACTTATCTCTGTAGCTGTCCTTGTTTGTCAACTGTCTGATCTTCTATTCCGTGCACGTGCAACACAGATTGTCTTGCCCTTTCCCTAGGTTAAAAGGGTCCTTTGTGATAAATATGTGAGGTGGTCCAGCTACAAAGTACACGAGTAATATAAAAATAGTCCACTAATAGTCATGTAGTATACCTCTATCAAAGTATAATATACATTATGGAAGTCTCATATCACGTGCAGACTCCATCAGTTCAGGTTAAGTGCCTTACAGTTCTACATTCAATACTTCAGAGTTCATGTCTTTGTTTTATTAAAAGAAAAAAAACCACACCAACAACAGAAACAACCTTCCTCACAAACTCAGTTACCAAGCATTCTGGCCAACATATGACGCAATGACAAAAAATCGTTCTTCACCCTTAGCCTTTTTCATTTCTCCTTGGTTTTCTAACCAATTCAAGCGCATTACCACTTAGATGATACTTGATGCAGGATTTGTGTCTGCCAGGGCAGATCATTGAGACTGATAAGCGATTCTGAAAAGTGCCTGATTAGGTGTGTTAGCTTCTGTAATGGCCTGGCGTTATGCAAAACAAATAGGTCATGTTGCCCCTAGCCTGCTCCTTAGCATGCACTTGAAACTGGCACCGTGTCATCACTGCCACCTGCTCATTCATGGGCAGGACAGAACAAGATGATGTGCTCTGGCAAATGGATGTCCAGCTCAATCACTGATGCAGTAATGAAGGCAAAAGGGAATGAATACTCATGAGAAAGCATCCCAGAGGGAAGATCCCCTGCAGCTGCCAGCACTGCCAGCCAGTCATTCCATCCCACATCCCCTCTCTACTCCATCTACAGTCATGATACTCAGTACCTCTGGTTGGCTTTGTGTACTCTTACAGATGATATATTTGAAAACTTGGCTAGACTCAGAATAGTAGTGCTGGAAAGTGTTGATTTCAACTGCTCACTGGCTAACTTCCAGGTCACACTTCCACAGACTGTGATATCTTGACTTAATAGTGGCATGGGACATTTAAAGAAGGATATGCAGCAATAACAGGAAAAACAATGCCATTTTAATAGAATTTACAGCCTAGTATCATTTATGTTGTGTACTCTTGTATATACTTACTCATGCCAGAATGTAAAAAAGAGCAGAAGTAAACCCTATCATACCGTCATGGTTTCGGCTGGATAGAGTTAATTTTCTTCCTAGTAGTGGTATAGTGCTGTGTTGTGGATTTAGGATAAGAATAATATTGATAACACACTGATGCTTTAGTTGTTGCTAAGTACTGCTTACACAATTAAGCAGTGAAAAAAGGACTTTTCAGTTTCTCATGCCCTGCCAGTGAGAAGCTGGGAGGGAGCACAGCCAGGAGACCTGACCCAAATTGTCCAAAAGGTTATTCCATACCATATGATGTCATGCTCAGTATATAAACTGGGGGAGTTGGCCAGGGGGCGTACACCACTGCTCGGGAACTGTCTGGGCATCGGTCGGTGGGTGGTGAGCAATTGCATTGTGCATCACTTATTTTGTTTATTCTTTTATAATTATTATTATTATTATTATTTTCCCTTCCTTTTCTGTCCTATTAAACTGTCTTTATCTCAACCTATGAATTTTACTTTTTTCTTTGTCAGTTCTCTCCTCCATCCCACTGAGGGGTAAGTGAGCAAACGGCTGTGTGGTGTTTAGCTGCCTGCCAGCTTAAACCGCAACAGTCATTTTGGTGCCCAACATGGGGCTCAAAGGGTTGAGATAATGACAGATCTGACCAGAGCGTGTTAAGGCAAATTTGTTATCAGCATTCATTATATTGGTTTAATAGTTGCTGGTCACAATGGTGATTTATTTGCTCTCAAAGTTGTCGTTCTTGCTCTCAAAGTTGTGTTATGTAATACCTTACTTGCGGTATATATTCCCTGTTGTGCTATTTATCACCTCTGGGAGCGGGATCAAGGTTAACATTTTTCTGCACTGTGTAACACTGGTTTATGATATGATAAAATTATTGGTCATGAGACTAATCTGGTATTTGTACTTGACATTGCCATCACCTCTGTATCTTGGGAGCCACCTCTCAGAAACTATTAATAAGTACACTCTACCTTTTCTCCTTGGAGAACCAATCTGTGGGGGAGATGGGTGGGACACTTTTCCCCACTCCTTCACCTTCCCCTTCTCCTTCAGGCTAGTTACAACAGCTCTTGAGAATTTTGGATATCCTTGGGATGGTCAAACCAGCATGTTCCTATTGCTATGTCTCCTGAACGTGGTTCAGATCTTATTTAGGGTTAAACAACTATTTAAGAATACCATCCAGAGATCTACCCCCACGACAGGCACTGTGGTAACTCCAACCCCTGCGACAGGCATTGCAGCTACTCAAACCCCAGTGACAGGCACTGTGGTTACTCCAACCCTCACGACAGGCACTGCAGCTATTCAAACCCCAGCAAAAGGCACTGCAGCTGAATCAGAGAACCAACCCATGCCAGTATCAGTCACCTCTATACACAAGAAGAAATACACAAGAAAATCAGCTCTTTTAGTAAGGGACAAAGATGAACCAAGGCCATCATGAGAACAGGAGGAGGAAGAGGCAGAACCCATAAATGAGATGGTAACCACCCAATCCCTGTCCCTAAGCAAGCTGCAAGATATGAGAAAAGATTCCAGCCATCTTCCAGGCAAGCACATTGTCACCTGGCTGCTCTGGTGCTGGGATTCCAGGCCAGTAGCCTGGAATTAGAGGCTAAGGAAGCCAAGCAGCTGGAATCCCTTTCTAGGGAAGGGGGCATTGACAAAGCAATTGCAAAAAAGGGACACAAGCCCTCAGCCTCTGGAGGTGACTCCTGTCAGGCGTGAAGGAAAGTCAGTTATAACATCTCTTCAAGGAAGATGTTATATGTCACCCAGGCAAGTGGACCACCATGGAGAGAGGTATCCAGTACCTGAGGGAATTAGCTGTGCTGGAGGTGATTTATGATGACCTGAACAACGAGCAGTTACCCAAAAATCCAGATGAAGTCAGGTGCACACAACCCATGTGGCAGAAGTTGGTACGGAGTGTATCATCATCATATACCAACTCATTGGCAGTAATGACCTGGAAAGATAGAGAGGAACAAACAGTGGATGCATTGGTTGGCCAACTCTGTCATTACGAAGAAAGTTTCTCTTCCTCCCTATGGGCCTGCATCTCAACTGTAGAAAAACTGTCCAAAAAACTGTCCCGGGAGTTCCGGAAACTCGAAGAGGATCTGTCCTACTCCCCACTTGTATGGACCAGTATCTCAGCCATTAGGAGTAAGCGTCCCTCTGTTCAAGAAAGAGGATGTAGAGGGTACACACCAAGGGCCACCCTGTAGTTTTACCTGCATGACCATGGAGAGGACATGAGGAAGTGGGATGGAAAATCTACCTCGACCCTAGAGGCATGGGTATGTGAGTTGCAAGGAAAAACAATCACCAAAGGGGTTCTTCCAGGAAAATTGCTGCTCCAGTTTCCAGTGAGCAGTGCCCCAGACAGAGTAGAAGGGCTGATTTTATTTCCAATCTTAATAAAGGGACTTTAGATTCACATTTACAAGAAGTGGGTAATGAATATTATGACCAGGACTAGAGGAGCCCTGCCTCCAGCCAGGTGGAGGAAAGGGACAACCGGGTTTACTGGACTGTGTGGATTTGATGGCCTGGCACATCAGACCCACAGCAGTATAAGGCTCTAGTAGACACCGGTGCACACTGTACCCTAATGCCATCAAGCTATAAAGGGGCAGAACCCCTCTGTATTTCTGGGGTGACAGGGGGATCCCAACAGCTAACTGTATTGGAGGCTGAAGTGAGCCTAAGTGTGAATGAGTGGCAAAAGCCCCCCATTGTGACTGGCCCAGAGGCTCCGTGCAGCCTTGGCATAGACTACCTCAGGAGAGGGTATTTCAAGGACCCAAAAGGGTAGTGGTGGGCTTTTGGCATAGCTTGCCTTGGAGACGACAGAGGAAATGAAACAGCTGTCTACCTTGCCTGGTCTCTCGGAGGACCCTTCTGTTGTGAGGTTGCTGAGAGTTGAAGAAAAACAGGTGCCAATCGCTACCACAACAGTGCACCGGAGGCAATATCGCACCAACTGACAGTCCCTGATTCCCATCTATAAGCTGATTCATCAACTGAAAAGCCAGGGAGTGATCAGCAAGACTTACTCACCCTTTAACAGTCCCACATGGCCAGTGCGAAAGTCTAATGGAGAGTGGAGACTAACAGTAGACTATTGTGGCCTGAACAAAGTCACGCCACCGCTGAGTGCTGCTGTGCCAGACATGCTAGAACTTCAATACGAACTGGAGTCAAAGTCAGCCAAGTGGTAAGCCACAACTGATATCACTAATGTGTTTTTCTCAATCCCTTTGGCAGCAGAGTGCAGGCCACAGTTTGCTTTCACTTGGAGGGGCATCCAGTACACCTGGAATTGACTGCCCTGGGGTGGAATCACAGCCCTACCATTTGCCATGGACCGATCCAGACTGCACTGGAACAGGGTGAAGCTCCACAACACCTGCAATACATTGATGACATTATCATGTGGGGCAATACAGCAGGAGAAGTTTTTGAGAAAGGGAAGAAAATAACCAAAACCCTTCTGAGGGCTGGTTTTGCCATAAACCAAAGTAAGGTCAAGGGACCTGCACAGGAGATCCAGCTTTTAGGAATAAAATGACAAGAAGGATGTCATCAGATCCCAATGGATGTGATCAACAAAACAACAGCCATGTCTCCACCAACTAGCAAAAAGGAACCACAAGCTTTCTTAGGTGTTTTGGAGAATGCATATTCCAAATAACAGTCTGATTGTAAGCCCTCTTTATCAAGTGACCCAGAAGAAGAACGATTTCAAATGGGGCCCTGAGTCACGACAAGCCTTTGAACAAATTAAACAGGAGATAGTTCATGCAGTAGCCCTTGGGCCAGTCTGGGCAGGGCAAGATGTAAAAAATGTGCTCTACACCACAGCCGGGGAGAATGGCCCTACCTGGAGCCTCTGGCAGAAAGCACCAGGGGAGACTTGAGGTAGACCGCTAGGGTTTTGGAGTCGGGGATACAGAGGATCTGAGGCCCGCTATACTCCAACTGAAAAAGAGATATTGGCAGCATATGAAGGGGTTGTAGCTGCTTTGGAAGTGGTTGGTACTCAAGCACAGCTCCTCCTGGCACGCTGACTACCAGTGCTGGGTTGGATGTTCAAAGGGAGGATCCCCCTTTGAACATCATGCATAAACATAAACATCATGCAACTGATGCTACGTGGAAGAGCATCAGGGAGGCTGAGAAAGGGATAGACTGATGGTGTCATGCTCTGCCCTCCCTGAGACAGGAACAGGAGCAGCAACAGCCACCAGTAAAAACCCACAATCAAGAGGATCCTGTATCCCCCCTGCACCGGGCTGAAGGCAGTAGCTCAAAGGAAAAGAGTGAATGGAGGCAAGTCCACGCTCGTGGTGGCAAGCAAACACCCTCCTTGCCCACCTCACCTTCCCAGGTGCCTCTGTACAACAGGTATGAGGCCCTGGAGGTGGAAGGCCAGTCAATGGAGGATGGGGATGACAGTCCATCTACACCAGAGGTGTCATCTAGGTCAGAAAGGAAAACCTCTCATATCAAAACCACCTCCACAAGGAAGAGAAGATGGGTTATAATTGTGGGCGACACCCTTCTAAGGGGAACCAAGGGTCCGATATGCCAGACGGACCCTCCTCTTAGAGAAGTCTGCTGCCTCCCTGGGGCCCGGGTGAAGAATATCACTAGGATACATCTTAGCCTGGTACGGCCCTCGGACTATTACCCACTACTGCTCTTCCATGTCGGGGGTGATGAAGCTGCAACACGAAGTCCTAGGGCAATCAAAAGAGACTTCAGGGCCTTGGGATGGCTAGTAAGGGACTCTGGAGCACAGATTATTTTCTCTTCTCTCCTTCCAGTTATGGGCAGTGACACTAGAAGGAACAGAGGTACCCAGTCTATTAACACATGGCTCCGTGGCTGGTGTCATCGCCACAATTTTGGTTTTGATAATGGGATGGCCTACACAGCACCAGGTTTGCTGGCGTCTGATGGGATTCATCTTTCTCAAAGGGGAAAGAGAATCTTTGCTCAGGAGCTTGCAGGGCTCATCAACAGAGCTTTAAACTAGACTCGAAGCGGGAGGGGGATAATATCAGGCTTGCCCGAGAGAAGCTGAGGGACAATGTGCCAAGGTTAGAGAGAGCGGGTGCTAGCGTGGGCACTCAGCCTGTGTCTCTGAGATGTGTGGGGTACACTGGTGCACAGTTGAAGTTGAACAGAGTTGAGCTAGGGGATACTGAGGCAATAGGAGCCAAGAGGGAAACACCAGTGAAACACCTCAAAGCACACAAGGGGTGTTCCTCTGTGAAAGGAGACACGGGCGACAGCCCAGATGAAGTGCCTCTATGCCAATGCACGCAGCATGGGCAATAAACAGGAGGAGCTGGAAGCCATTGTACACCAGGAAAACGATGATATAGTGGCCATCACGGAAACGTGGTGGGATGACTCGCACAACTGGAGTGCGGCGATGGATGGCTATAAACTCTTCAGGAGGGATAGGCGAGGCAGGAGAGGCGGTGGGGTAGCCCTGTATGTTAGGGAGTGTTTGGATAGTTTAGAGCTTAATGATGGTGACGATAGGGTGGAGTGTCTATGGGTAAGAATCAGGGGGAAGGCCAACAAAGCACATATTGTGGTGGGAGTCTGTTACAGACTACCCAACCAGTATGAGGAGACAGATGAAACATTCTATAAGCAGCTGGGAGAAGCCTCACGATCGCTAGCCCTTGCTCTTGTGGGGAACTTCAACCTGCCAGATGTCTGCTGGAATTACAATACAGCAGAGAGGAAACAGTCTAGGAGGTTCCTGGAGTGTGTGGCAGATGATAACTTCCTGACACAGCTGGTGAGTGAGCCAACTAGGGAAGGTGCCCTGCTGGACCTGTTGTTCACATACAGAGAAGGACTTGTGAGCGATGTGATGGTTGGAGGCCGTCTTGGGCAGAGTGATCATGAAATGATAGATTTTTTGATTCTTAGAGAAGTGAGGAGCGGGGTCAGCAGAACTGCCACCTTAGACTTCTGGAGGGCAGACTTTGGCCTATATAGGAGGCCGGTTTACAGAGTTCCCTGGGAGGCAGCCCTAAAGGGCAAAGGAGTCCAGGAAGGATGGACATTCTTCAAGGAGGAAGTCCTAAAAGCACAAGAGCAGGCTGTCCCCAGGTGCTGAAAGACAAGCCGGCGGGGAAGAAGACCGGCCTGGCTGAATAGAGAGCTTTAGCTAGAACTCAAGAAAAAGAGGAGAGTCTACGACCTTTGGAAGAAGGGGCAGGCAAGTCAAGAGGACTACAAAGGTGTAGCGAGGTTGTGCAGGGAGAAAATTAGAAGGGCCAAAGCTGAGCTAGAGCTCCATCTGGCTACTGACATAAAAGACAATAAAAATACTTCTTCAAATACATTAGCAGCAAAAGGAGAGCTAAGGAGAATCTCCACCCTCTATTAGACATGGGAGGGAACACAGCGACAAAGGATGAGGAAAAGGCTGAGGTACTTAACATTTTCTTCGCCTCAGTCTTTAATAGTAAGACCAGTTGTTCTCTGGGCACCCAGCCCCCCGAGTCAGAAGACAGGGACGGGGACCAGAATGGAGCCCCCATAAGCCAGGGGAAATGGTTAGTCACCTGCTACACCACTTAGACACTCACAAGTCTATGGAGCCTGATGAGATCCACCCGAGAGTACTGAAGGAACTGGCAGAAGTGCTCACCAAGCCCCTTTCCATCATTTACCAGCAGTCCTGGCTAACTGGGCAGGTCCCAGTTGACTGGAGATTAGCAAATGTGACACCCATCTACAAGAAGGGCCAGAAGGAGGATCCAGGGAACTACAGGCCTGTCAGCCTGACCTCGGTACCAGGAAAGCTGATGGAGCAGATCATCTTGAGTGCCATCACACGGCATGTGGAGGATAACCAAGGGATCAAGCCCAGCCAGCATGGGTTTAGGAAAGGCAGGTCCTGCTTAACCAACCTGATCTCCTTCTACGACAAGGTGACCCACCTAATGGATGAGGGGAAGGCTGTGGATGTTGTCTACCTAGAATTCAGTAAAAGCCTTTGACACTCTCTCCCACAGCATTCTCCTGGAGAGACTGGCTGCTCATGGCTTGGATGGGTGTACTCTTTGCTGGGTAAAGAACTGGCTGGATGGCTGGGCCCAAAGAGTGGTGGTGAATGGAGTTTACTCCAGTTGGCAGCCGGTCACAAGTGGTGTTCCCCAGGGCTCTGTGTCGGGGCCAGTCCTGTTTAATATCTTTATCAATGATCTGGACGAAGGGATGGAGTGCACCCTCAGTAAGTTTGCAGACAACACCAAGTTGTGCGGGAGCGTTGATCTGCTTGAGGGGAGGAAGGCTCTACAGAGGGACCTGGACAGGCTGGATCAATGGGCTGAGGCCAATTGTATGAGGTTCAGCAAGGCTAAGTGCCAGGTCCTGCACCTGGGCCACAACAACCCCATGCAACGCTAGAGGCTTGGGGAAGAGCGGCTGGAAAGCTACCCAGCAGAGAAGGACCTGGGAGTGTTGGTTGACAGCCGGCTGAATATGAGCCAGCAGTGTGCCCAGGTGGCCAAGAAAGCCAATGGCATCCTGGCTTGTATGAGGAATAGTGTGGCCAGCAGGACTAGGGAAGTGATAGTCCCCCTGTACTCGGCACTGGTGAGGCCACACCTTGAATACCGTGTTCAGTTTTGGGCCCCTCACTACAAGAGAGACATTGAGGTGCTGGAGTGTGTCCAGAGAAGGGCAACGAAGCTGGTGAAGGGTCTAGAGCACAAGTCTTATGAGGAGCGGCTGAGGGAACTGGGGTTGTTTAGCCTGGAGAAGGAGAGGCTGAGGGGAGACCTTATTGCTCTCTACAACTACCTGAAAGGAGGTTGTAGAGAGGTGGGGGTCGGTCTCTTCTCCCAGGTAACAAGTGATAGGACAAGACGAAACTGCCTCAAATTGCACCAGGGGAGGTTTAGACGGGATATTAGGAAATTTTACTTCTCTGAAAGGGTTATCCAGCATTGGAACAGGCTGCCCAGGGAAGTGGTCGAGTCACCATCCCTGGAGGTATTTAGAAGACGTTTGGATGAGGTGCTTAGGGACATGGTGTAATGGTGGTCTTGGTAGTGTTAGGTTTACGATTGGGCTCGATGATCTTAAAGGTCTTTTACAACCTATATGATTCTGTGATTCTGTGGAAGTGGGTTGCACTGATCACACAACAGGCTCAAAGAGGAAACCCCAGTTGCCCAGGAATCTTGGAAGTGATCATGGACTGGCCAGAAGGTAAAGATTTCAGAATATCGCCAGAGGAGGAGGTGATGCATGCTGAAGAGGCCCCACTGTATAATAAACTACCAGAAAATGAAAAGCAATATGCCCTGTTCACTGATGGGTCCTGTTGTCTTCTGGGAAAATATCATAGATGGAAAGCTGCTATATGGAGTTCTATACAACAAGTTGCAGAAACTGCTGAAGGACAAGGTCAATTGAGTCAGTTTGCAGAGGTGAAAGCCATTCAGTTGGCTTTAGATATTGCTGAATGAGACAAATGGCCAGTACTTTATCTCTGTACTGACTCAGGGATGGTGGCAAATGCCCTGTGGGGTGGTTGCAGCAATGGAAGCAGAGCAACTGGCAGTGCAGAGGCAAACCCATCTGGGCTGCCACATTTTGGCAAAATATTGCTGCCCGGATAGACAATCTGGTTGTAAAAGTACGTCACGTAGATGCTCACCTACCCAAGAGTCGGGCCACTGAAGAACATCAAAACAACCAGTAGGTGGATCAGGCTGCTAAGATGGAAGTGGCTCAGGTGGATATGGACTGGCAACATAAGGGCGAATTATTTATAGCTTGGTGGGCCCATGACACCTCAGGCCATCAAGGACATAGAGATGCAACATATAGATGGGCTTGTGGCTGAGGGGTGGACTTGACCATGGACACTATTGCACAGGTTATCCATGAATGTGAAAACATGTGCTGCAATCAAGCAAACCGAGCAGTTAAAGCCTCTGTGGAGGACGATGGCTGAAATATAAATATGGGGAGGCCTGGCAGATCGATTATATCACACTCCCACAAACCCACCAAGGCAAGCGCTATGTGCTTACAATGGTGAAAGCAAACACTGGATGGCTGGAAACATATCCTGTGCCCATGCCACCACCCGGAACACTATCCTGGGCCTTGAAAAGCAAGTCTTATGGAGACATGGCACCCCAGAGAGAATTGAATCAGACAATGGAACTCATTTCCAAAACAAACTCATAGACACCTGGGCCAAAGAGCATGGGCATTGCCTGGGTGTAACACATCCCCTGTCACTCACCACCCTCCAGGAAAATCGAGCAATACAATGAGCTGCTAAAGACTTCACTGAGAGCAATGGGTGCTGGGATGTTCAAACATTGGGACACACATTTAGCAAAAGCCACCTAGTCAACACTAGGGGATCTGCCAATCAAGCTGGTCCTGCCCAGTCAAAACTTTTATGTACTTTAGAAGGGGATAAAGTCCCTGTAGTGTACATAAAAAACATGCTGGGGAAGACAGTCTGGGTTATTTCTGCCTCAGGCAAAGGCAAACCCATCTGTGGGACTGCTTTTGCTCAAGGACCTGGGTGCACTTGGTGGGTGATGCAGGAGGATGGGGAAGTTTGATGTCTACCTCAACGGGATTTGATTTGGGGTGAGAATAGCCAATGAACTAAATGGTATGATATTAATTGCTATATAATACAGTATATCATCACTTCTATGGTGGCTATATGCCATATCAACAGTATTACAGTAAAAATCACCCAGATTAATGAAGAATGAACTTTGATGAAACCGAGCCAAGTGCAGTGATGATAGAACTGGACAAGTGCAGAGACAGTGGAACCAGAACTGGCTTCAGCATGCAACAATCCAACACCACACACCATCTCTCCTGCCCTGAAGGTCTGTTGTGACAGATGGAGCCCAAAGTCATGGACTAAATAAACTCAACAGACATTTTAGAGGAATGGCCCATAGACTAAGGGAATTACATCTGTGTGTATATATCAAAAGACAGGAAAGGTGGTGGTGATAATTGGGATATACTGGAAAGTGTAGGACCTGGGCATGACGTAGATGGTATAGAATAAGGGGTGGATACTGTCCTGGTTTCGGCTGGGATAGAGTTAATTTTCTTCCTAGTAGTGGTATAGTGCTGTGCTGTGGATTTAGGATAAAAATAATGTTGATAACATGCTGATGTTTTAGTTGTTGCCAAGTAGTGCTTACACTAGTCAAGGACTTTTCAGCTTCTCATGCATTGCTAGCGAGAAGCTGGGAGGAGGCACAGCCAGGACAGCTGACCCAAACTGGCCAAAGGGATATTCCATACCATTTGATGTCATGCTCAGTATATAAACCAGGGGGAGTTGGCCAGGGGGCATACACCATTGCTTAGGAACTGGCTGGGCATCAGTCAGTGGGTGGTGAGCAATTGCATTGTGCATCACTTATTTTTATATTCTTTTATTATTATTATTACTACTACTACTACTACTACTACTACTACTACTACTACTATTATTATTATTAATAATAATAATAATAATAATAATAATAATATTCTCTTCCTTTTCTGTCTTATTAAACTGTCTTTATCTCAACCCATGAATTTTACTTTTTTTTTTGCTGATTCTCTCCCCCATCCCGCTGAGGGGGGAGTGAGCAAACGGCTGTGTGGTGTTTAGCTGCCTGCCAGCTTAAACCACAACACATAGAGACAAGATTCTAAGAAAGAAATGTTGCCTTTTTAAATGTCATTCCTTCTGGGATTTGCTTTTCTTTAAGGAACCACATTATGATCTAAATAAATTGCTCCAATTATGGCTCTGATTCAGAAAAGCACTTCAGCACATATTTCACTTAAGCATGAACTTGGCATGCATACTCCTGAGTACTGGCTTGTGATGATATTGCTGTAACTGAAGATAGAAACCCTGCACCTTTTATTCAGTACACAGCAAAAGTAAAACTTTCAGATGACAGCTCAACAAAATAAGTCACCTTTTGGCAAGTATATGCGCAGTATCATAAAATCTACCATGCAACTGTGTTCACAACACTGTTTTCCCCAGCTTTTCTTTGACTTATCTTGAAATAGCCCTGTTGCATTGATGAGTACTAACTAGTTTTATCAAATGAACACTAGCTATTACAGGTGTCTTTGAAGGGAAAAAAGAAAAATCTATTTCTTTCATGAAATAAGGCAATTCAAACTTAAACCACCAACCCTACCCAAGACTGAATATATTGTTTTAGAAGGAAATTGACCAAGAGCAATATAATATGGCCAGGATAGATAATTGTGTGAAAGATTGAAATTTTAATCATACATGAACTCTAAAACATTTAAACCTCCCACCCAGCTAAGCAACTAGCAAATAAATATTTATTTGAAGTCCAGCAGACCTATCGATACTTTTAGGAAAAAAAAAAAAATCCCTACAGCAACATTTCAAATCAGGATGCTTTTAATATTTCCCACCTTTGATCTTAAGGCACAGATATCCAGCTTCATCATTACCCACTCTAGGCCACTGTTATCTGAAAGAACTGATTGTCTTTGCCTTCTTCCCACTGCCAGTGTGTGGTCCTGCAAGAAGTGCTATACAGAGAAGGAACTGGAGAAAGCTCAAGGATTTTTCCTGCCTTCTTCTTATTTCTTCTTTAAGTATTAAGTAATTTTGTCTTACAGCAAAGAACCAGCTGTTTTTGGAGGAGGAAGTCAGTGAGTTCTTTTTCCTAATTGAAATGAAAATAAGCTCAGCCTTGCTTCGCTTGCCTTTAGGAATCTTGAGTGAAGTAAGGACTTCTCACTGCAACAAACTAAACATCCATAAACTCTTCTCTGCAGGTCTAACTCTTTTTCGCACGCATTCTTTATGTTCTGTAAATTTGGACAGGCAACTGTGAACAAGGCTGTATTCCTCAGTGTGGCAGGACCCTGTAAAAAAATTCAAAAGAGCAATGAAGTAGCAAGGAGAGGTATAATTTAGTAGAGACTTTGAAGGCACAGTAAATGTTCATAAAGGAAATATTGCAAAAAAATTTAGAGACAAGTATCCAAAATCTGTGTGACTGCTTTAGGATGAATCCCTTAAACTTCTTCTCAGTGACAGCCTGCTTCTTGTTGCAGAATGTTGTTTCCCCACCCTGATTAATAAACTTTTGGATTTTGACAGCACTATGGGGTAAAGATCTTCTCTGACTCATTAACTTCCCATGTTCCACTCTCTGCTCTTAAGTTTAAAGTTTAAGAATTAATGTGGCAGCAAAGTCCTAATAACAGCACAATGATTTATGGCCAAAGACTATTGAATAACTTCACGTTTGAGTACACATTGGGATTTGAGAGAATCCTTATAAAAAATATTGAAGAACAGTGAGAGTCCATAAATAAAAAACATAAAGGCCAAGAACATAAATACTATGCAATGCCCCGTGTGTGAGGTTGTACAAGAAACAACATTCTTTAAGCAGAATTCTAGATCAGAGTCTGATTTCAGCTGCGATAATATAATCCTATTTAATCCCATTACTTTTTTTAAACTACATCAATTTCTGTTTTTTTGTGTGAGAAATAAATTTGATGCAAATGGCATGTGGTATTATATCACTTCCCGTTCCTGTGTCAAAAATAGAAGTTGTTGTAACTAATGTACCATGACCACTGTAACTGCATGCTGTAAAGGTCTAACTGGGCCTGTCTTCTGTCACTTCTTTACCCTTTTTATGAGACAATCAATAAAACTTGTCATGTTGTTCCTTTTTACGGCTCATTGAGCTCTTATCAAATACTCAGTGAACTATTGATTAATGGACAAACTGGGGAGTATCAGCTTTTACTCACCTTGAAACACTGTTTCTGTGAACAGTAAGACTTTAAAATACAACTTTGCAGAGCTCTAATTCTAGATTGTGAATCATACATGGAATTTCAGATGTTTCTCAGCATCATTGGTTATTCATCTCAGAGTGTTCTGGTCCATGAAATCTGCAATTAAAATCAAATGCTAAACAGAATTCTAGTCCTTTTATATGGTAAGTCAAGATTTTTCACTCCACTTAGATCAGTGCAGAAATACAACTGGGATCCATCAAAGCATAAATTTTATTTGGCTAAAAAGATTACCTGTTGCAAATGAAGTGATCAAATGTTAATTTTTTTGCATCTGGTTGCAAATGAAACAAAGTTACTCTGGTCTGCCCCGAGTCAAGACAACCTGGAATTCTTATTCATAAACATAATTTGATTTTACTACTTGTGCTTTTCTTCCCTCAATTCTTCCAGACCCCTGCAGTTTTCATTAACTTCCCCATTTATGTTCCGAGCAAAGATTGCAACATTGGCTTTGTGAGACTTCAATATTTTCACTCTAGCTGCTGATGAAGATAAATTCCAGCAGTTGTTAGGTTATATATTTATACATGTGGAAATAGGAGAGGTTACTGTTCTTCCCAGAACTTGCAAAAAACTCAGGTTTTAGGTTTTGTACCATTGCTTTTTCAGTGCACCATTTTTAACATCTCTTTTTGTTGGAATCAATAGTTAATAAGCCCATTTTTGTTCTGTATACATGTGTGATTGTACACAAAAGCTCATAATACAAGTGTCTTTACAGTCTTTTCAGTCTTTTTTTTTTCCTTTGGTGTTATGTGATAGGTAGGTTTAATCTGCCTATTTTTTATTTACTTTTTTTTTTTTTTTTAACATTTTAATGAAATTAGCCTGCTTCCTCATTCTTTTCCAGTAAAGCTGCAGTATAGAGACACCTGCTGGGAAATGAATGAACAGAAACAAATGCAAATATCCATAATAATAATAATAATAATAATAATAATAATAATAATAATAAAGCAATAATAATATTATTCTTTTTTACAGCTTTCAAGATGGAAATTATTGGCTAACCTTATTTTTATTTGGTATTTTTCATTTCTGCAGAAACCCTATTATCTTGATCTAGCAACATTCTAGACAAGGATGTTCAATTTGAACATTCAATCTGACTGATTATAACAGAGCTTAACCTATCCATGGGACTTCACATCTTTCCACATATTTTGCCCTTTCAGTAACAGAGAAAATCCTTGTGATTGGACCCAAGGGTAAGCAATGCTTTGTGCCAAATTCTGTGCACTAATTTTAGAAGTTTAATTATTTAGGAAAATCAAGTACTAGATCTAATGATTTTATATAGGAAAAAAAAAGAGAAGAGAATATGACAAAATAGAAGCTAAGGAACATATTACTGATATCCATACTGTGTCCAATATGTTCACACAAATGGATAGTTAAAGTTAATGCTTCATTTCAAGCTCATATTGAAACTTTCCTCTCACATTAGATTATAATTCCCCTATTAGTCATATTATTTAATAAAGTCTTCATTAGTCAGAAAAGCCAGGATAATATACTGTCTAATAACTATTTTATTATTGTATAATGATTTTGTTTGTAAAACATACATTATATATTGAATTTCTTGTTTATTTAGGCATTTAATGGTAAACAGTAGAGTTTTTGTTGTTTACTCTTTTCTGTAGTTTCTGTCATAATTCACAAGATAATAGCTTCCTACTGTGCTTCAGAAGTCTCCTGAGAATAAGTGCTGTAGCACATGCTCCAAAACATTTGCAGTGATAGCTCCATGTGCTTATGAGTTAATACATTCCTGGAAAAAATCCTTCTAGCAGTTAATATTTTATGAACAGTTTCCTAAAAAAATAACTTATAAACAAGTTAATATAAAAACTATTAAACTTTTTTTTTTTTTTTTAAATTTTGCCACCAGTGGGAACAAATAGCATTTTCCAAATGATCGCACTCAGGAATAAATTCACAAAAGTACTTTTATGCTGCAACGTTTTGTATTACAGTTCTTGGCTTGAGGCATCTTGCTACTGGTGGAAATGACAGCACTGAATTAGGCATTTTCTTAGGAATGACAGCTGAGGGAGATTCACTATTTACTTGAAGGAATTCAATCATGTTTCATCCCATCTCTTAGCTAAGAACGCTGATCCCCGGACTGCAGGACAGTCTGGTACACTGGCCTCATGCATCCTCTGCTTGCTAAGGAGCCTAAGCCGGGCTGTGGAGGATAGCGCAAGAGCCTGCCATTAAGGCTCAGTAATGAGGGTACTGTGAAAGGGGAAGCTCCAGTTCAAACTCTTCTCCAGTTAGTGTGCTAGGTTTAGATATCTCCGAATCTATTACAATGTGTGGAGCAACTTCAACAGGAAAGACTGTTTTGGAAACTTGAGAGAGCAACACATTTATGTATGGGCAATTTGGCCCAGTAACAATATTAATAAAAGGAAATTTTCAAGTGCAAATAAACAAAACAAGTTCTCACCACAGCTACCTGAAATATTGATATTTTTTAGGAAGAACACAATAATCAAGGTGAATAATTATTTCTCTAATACTTAGATTCTTGAATGAAACCCAGCTCTGTACCTTCTGCTATGCATCAGCCATAAAGTTCCTGAAACAAATTTCTCAGTGTTTCATTATCAGTTACTTTGACGGAAGAATTCAGATATTTTGTGAATCATTTAATCATGTCCTTTGCAACTTCCTTCTAAACTTATAAATACACCTTATTATGCCCTGATGGTTTTTTGTTGCTTAATTCCTTCATTTTTTCTATCAGTGGATCTTCTGACTCCATTAATTCTTGATACCTAATAAATACTTATGGAAAGAGTGATATTAGTTGTTATTCCCCCAACAATCTCTGTGGTAAACTTGAGTCAGTACTAGAACAAAGAAATCATTTCTTGCCCAACCCAGCATTTCTTGAAAAAATATTTCCTCTTGTAAAATGAGATGCTGTGTTGTTACCTTTGGGGGTGATTTTCATCCAGTAATATTCAGTCTGTATGTATCTATTATAAGAGTTAGATGTTCTGCTTCACTTATTTTTTGTTTAAGCTTCTCATATTTGGTATACTTTATCAACTTCTTTTTTTTTTTTTTTTTTTTTTTTGGGGGGGGGAGGGGTGGCGGAATTGTTTGCCTGCTACTTAATTCCTTTGCATGACACTCCAGTATTTTTCTAGCCTGTACCTCTTTGATATCAATCTACCTCCTACCAATTCATGTATAATTTTTGTCCCGGGTTGCGCTGACAGCTACAATGTTACATGTGTCTTAGTGACATCCTAAGCAGAAGTCTGAATTCAAAATATATTTTCTTGTCAACTTTATTTCAGTCTCTAGTTAAAATAGACTCCTCAGACAATGTCACTTCCTTGCATCAGTAATCTAAGGTAGAACCTTAGATAGCAAGAAATGAAGAGCACCAGGCAACCTTTCTAAAGGCTTTGAATTTATATTTTTTTCTAATAATCTGAAATTAGAAGATTCATGAGAAGCTTGTCTTTCCTGATATCTATTGTGTTCATTCTGAGAGGATACTCAGATTTTATGTACAAATGGAACAGTAAAGACTTTATGTACACATATCTAAAAATGTATACATACACAAAAATATGTGTGTACACAGACACATATACATATAAACATATATACATGCATATATAACCTATAACTAGATAAGCTATTATATAAAGTGCAATAACCAAGCTCTTTGAGAGGTGATTCTTTGAGATAATCTATTCTGTCATTTTAACTTTACATGTACACACTTCATTTCAAGTTGTTTCTGCATGTTTCTTATGACCAGCAACTTCAGTGTATAGCATTCAAAAATAATATATTTTGCTATTAACATTCTTACAATAATAATGATTATTTTTGGGTAGTGTATAACAAGACTAACCTCCATTGTGGAGGGCTTATTAGCATCACTTCCTTCACTGAAGTTTCTTATTACTTTTTTCAAAAGTATATGTTAATATATTTTCACAGATCACTCATAAATTTAATATTTTCTAACCATTCTCTATAAAAAGTAAGCTCCAGGTATATCAGAGTGTCATGACTCTAATAGTATAAATTGAAGAAATAGTTCTAAAAGTAGTTAGATTTCTTTATCTTAAAAACTATAAAAAACAGCTATAGCTCAGCTTAGTGCAAACTGGCATTTTTAAGTTAACCAGCTAACTTTACTCGGGATTAATAGCTGAGCACAACCACATAGTTAAAAGAAGAACTTTACCACTGTTCCATGTAGTATATTAAACATAACTCATCAACATATGACTTTCTGACAGACTTTGACATAATTTTTAAAAATGAGGCAACGTAAGGCAAAAGGAATACCTGACTTGATAGTACATGAGAATTCAGACACAACATTTATTATTAACATTTTTAAAGTAAAATTTCCTAATATCCCGTTTAAACCTCCCCTGGTGCAATTTGAGGCAGTTTCCTCTTGTCCTATCACTTTTTACCTGGGAGAAGAGACCGACCCCCACCTCTCTACAACCTCCTTTCAGGTAGTTGTAGAGAGCAATAAGGTCTCCCCTCAGCCTCTCCTTCTCCAGGCTAAACAACCCCAGTTCCCTCAGCCGCTCCTCACAAGACTTGTGCTCTAGACCCTTCACCAGCTTCGTTGCCCTTCTCTGGACACGCTCCAGCACCTCAATGTCTCTCTTGTAGTGAGGGGCCCAAAACTGAACACGGTATTCAAGGTGTGGCCTCACCAGTGCCGAGTACAGGGGGACTATCACTTCCCTAGTCCTGCTGGCCACACTATTCCTCATACAAGCCAGGATGCCATTGGCTTTCTTGGCCACCTGGGCACACTGCTGGCTCATATTCAGCCGGCTGTCAACCAACACTCCCAGGTCCTTCTCTGCTGGGTAGCTTTCCAGCCGCTCTTCCCCAAGCCTCTAGCGTTGCATGGGGTTGTTGTGGCCCAGGTGCAGGACCTGGCACTTAGCCTTGCTGAACCTCATACAATTGGCCTCAGCCCATTGATCCAGCCTGTCCAGGTCCCTCTGTAGAGCCTTCCTCCCCTCAAGCAGATCAACGCTCCCGCACAACTTGGTGTTGTCTGCAAACTTACTGAGGGTGCACTCCATCCCTTCGTCCAGATCATTGATAAAGATATTAAACAGGACTGGCCCCGACACAGAGCCCTGGGGAACACCACTTGTGACCGGCTGCCAACTGGAGTAAACTCCATTCACCACCACTCTTTGGGCCCAGCCATCCAGCCAGTTCTTTACCCAGCAAAGAGTACACCCATCCAAGCCATGAGCAGCCAGTCTCTCCAGGAGAATGCTGTGGGAGAGAGTGTCAAAGGCTTTTACTGAATTCTAGGTAGACAACATCCACAGCCTTCCCCTCATCCATTAGGTGGGTCACCTTGTCGTAGAAGGAGATCAGGTTGGTTAAGCAGGACCTGCCTTTCCTAAACCCATGCTGGCTGGGCTTGATCCCTTGGTTATCCTCCACATGCCGTGTGATGGCACTCAAGATGATCTGCTCCATCAGCTTTCCTGGTACCGAGGTCAGGCTGACAGGCCTGTAGTTCCCTGGATCCTCCTTCTGGCCCTTCTTGTAGATGGGTGTCACATTTGCTAATCTCCAGTCAACTGGGACCTGCCCAGTTAGCCAGGACTGCTGGTAAATGATGGAAAGGGGCTTGGTGAGCACTTCTGCCAGTTCCTTCAGTACTCTCGGGTGGATCTCATCAGGCTCCATAGACTTGTGAGTGTCTAAGTGGTGTAGCAGGTGACTAACCATTTCCCCCTGGCTTATGGGGGCTCCATTCTGGTCCCCGTCCCTGTCTTCTGACTCGGGGGGCTGGGTGCCCAGAGAACAACTGGTCTTACTATTAAAGACTGAGGCGAAGAAAATGTTAAGTACCTCAGCCTTTTCCTCATCCTTTGTCGCTGTGTTCCCTCCCATGTCTAATAGAGGGTGGAGATTCTCCTTAGCTCTCCTTTTGCTGCTAATGTATTTGAAGAAGTATTTTTTATTGTCTTTTATGTCAGTAGCCAGATGGAGCTCTAGCTCAGCTTTGGCCCTTCTAATTTTCTCCCTGCACAACCTCGCTACACCTTTGTAGTCCTCTTGACTTGCCTGCCCCTTCTTCCAAAGGTCGTAGACTCTCCTCTTTTTCTTGAGTTCTAGCTAAAGCTCTCTATTCAGCCAGGCCGGTCTTCTTCCCCGCCGGCTTGTCTTTCAGCACCTGGGGACAGCCTGCTCTTGTGCTTTTAGGACTTCCTCCTTGAAGAATGTCCATCCTTCCTGGACTCCTTTGCCCTTTAGGGCTGCCTCCCAGGGAACTCTGTAAACCGGCCTCCTATATAGGCCAAAGTCTGCCCTCCAGAAGTCTAAGGTGGCAGTTCTGCTGACCCCGCTCCTCACTTCTCTAAGAATCAAAAAATCTATCATTTCATGATCACTCTGCCCAAGACGGCCTCCAACCATCACATCGCTCACAAGTCCTTCTCTGTATGTGAACAACAGGTCCAGCAGGGCACCTTCCCTAGTTGGCTCACTCACCAGCTGTGTCAGGAAGTTATCATCTGCCACACACTCCAGGAACCTCCTAGACTGTTTCCTCTCTGCTGTATTGTAATTCCAGCAGACATCTGGCAGGTTGAAGTTCCCCACAAGAGCAAGGGCTAGCGATCGTGAGGCTTCTCCCAGCTGCTTATAGAATGTTTCATCTGTCTCCTCATACTGGTTGGGTAGTCTGTAACAGACTCCCACCACAATATGTGCTTTGTTGGCCTTCCCCCTGATTCTTACCCATAGACACTCCACCCTATCGTCACCATCATTAAGCTCTAAACTATCCAAACACTCCCTAACATACAGGGCTACCCCACCGCCTCTCCTGCCTCGCCTATCCCTCCTGAAGAGTTTATAGCCATCCATCGCCGCACTCCAGTTGTGCGAGTCATCCCACCACGTTTCCGTGATGGCCACTATATCATCGTTTTCCTGGTGTACAATGGCTTCCAGCTCCTCCTGTTTATTGCCCATGCTGCGTGCATTGGCATAGAGGCACTTCATCTGGGCTGTCGCCCGTGTCTCCTTTCACAGAGGAACACCCCTTGTGTGCTTTGAGGTGTTTCACTGGTGTTTCCCTCTTGGCTCCTATTGCCTCAGTATCCCCTAGCTCAACTCTGTTCAACTTCAACTGTGCACCAGTGTACCCCACACATCTCAGAGACACAGGCTGAGTGCCCACGCTAGCACCCGCTCTCTCTAACCTTGGCACATTGTCCCTCAGCTTCTCTCGGGCAAGCCTGATATTATCCCCCTCCCGCTTCGAGTCTAGTTTAAAGCTCTGTTGATGAGCCCTGCAAGCTCCTGAGCAAAGATTCTCTTTCCCCTTTGAGAAAGATGAATCCCATCAGACGCCAGCAAACCTGGTGCTGTGTAGGCCATCCCATTATCAAAAAAACCAAAATTGTGGCGATGACACCAGCCACGGAGCCATGTGTTAATAGACTGGGTACCTCTGTTCCTTCTAGTGTCACTGCCCATAACTGGAAGGAGAGAAGAGAAAATAATCTGTGCTCCAGAGTCCCTTACTAGCCATCCCAAGGCCCTGAAGTCTCTTTTGATTGCCCTAGGACTTCGTGTTGCAGCTTCATCACCCCCGACATGGAAGAGCAGTAGTGGGTAATAGTCCGAGGGCCGTACCAGGCTAAGATGTATCCTAGTGATATTCTTCACCCGGGCCCCAGGGAGGCAGCAGACTTCTCTAAGAGGAGGGTCCGTCTGGCATATCGGACCCTTGGTTCCCCTTAGAAGGGTGTCGCCCACAATTATAACCCATCTTCTCTTCCTTGTGGAGGTGGTTTTGATATGAGAGGTTTTCCTTTCTGACCTAGATGACACCTCTGGTGTAGATGGACTGTCATCCCCATCCTCCATTGACTGGCCTTCCACCTCCAGGGCCTCATACCTGTTGTACAGAGGCACCAGATGCTACTTCAGAAAGTCTGGATAGCTACCACTTTTATCATTAATATTATTGCTCACCTCTTTTCCTCTGTCTTGTAACTGAGCAGGGTTCCTGTTGTTTTTGTTCTCCTCCAATAAACTTTACCATATATGTAAAATGAAACATGAAAATAAGAGTTCTGTGAAATTGCTTCTTGTATTGGTGTGATTAAGGAGACCACAGAAAAGATTATCTGAACAATAGTATCTAACTAATTGTGTTAAAAGTGATTTTAAATGTACCCTTACTTCTCTTAACTAAGATAAAATTTAAGCTCCCCTGTTTTATGTTCTCTGACAATATTTGTGAGTACAACTGATATTCAGCTTGCCACAATGGGGCTAAGGGCTAGGTAATAATGTCTTAGAGCAAACAGGGCAACAGTTAACCCTGACGCTAGTGCCACTTCTAACAGGACTACTTTAATTTTCTACTCTACCCTGAAGACTCTCACCTGAAATGAGTTCAATAATAATGATTCTAGGCACACAAAAAGAATTTGACATTACTCTTCCTGATTCAACTTCACTGATGGAGGTGTTAATGTGTAACCTGAGTGAATTAGTGGAATAGACCCTGGAGCAGGTGGTCATGCAACATGAAGAATACCTCTCTATCAGTGTGCATATTTCTTAAGCCTGTGTGACTATGTTCTCATAGTTTTTTCTTATATATGTATGAAATGTTCTAGCAGTCAGACTAATAATGTCCTTAATCAAATAGTCCCTGGACTGCATTCCTGTAACCACAATGTTAGGCAAAATTCCTATCCTTCTTGACAGCAACATACATAGTGGAATTGTGTTCTCAAAGGGCAGTAGAGAACCAAAGTCCAGATGAGAGACCTAAGTCAATATAGACATTTAAGGCACAAAAAAACCTCTTCACTAAACTATATTCTTGATCTCAGTTCAGGTCAAAGTCTCTGTATTATTTGGAAATAGATTTTGTCCACTACAAAAACGAGAAAGCAAAGTCATTTCCTGTGAGTAACCATTTATAGGTCTATTGTTATACGTCTCAAAGAAGGTGAAAAATGTATTCGTCTCCAATGTCAGCTAGAGGGATTTGAAGTGTCTTCTTGTTGCACTAACACATTAGAAAAACTCAGTTTTAAACATAATGGCTAGTTGATTTAGGATTAAAATACTTAATAGAGTTAACAAAATCCATGTGCCTTTTTAGAAAAAAAAATTAACACAGATATTTCCATATTCACCACGGTCTTTATTGAATGACTCAAATGGTGTTTAGCACAGCTAAAGGCATCCTTCCACAAAGATATTTTTTTTTTCACCTCTTCACTACATTCTTTAACATAGCATAGTATAGATATGCTTGTAATTTACAAATGGAAGAAAGATCTGAGACCATTGGAAAGCCTCACATATTATAAGAAATTTTGTGCCAATGAGCTAATTACTAAAGTGTAACTTTTTAATATATTAATATTCTTTAATATATTACTAATATTTACTATTTTAATATGTTATATTAATATAGTAATTTTCAAATGTTAATGAAATATATTTTTTTATTTTTCATTTACCAGACAAAAGCTAAAAGAAATTGTAACCAACCTTACTAAAGAGAGTGTTGGACATTCTTTTCAGCAGGATTAAGCTTGCAGGTTTTATGAACTATCAACAAAATTAAATATGTTTTATTTGTATCACAGCCCTATGAGAATCCTTTCCATAGAATGGTGTGTGTGTGGATGTGTGCAGGTGTCTGTACATACACCAGTCTTTTGATGACGGAAGTACAAAATGAATGTTCCTGGACTGTAAAAAGAGCACAAAGTATAATATTCTCAACATTTTTCGGGAGAGCGATAGTAAAACTACATGTTTATTTTGATCCTGCCATTTTAGTTGAGGTAATATGGGTTTCCTAATGTGAGTAAAGTGATACATCTATATAAGGGTTTCTATAGCTTTATGGACATAACTGCAGAAGCTGAACCAATTTCATATCTGACTTTAGCTTACCTGTTTTATTTACTAGCAGAATGGATTTGATACTTACACATTCATCTGAAATATAATAAAAACAGAATATTTGTTGTTCCTATATCACTGGAGTTCCATTTGCAATGGCATTATTGATTGTGAATAATTCCTACTTTGCAGTAGAAAGAATCAAGCCATTAAGTTTTCAGCACAAAGAAACAGCAGGAAATGAAGGACGGGAGAGACTAAATGAAGTAAACAATTATTTTATCTTTTCAGTTCTTGCAGCAAGTGCAGCAATGCAGCAATGTGTAAATATGTACACACATATTTTTAAGCTATTCCTTTAGAATACTTTTTCAGGATCATCCTCCATTTATCTCTGCAATGTTTTCCATCCCTACTAAATTTAGCAGCAGCAAACAAACTTACTGGCCCAAAACAAGCTTGTTTCCTAAGTCTAACATATTGGAAAATAACAACCTATGCTTTTGTGTTTGATTGGTCTTGGGTTAATGTTTTGATTATAACACATTACCACATACGCACATAACATACATAAAATATGTTAAAATATGTAACATAAATGCTTTGCACATGTCTCAGATCTCTAGGAAAGAACTCCTCAGAAGAGGAGAAAAAGCAACATTTTTCATTCTTATTAATAGTTCCTTGTTCTGTTTATATATCACAATCCAGAAATCCCAAGACTCAAAGTGGGATACAAGATAGTATTGTGACTCTGATCACTTTTCTTACAAGATAATTGCAAGCTAAGGATTAATGTTGTGATTGGGGGTTTGTTTTCCTTTTTACCTGAAGGAAGAAAACTTCAGTTCATGGAGTCTCTTCCCATCAAAGTGCAGTTAAAGAAAAGCACATGCTTTAAAAAGCAGCACTTTGGTCCTTCATTTTTATGTTATTTTAACTACAGGTATTATCCAGACCACACTTTCAATGACTGTTTTTAAGCATATAAGCAGATATATCATACGCTATCTTAAAACATTTATGAATATATATTGACCTATATATTCTGTGGTTGGGTTGATAAGAGTATGCACTGTAGCTCAGTAAGGAATTATGAAACAAATATTCATTCCGACATAAGAGTGGCAGTCATCAGTTTCAGGATGTCTTACTGAAATGTACCCCTCTGGGCTTTCCATTTCATGGGGAAAAATCCAAACAAATAAATTCAAGTCTAACTTTTTGATACATTTCACTGAATCAAGTAAGAGGGGACTGGAGGAGATCTTGAGAAATGTTCACGTACATTTAATGTTATTGTCTACTAAAACAAAACTATTGGACACATTTGAAATGAAATATTTCAGTGTTTCAAAATAAAAATTGATCTAGAAGTGAGTTGTGGAAGAAATTAATTTTTCTGGCAGGTTTTATTAAACAGGTTTGCCTGTAACAACACAAGCTATGTTCACATTGCAATTCCAGTTCAGACTGTAGGACATGTTGACATACTTAGTTAACAATCCTAGCTCAGATAACGATATCCCTGGTTGCAGATTTACTTAGATGGATATTCAAACCCCATTTACAAGTAGAATATATGTCCTGGAGTCATACCTACATATTTCAGCCTTGACAGAGCTGTTAGTCAAGCAATATATGTGTGTGTCTGTGTGTTTTTCTCAGAAATTATATAGATACATAATTATCAAGCTTACATTTATTTATAAAATATATAGCAAAATATAACCATATTTATTATATCAGTATAAAATATGTATTAATAGCCATTAAGTTTCTGTGTTTCAAAACTATACAGAGTTAAAAGAATAGCTACATGCTCTCAAAGTAAATATCTATCACATTATAGAACGGATACATTGCCACCCTCACACTAGTTATATCACACTAGAGCTTGCTCTCTTCACTAATGAAAGACTTTTTATCATTATTTGTGCATATTAATTCTACACACACTAGACTTTTTGAGGCTTCTACATGTCTGCATAAGGAAATATGTTTAGGACAGTCACGGACTAATGTTTTTAAGTAGTATTTGTTTTATCTAACTGACTTGTGACAGTCAAGTATAATAGCAATTGATTTTGGCATGGTTTAGATTGCAGAGATTTGTTAACAAATGCCTTAATGGTGCAAGGGGCATCTTTTTTCTGTCTATCTGCAGCTATGCCATTCCTGTACCTTTAGTAATGGCATTCTTTACACAAAACAAAATCTCACATAATTGAATCATGGAAAAAGGATTGACATGGCATTTACATCTTCTAGTTAACCAGGAAGACCTTTAGTTTTGCAGGACAAACATAAGAAAGCAGTTGAAATTGCCAATAGTACACAGGATGGAAGAAAAAGATGAATTTATCGACAATGATACAGCTGACTTTCTGAGTGAATTCAGAAACCTGAATTCAAAGGCGTAACAACTCAAAGTAATTTTAGAAGCATGAACTTTCAAAGCACCTGCAGTACATAACAGTGGACTGCATAGATAAAGAACTGATATTCTTTAGTGATTTTCCCTCCCATCAGCTCTTCCCAGGCAGTCAGTCTAAAGAGATTTAGCTAGAGGCCCAATAAGGTCCAATGCTAGAGGTCCAAGTTAGCATTCAATGCTAAATTAGCTACCAAATAAAGCCTAGTCTTATTAGCACACTCCTTTATCTTGTGGCAGTGCTTCCCAACAGAACAAATTAATTCCTCTGGGGCACATAGCTAACATACCTTTACTGGTTTAATACCTGAAATAACTCATATGGGGTCAGTTAGCTTTATGCAACTTGTTCATTGTACCACATTAGAATATATTGTGACTAAAGGAGCAATAATGGAAAAACCTGCCAGGATTAGGCATTGTAGAGGAAAATGTAAGAGTAACAAAATGTTCTGTCTACAGCGAGATTGTGATTAAGCTGGACAGTACTTCAGAATTTAAGATTGTCAGAAGTAGATGGAAAAATCTACAGAAATTGTGCCAGAATTGTGTGCTCCTTTTGGGTGAAACCAGGTTCTTTTCAATACTTTTGATCCACCCTAGCTGTGACTCTAACACTTCAAGATGCCACAATGCAAGTTAGCCATAGTCAAACAAATCTAGTGAAAAAGAAGACCAGTTTAAAAAATATGTCTACAAGGAGTGCTGTCAGGCAGCCTCTGAGGCCCTGCTCTTTGTAATTCTGCTGAGTCGACTGTGTTAGGAATTCCATGGTCAGTTACAGAAGTCCACTGGTGTTAGGGCACTTTTGACTCCAGAAAGAATATAAATGTTTGAAGAAATTAGGTTCTGTAGGAACTGTGCAATCAAACAGTGATTCATGTTTTCTGATCCAAATAAGCCCTTACTTTTTGCAGATTTATTTTTGTCTTAGCTTGAAAAGTAATTTGTGTTGCTTGCCTTAATTCCTTGCAGTGAGGAAGGACAGGAGAGTTGGAACACTTTTATTTGGAACACTTTTTCTATTATTAAACAGTTGACTGTGGGAATAAGTATGTGCAGAAAATCATCCTACAAGCTCTGTAATATGGGTATAGCTTATAATGACAGATGAGGTATACACAAGAACTAAGATTCTTTATGTAAATAGATCTGGGATGAATTATGTAACAAATTTCTCACTAGATGGAATTTTACAGACATGTAGTCTTCATATTTGTGCATCTTTTTTTTCATAATGATGAGAAATTTGTGGTGGAAACCAAGGCAAAGAAAATATGTGGGTTGGATATTTAATCATTGTTTTTCTAGAAAGATGTAAGTAGATCATGATTTATAACACTGTCCAAAATTATGTCAAGGTTAAGAGCAAACTGAATAATATGAAAAAATCTGTCAAAATAAAAAAAATCCAAACCCTCAAACACTTAACTTCTGATGAACCTATTTTAAAAATGTAACTAACAGTATTTAGTTAACAGTTTTCAATCATCTTTTATAGCTGTTTGTTTACCATACAAAATGAAACCTCTGTTCTTCCACTCTTCATTTGACTGGTCTATTTAGGCATTCTTAATCTATTTTTAGAAAGTATGGTGGAAGAAAATTGTTCTTCTATGTTCTTCTGAGGAGCTTGTCTGTGGCCAAAGGCCAAAGGCAAAGGCTATTTATGTGGACAAGAATTAAGGACAGCTATGTCAGAGTACAAAGTCTCTGAGGCCGCCAATTTTTTTCTGACTGACAGGATGCAGTCCAGTGACAGTGTTCTACATACAATTTCTACCTTAGTTACATATCTCCTGTTTGACCTCAATTCATCAGGAAGGGTAAGATGCATTTCATCTATTTTTTCCTGTTTTCAAATACTTGGTAGCGACAATGATAAACAAGTGATGCCAAAGTAGTTTCATATAAAAAGTATTTAGTCTCAATTCATTAATCAAGCTGTCTCTGTGGCCTGTGGAGAGGTAGGCACTTCCAGAGGGCAATTCCTGCCATCCTAAAGTATGTGTCAAATTTGCTGAGATGAATCATATTTTGGAAAATCTTATTTTTTTCTTTTGGCTTAAGATGTGCTCATATGACTAGCTTAGAATGCATGTCTAATTTGTAAAATGGCTAAAGACAAATGAGATAAATCATATTCTCAGTCCATTTTTCCATATATAGGACCCTCCTGTAAAATAGGAATATGAGCTTTAGAGCTGTAAGAAGAGGAGCTTGGAGACTACTGTCCAAATAGGTATTACTGCCTAAGGCAGATAGACATCTAAATATAACATTTAACACATACTGTCCTGAGCCTACTCAGAACTGGTAGAAAGTACTGTAATACAAATAATAGTATCAACTCTTAGTCCTTAAAAAGAAATGAAATTACAACTATTTAAATCTATCTCTACATTTAATGGAGAATGACACTATTTAGATGAGATTTCTTTGGCAAACATTTAGATACTAGAGACTGATTGGGAATACAGGCAGTTTAAAATCTGACATCATTTAGGAAAACCAGTTTGCCAAGAATACAGCTGAAGATTTGTTGAGGAAAGGACTCAGGCAATTTAAATGAGAATTTCAAGACATGAGAGATGGTTAGAGCTCTAATTAAAGGGATAACCAAGTTCTAGAGCTTGAACTGAATTAGCAAAAGCAGTAGGACATTAATTCATTTAGTTATACATGACAATAACATGAAAATCTGACAACTCAAACAGCTGTCCAAATTACTGTACATATGTGCTACTCTGATTTTTACAAAATCACACACATACATTCAGATTATGAGTCTGCGGAGGATTCTGTGAGCATGAGAAAATATCAGGGCAAACAGAAAAATTTCAGGATAGGGAAAAATTAGCATCATACCCCTGGGGAAAAATATATATGCAAACTACTGAATACCAGAGCAGAAGCAGAGAGGTTTGATGACTGAATACAAGCTATAAAATCTATAAAGAGATCAGGAGGACTACAGAAAGTCACTGGAGCTTTCAGGAACCATCAGCACCAGAAGAAAAGCTTGATTTGTTTCTTCTTTCCTTCCTCTTTGTAAAACCTCTTACAGTGCACTATTTAGTCCATTCAGAATCTTGCTGAATATAACACTAGATTCTGTGCCAAATGAAGTAAGAACATTTCATTAAGGTCTGTTTTGGTTTTTGTATATTATTTCTAAAAAATGGCGGGGGGGAAGATATAAACAACTTATTATGCATTTGGTAACCATGCATTTAGTAACACATTACCTTTTTAATCTAAAAATTCATTAGCTAACAGCCAGTGTTTGGGCAAACTTTTATAACATTGCAGCAGCCAAACACTTAAAAAAAAAAAAAGATAGGCTAAGCAAAAACAAGGATAATAAAAAGCAAAAGGTTTTCTAAATTACTGTTGCCTGTGTCATTAAATTTCATATTGTGCATGGAATCTAAATACATCACTTTGTTCTGCATGACAAGCAGAAGTGAGCATTCATACATTACTCAGCCACTTAATTAAGAGCCTGGGATATTTGCAGTTAGCAAAAACTAATAAGGGAATCACATTTAAATTCAAATCACTCCTCAGGGTAGCTGTCTGCAACATAAGCAAAGCTTACTGGGTAGATGTTCCACTAAATGCTCAGCTAAAAGCTTAGTTTTACTGTATTTGTGAGTAAAGAATAATTCTGGTTTTGATTAAAGGTGAGAGTAAAATAAACAAATCTGGTTTGGATTTTCAGGTCATGTTTTGTCTCAGTTATTTTTAAATTCCAGTATGTCTATTACTTTGTATAATAAAATAAGACTGTGATTTAGGGTTTTACTAGCACAAAACAGAAGCTTCTATAAAACAGTGAGGTGGGCTTACCCTACACATGATATTTCAAGGCATTTTGCAGGAATAAGACCTATTGCAGACAGCAAGCAGCCACCCTAGCAGCCTTAAGGAAATATATCAAAATCCATGTATTGGTACATTATAAGCCATGTCACAATTCCAAAAACTTATTAAATAAATGAAATTTACTGTACTACCAATTTTCTTCTTTGTTGCTCACTACTGAAGAGCTCGTTTTGCATTTTATTTGGGAACTCCAACTCTTACGGAATTTCAGATTTTTTTTCTGTAATGGACCAAAAGTAAAGTAGTAAATATAGTAGTAGTAAGTATACTTAAAATGTCATTAGCCAGGAATATTGTCATTAATGATGTGCAGATGACCCTGCACCATCTTCAGACCATTGCCAGGGTCCTCACACCACTTCTAATCCTTTCTTTCACTTTTCTCTAGAAGACATCTGCTCGAAGGATCACTGGATCTGAAATCTTTAAAATTCCAGCCAATATGCTGTAACTTTAATGGAAAATATGCCTCTAAAATGGGCCAAAAATGTTCTTTGAAAATAAAGCTTGCTTATGGCATTTCACAAACATATGTAATGACTTTTATATTAACCATAATCATGTTATTTAAAAATATTAAGAGAATTACTGTTTCATAAAAACCTCTCTGAATTCTAAAATTTCAGGATAGGAAAATCAAACATTAATATCTGAAAACTCACAGGAGAAATGTGTTAGTAATAAATTTTCTGCTTTAAAAGTTGCAAACAGGGCAAAACCAATGCCAATAATTTGTTCATTAAAAATAAAGCAATTTAAACTAGAAAAATATGGCATCCATCCAAAAAAACCCCCAAACTTCAAAATCTTTCATACAAACTTTCAGCATGAGAAAAATTGTCATGTCATAAATGTAAGCAACAGTGAATATTTAATGTTTACCCCAACTTTAGGGTGTGTCTATATCACAACAGATGCATTCTTGCACAGCATGCAAGTATGTTTAAGCTAGCTCTGAATGAGTTCAGTAAAACAACCTCAAACATGACAGAAAAGTAATGCTTCTAGCCTAGCAATGAATCACTGCTGTAAGCTGTTACTATTTCACTCCTTGCTTCCAATCCACAATGTACATGTTCCCTGTCGTCCACCTCATCCATACTTCAAGTATGTATAACTGACAACATAAAATATCCTTTCTTCTGTGACCTTTCCACTCTTCCACTAAGTATAAGGCAGTTTTTTTCTATTCCTCTGAAGTTATTTTCCCAAGGCTCTTTCTGCTGGTCTGGGAGTTCAGCAGTTCTGAGACTCTCAGCTTCTATATTTGAAGTATTACATTTAAAGTACTTAAACTTAGGGGGATTTTTAAAGTTTTTGGAACTTCCACACGGGTCATCTACAATTTTTAATACATTTATGATGGAATCTGCAACATATTTGTTGTTTTGACACTTCTGCTTTACTATACCATGTGTTGTCCTCAAAATCATATTATCATACTTTATTTTTGTATATGACATTTTTTAAAAATATAATTTCTTTATGGCTGCAATGGCCAAAGAAGACTCTTGACTCACACTTTCTTGGAATACTCTGGTGCCGTACAGGAATTGTATGACACTTTCAAGCATTAAATCTTTAATTCTCACATTCCTGGAGATGCCTGTGCTAGGGTATGCATCTATGCAGTGAAATGGAACAACGCAGAGAAGTTATCATCAAGTGTTAACCAAGTCTGTTCCAAAATTAGAAGTAGTTTGATTGCATCAGCATGATTATGTGCACTCAGCATTTATGAGTGGCCTGACATACTTCTGCAAATGTAACATCACTCCAGCACTGAGCTGTTGCTTTCAGATCGGAGCTTTTATCACTACGTTAGAGCTCCCTTGTGTGCTCCTCTATACAGTATTGGTTGGAACGAGACATTTCTGTATCCTATTAAAATGTGCAGTACAAGCAAGCCTTCAGAGAATAGCGGTGTATTCTTACTCTTCCTTTGCTCATAAAGAAACAGAGGCACACAGAAATAAAAGTTTAAAATGCCTTAGGAATCATTTGTTTTCAGCCTTACACTTCTACCACCTGCAAAAATTGTTTGTCCAATAGTGTTTGATGACAGTGAAATCAGCAACAGAACTGTGATCAAGTGTGAATTTGACTCAGGGCAAAGCTTAGAAGAGTACTTCAAATGCCAACATTTCTTAAACAGCTGTTCTTCTATATCATAACTGCAAGAGATTAACAAGTTTGAAGTCAACTGAGGAAAAACTGCTCTAGTAGAAGTATCTTGTCAGTAAATTAGGATACATCCTGTAAGTTGCTAACCTTAGCAAAACTGTGTAAGTAGACTAAGAGTTTAGCTCTGTGAATTCTGTAAATCAGGTTTATTTTTCACCATTTAGTTTTTCCATGACAATACACAAAACATGTCATCATACATCTTGAAAAGTCTTGAAGCGCACAGTCTTGAAGTAGATTTCAAATATAATGCCACATACAGCCAAAACCACAAAAGATCCCCATTGCTTGAACTTCTTCACTTTCTTTCTTTGGCTCTCCTTCTACTTCAAAAGAAGTTAAGAAAGTACATCACCTTGTAGCCCAATAAACCAATAACCCTTGAACTATGAATAGACATTGGCCTGATGTTTCGCCTTCTTAATGCTAAGCATTTTCAACCCTTTATGACACTTGTCTTTTCCTTTTCTCTAGTGCAATACAAAATAGAGAAGAGCAAGAGGGGTGCTCGAGCTGGCTGAGATAAGAAACCTATCACTTGGCAAAGGAAAGAGAAGTAAAAAAAAGCAGAGGGAATCTGCCTTCTCATTTTCAGGATTAAAGGAACAGTATCAGGAACAATACAGGATGTACAACTGAGAGGAGCAAAAGTGCTTTTCTACTTTTTAGTTGATTGATTTTATTTGGGAGATCATAAAAACACTTGATGTGGAAGAAGTGTGAAGATTTCAGAAATAATTGGGAGAAGGTAGGTAATGCTTGCCACTGGCTGTTCAGCCCTGCCTGTGATCCTTTCACAGGCAAACTTGTATGCACATGGACATTGTATTTTTCACTGGTTTATAAAAATAGCAGATCTTTGTACGAAGACACTTATTTTCTTCCATAGCAGGGTATTGCTATGGAAAGAAGACTGCTTGGAAAGAATACTACTTGATGTAGAAAGTAGTCACAGAACACAAAATGGGGTGTGCAACCTGAGCAACTAGTAACAGGTTTTTTCTCCATCCAGAACAGTCAGCCAGTGCTCAGATCCTACAGGGTAATTCATTGGGCTTACAGTTTGCTCCTGAATGCCTCCTTTGGGGCAGAAGGGGTAGGGAGAGGGAGTCCCTATAGCTCTTCCCCAGTATGTCGTTTACTGTAATTCATCTTATTTTCAGCTGCCATCCTCCCCAGGGAGTAGAAATGGGCTTACTTGTGCTTAGCTGGGAAACACCAGGGCAGGAAACCTGTGAGATGTACACTAGCTCTGTAGCAGGGGAGGGACCACAGAATTCCTTTTCCCCTAGCACTAGCATGAGCTTTATAAGTTGCCCAGCCACATAGGCTGAGCACAACTAGTTACAAGCACACTTCGTAATTATCCCTAGGTTAAAAAATGCCTAAACGTTAGATAGATACAGCTATATAACAAGCACATTTGCAGAGATCAAGACCAATTAACATATCATTAAATAACTTAGTTTATTTGCATTCAAGTTGGGCTCTATACACCAATTTACCTCACAAAGAAAAAAAAGTCATGTCCACTAGGGTTAGGTCTGGCATTCTTTTTGTGAGATTTTATGTGTTCTTGCTATTTTTTCTGTGTAGTCAAGTTAATGGAAATATATTTCTCCAGAAAGATATATTTTAGAGAATGCCAGCAAGCAGGTTGAGAATATCTATCATTATTTTTAACTTGTGCAAAATTACCAGATCATAGTAAGTGAAATTCTCCATGTGTCTATGGCTTGTGCAGCAGAAACACAGTCCATGGTCTTCTTGTCCAACACCATGACTATTTCAAAGGGATAATTCAGGCTTCAGAGTAATTAGCATGTTTTTGGCTAGGTCTAAACTACCTGTAGAAGAATATCTCTGTCAGAAATAATAGATCATAGTTTCAGAAGAGTAGTCATTGCTCAGTAAAGGAAAATAAAAGTAAGAACATGTGAAATTTACACCATATTCTTAATCTCCATCTTGGTTCCTGTGGTAAGGAAGGCCTTTACAGACCAGCTATTTAAAAACTGTGGTGGGTTACATCCAGTAAAAGTATTCTTTACCTATAGTTTTTCAAAAGAAGCCTCTATGCATTGCTCTGCTAAAAAATCAGTCCTTTACAATTAGAGTGGTCAGCCAGTAAAACACTGACATTTAACAGTTTCAAGAAGTTAAAGTTGTGAACTGCATTTGCACTTTGCTGTTCGTTGGCATGCAGCTAAATCCAAGGCTCAATTTATGGCAGCCTCATTACTGCTCTAATTTTAGAGCTCGAGGTCAGCAGTGCTCTGAGCTTTCATCCCTTTTCTTTCCTGTTACTCTTGCAGAATCCTTGAGTACCTGGGTAAACAGGCCTGAAGGTTGATTTTCCATGCCACTTACACAAAATATCACTCATGGGAGATCAACACCTGACTGAGCATTATACTTTTTATTTCAGTATAATGTATTGTATTTCTCATTCATAAACATTTAAACTATCATGCCTTCTTGTTCTTGTAATACTACCCAGATGACTCTCCTGAGGCTCCCTTTGCAATTGGAAGCATATTTTTAAGTATTTCTAATTGTGTTTTTTATTGTGCCCATGGAAAAAAAAAATAATCTTTCTGTGAATGTGTATTTTACTTGATCAGTCTCTTTTAATAACATTTGCAATGTTTTATTTCCAATTAGTTAATCTTCTGCAGTTACATGTAATCTCCATGCTGTATTGTGTGAAAAAGAGATAAAATGAATTCCACAATAAGATTAATTAAAATATCTGAAAACCTGTGTTACATATTAATGTGTAAAAAGGCCTAATTCCTAACAACTAGTCTTTTGACCTGAAAAAAAATAGAATAAATGGATTAGTATTAAATTAATGGCATATTTAGCTGTTCTATCACACTTTTCTGTCCACAGATTTCAAAGGACATGAATAGCACTTTCTTTATTTGCAGATGGAAGAACTGAACCATAGAAACTGGCAGGTGCCTAGCAGGTTAACCTGAAGATTCAGTACTTATTTTTCTGAGGTTGCCCACATTGGCCTACAGTGACTTATGGTAGTAGGATGATTCTGTTTATCTCATGGAATGCCACCTGCAAGGTGCTAAGTATAAATCACTTAGAGGTAAAGGATGTCATTATGGATATGAATTCCACCAAGACAACTCTCATGCATAAATTCAAGCCCAAACTGAAATATGTGTAGACCTAGACCTTGATGAGCTGCATTTTATTTTATTCAGAGGACCAGCAAAATATCAATGTACTTCTGAGATGCCATGTAAATTCTTGGAACAGATTTTAATGGTGTATTGATTCTTTGTCTGGGATGAAATTCAGCCTGTACAGTTCTCAGCCCTAGATAAGTGCCCTTACCATTAATATATGTTACCATTAAATAAATATCAGTTTATTAGCCAGTTCCTTCACTGTTTCTTCAAATTTTAACGTTTCATTATATTCTGACTAATAATAAAACTGTACTCTGGAAACTAGTAGATATTTTAATTCTGCTTCATTATTAACAAATCAAAAGTCATAAGCACATGGATGTGTTATACCTGTATTTATACCTGCCCTAAAGTTTCATTTAATGGAATTCATTAATTAAATTCATATTTTTATGTACCACCATGTCTTTCTGCTGCATCACTTTGATTTTATAAACCATTTTGCATTCATAAGTTCTAATACCAGGCATTATATAAAGAAAGAGTTCCATTAAAGATATGTTAAAGAATTGTAGTCAAACTCAGTGCTATGGTATCTTTAGGATTAATTTCCATTGATTTAAGTTTTCTTAGGTGGGAAAAGTTTCCTTAGGAAGAGTTTTCTTCTTTTCTAAATAATTAGTAGTGGTCATAAAAACAAGTGATTTTCCAAAGTCCAGGCAAGCATGAGGAATATTGTCCTCCTAAAGCTGAATTACCAGCTCTCACAGAACTTAACAGGATTTTTTACCATGCACATTCAAGGACAGTATTTGGTCCTTGCTGAGGATAAGCATGCGTTGTAAGTTCTGCCAGTGTAATATACATCTGACCTGCAATATCCCAGCTATTTCAGATGTGTGCCTGTCTCACAGAAAGCCTTTCAATTGTGGCAAATTATACGGTGGTTTTGTGAAGAGGATAAAACATCCAGAAGGAATTAGTCTATGATGAGAACTAGATCTGAAATAGCTGATGCCTCACCTTTTCTTAGCTGTGCTTTTCTTTTTTTATCTGTGTTAAAATTAATTACATTCTCTGTAGCATTACCACTACAAAACAGAGAAGCTTTTGCACAAAAGAAAAGAGACAGTTGGGTTTTTATTTCTGCAAATGGTCCTTTTAGGATGGGAGGTGAGAGACATCTGTTCCAAATCTCATGCTTTAAAGCAATACCAATAAATGAGATGGGATCCGGTGACAATTGACATGGAGAAGGCTGAGGAGCTCAACAACATTTTTGCCTCAGTTTTCACTGGCAATTATTCTTCACACATCTCTCTACTCCCTGAATCTCAAGGCAGGGACTGGGGGAATGAAGTCCAACCCATTGTAGGAGAAGATCAGATTCAAGACCACCTGAGGAACCTGGACATACACAAGTCCACGAGACCTGACGAGATGCATCCCAGGGTTCTGAAGGAACTGGCAAATGTAGTTGCTAAGCCACTTTCCATCATATCTGAAAAGTCATGGCAGTCATGCGAAGTACCCAGTGACTAGAAAAAAGGAATTACACCCATTTTAAACAAATGTATAAAGGAGGACACTGAGAACCACTGATGTATTGGGTTTGTGTGGCAAGGTTTTGGTAGTGGGAGGGCTGCAGGGGTGGCTTCTGTGAGGAGATGTCAGAAGCTTCCCACACGTCCAATAGAGCCAATGCCAGCCACTTCCAAGATGGACCTGCCACTGGCCAAAGCTGAGCCAATCAGCAACAGTGGTAGCACCTCTGTGATAACATATTTAAGAAAAGGGAAAAAACTGCTGAGCAACAGCAGCCAGAAGAGAGGAGTGGAAATATGAGCATGAAAAAACTCTGCAGACACCAAGGTCAGTGAAGAAGGAGGGGAAGGAGGTGCTCCAGGCACGGGAGCAGAGATTCCCCTGCAGCCCATGGTGAAGCCCACGGTGAAGCAGATTGTCCCCCTGCAGCCCATGGAGGTTAACAGTGGAGCAGATATCCACCTGCAGCCCATGGAGGTTAACAGTGGAGCAGGTATCCCCCTGCAGCCCATGGAGGACCCCATGTCAGAGCAGGTGGATGTGCCTGAAGGAGGCTGTGAAGAGCCCACGTGGAGAGTCCTCGTGGAGAGCCCATGCTGGAGCAGGCTCCTGGCAGGATCTGTGGACCCATGGAGAGGAGCCCACACTGGAGCAGGCTTTCCGGCAGTACTTGTGACCCTGTGGGGGACCCACACTGGAGGACTCTGTTCCTGAAGGACTGCACCTCATGGAAAGGACCCATGCTGGAGCAGTTCATGAAGAACTGCAGCCCATGGGAAGGACCCACGTTGGCAAAGTTCATGGAGGACTGTCTCCCGTCGGAGGACCCCATGCTGGAGCAGGGGAAGAGCATGAGGAAGGATTGGCAGAGACAACGTGTGATGAACTGACCACAACTCCCATTCCCTGTCCCTCTGTGCCACTCAGGAGGAGGTAGAGAAATTAGGAGTAAAGTTGAGCCCAGGAAGAATGGAGGGGTGGGAGGAACGCGTTTTAAGATTTGGGTTTATTTCTCATTACCCTACTCTGATTTGATTGGCAATAAATTAAATTAATTTCCCCAATTTGAGTCGGTTTTGCCCATGACAGTAAAATTGCTGAGTGATCTCCCTGTCCTTGTCTCACCCTACGAGTCTTTCATCGTCTTTTTCTCCCCCTGTCCAGCTGAGGAGGGGGAGTGATAGAGCAGCTTGGTGGGCACCTGGCATCCAGCCAAGGTCAACCCACCACAACTGACCAGTCAGCCTCACCTCTGTGCCCAGTAAGATAATGGAACACATCCTCCTGGAGGCTATGTCAAGGCACATGGATGATAGGGTGATTGGAGACAGCAAACATGACCTCACAAAGGGCAAATCATGCCTGACTAATCTGGTGGCCTTCTACAATGGAGTGACTGCATTGGTGCATAAGGGAGGACCAGTTGGTGTTGTCTATTTTGACTTCTGTAAGGCCTTTGACATGGACCCACGCAACATCCTTGTCACTAAATTGTAGAGATATGCATTTGATGGATGAACTATTCAATGGCTAAGTAATTGGCTGGATGGCTGCATCCAAAGAGTTGCAGTCAACAGTCAAATGGAGATCAGTAACAAGTGGTAATAAGAGGTCTGTATTGGGATGGGTACTGTTCAATATCTTTATTAATGACATTGACAGTGAAATTGAGTGCAGCCTCTGCAAGTTTGTGGATGACACGAAGCTGAGTGGTTCACGTGATACGCTTGAGGGAAGGGATGCTATCCAAAGGGACCTTGACAGACTTGAGAAGTGGGCCAATGTGAACCTCATGAAGGTCAGCAAGGTCAAGTGCAAGGTCCTGCACCTGGGTCAAGCAAACCCCAATATCAATACAGACTGGGGAATGAACGGATTGAGAGCAGCCCTGCAGAGAAGGACTTGGAGATATTGGTAGATGAAGAATTAGATATGAGCTAGTAATGTGTGCTTGCAGCTCAGATACCCAATCTTATCCTGGGCTGCATAAATAGAAGCGTGGCCAGCAGGTCAAAGGAGGTGATTCTCTCCTTCTTCTCCACTCTCATGAGAACCCACCTGGAATATTCAATCCAGCTATGGAGTCCCCAGCATAAGAAAGACATGGACCTGTTAGACTAGGTCCAGAGGAGGGCCATGAAAATGATCTGAGGGATGGAACATCTCTCCCACGAAGAAAGGCTGAGAGAGTTGCAATAGTTTTGTCTGGAGAAGAGAAGGTTTCAGGGAGATCTTATTGTGGCCTTTCAATACTTAAAGGGGGCTTATAAGATGGGGAGAGGCTTTCTACCAAGGCCTGTAGTGACAAGATAAAGGGTAATGGTTTTAAACTAGAAGAGAGTAGATTTAGATTAGATATAAGGAATAAATTCTTTACTATGAGGATGGTGAGACACTGGAACAGGTTTCCCAGAGAAGCTGGAAATGTTCAAGGTCAGGTTGGATGGAGCTTTGAGCAACTTGATCCAGTGAAAGAGAAGAAGAGAAGAGAAGAGAAGAGAAGAGAAGAGAAGAGAAGAGAAGAGAAGAGAAGAGAAGAGAAGAGAAGAGAAGAGAAGAGAAGAGAAGAGAAGAGAAGAGAAGAGAAGAGAAGAGAAGAGAAGAGAAGAGAAGAGAAGAGAAGAGAAGAGAAGAGAAGAGAAGAGAAGAGAAGAGAAGAGAAGAGAAGAGAAGAGAGAGAATAGTTCAGTTAGAAGGGACTTACAACGATCACCTACTCTAATTGACTGACCACTTCAGGGCTGACCAAAAGTTAAATCATATTACTAAGGGCATTGACCAAATGCCTCAAACACTGACAGATATGCCTGCCCATGGCAGGGGGATTGGACTAGATGACCTTAAAGGTCCCTTCCAACCCAAACCATTCCATGAGTCTATGATTCAAAAACTTTATCGATTTATAAGCTAGCAGAGTTAAAGAATTTATCAAGAAACTCTTCAGTGGTGGGTTGCTCTGGGGTTTTGTTTAAAAAAACCTCTCTCAAGACAACTTTTCTTTTAAAATTATAGTTGGGGGCAATTTTAGTTCATGGAAATGAGTAAGGGCTTTTCACAATAAAATTATCAAATAAAATACTGCTTATGTTGCCAGTAAGTGAAAGTTCACCGCCATCTGAGTTGTATTATGGTTAGAATTATCAGCTATCAGCTATGGTTAGAATTATCAGTAATTATTATTACACATCACAATAACAGAATAGCTAAACTTCTACACTTCCAGTGTATCCAAAGCATATGTGATGTAAAAATTGGCTGAGCACCTGTATAGCTTAAATGGGGAAAAAGATGGATTGTCTCTTCTTTAGAGCAGATGTTCAAATTCTAAGACAATGCAGAGTGAAAAATCTTTACTATTTTAATGCTGTCTCATAGCCCATATGAAAACAAGAAACCGGTCTTATTCCAGGCCAGCTAAAACACATTGACACAAATGACACTAACAGTGTCCTCTACTAAGAAAAGACCCTCAAGATTAAAAGTATGCAGATTATATTTTACTTTCGTGATGGGTTTGAGGCACACAACTAATTGCATGGAGAGAAGTTTGGACTCCTGTTAACTGTTTTAGATCTATATGGTTGATAAATGAAAAGAGTTCAACCTCCAGGGCTTTCTGGCCAGAACCTATCACCACAAAGTTAATTCACTTACTCAATGTTTACCAAAACCCTCGACCACCTCTAGATAGTTTTGGTCCCTGATTTATCATAGATGAACTGGTTACAGAGGATTTTCATGTAGTTATAATCTCTTTGAACCCAAATAAGCAAGTCCTTTTTAAAATAAGTCAGAACTGCCTGATAAATTAGTCTGCCAGGGACATAGGAAGCACTTTGTGCATAAACTACAATTTTTTTCATCCATTATAGAGGCTATAACAGACATTACCAAGATTTCCAAATATATAGTTATTTTCTTGCAGTGGCATCTTTATGGAAATAATGGTTTTTACACTGGTAAATCAATTATGTATTGTAAAGAAAGGTCCATATAGCGAATGTCATATATACATCTTTACATCCAATTCCTTTTTAAGCACTTTTACAACCTCTGCAGTGTATCTGTGAATATAGTGCATAATGACCACTTTTTTTTTTTATTGGAGGACATTAACATTTTATTTATTGCATTAGAGTGCTCCTGAAAACAATTCTGGAGTGTGTTCATGACTGCAGGGTATGTCTTCTGTTACTTCTTTAAATGAAAGTGATACACCAATTTGCAGGTGATTCAAAACTCTACAGCAGAAAGCTACAGTACTTCACACAAACATTCTTGGTTAATATTAGTCTGTGTCATCACAATAATTTGACATACTGCAAAGCAAAACACATATGAACAGAGCCCTACTGTTCTTATGCCACAGACACTTTTTCTGTTTCAGATGACTGATATACTCTTCACTGTTGCAACAGCTGAAGCAAATCTTTCTATATAGCCTCCTATTTCATTTTGCATATAGTAAATTCATGCAGGCATTTTATAGTAGAGATTTTTGAGTTTTAATATAACTAAACTTTAATTAGCTTGCTTGCATGAGAAGCAGCACACTGTTCATGCCACCAGCTAGTTCAGGAAAATAACCCCCTTAGGTTTTCAGCCACCTGCTCAATAGGCTTCTTTTGTCTAGCAAACCTGAATTCATCCTCTATATTTGCTATTAAACATGAGACTGGAAAAAAAGGAATATTTGAGCTTTGAGGAGAAAAAGAAAGTGGAACACTGCATCCAAAGAGTGGCTGAAATGAAACACAAGTCAGATCACTACAGCCCTTTGAAGACAAAAGTTTGCTACGGCCCCAAAAGATGAAGATGTTAGAAAATAAAACTTGATATTTAAATACTTTAGAAAGAAACACATCCAGACCCTGTGCTAATGATTTTCTCTGTATCACAGTCTTGCCTTATAGGATAGGTTAATCCTGCTGTTTCTACTGCTGCACAAAGAAAGAGTGTAACAACCTGTCTTCGTCTTGAGACAGCACATGTGCTGCTTCTCCCCTGTCACACACTTGCCCCATGGACAAAGCTGGCAAGGCTGCTGCCTTAAACACTGTCCCTTGGGATGCTGCATCAGCAATATCTGTTCTGTACTCCAGAATGTCTCAGGAGTACAGTAGTTCTTTTAAACCCATATCATTCATTGGAGCCCAGCTTAAACATTCAATTGTTTCATGGAAGTCATGTGTTTAGTCCGTTGTGAGACTTACTCTAAAAGCAATGCACTTCCCATGCCAATTTTCTTATTGGAGGATAAATCTTTTTTTTTATCATTGACAGCACTGTAAGATAACTCAAATTCCTAATTTCAATGTCCCAGTGAAGTGCTTACGGCTCACTGAGATTAAGCTGGGCATTCGTAATAGCTTCAAATTTCGTCATATAGTTTGTTCTTTCTCTTTTTTCTGTAATGGGGAAAAGAACTGCATGTGTATTAGTGTTCCATGGAAGTAGTTTGTTTTCAAATCAAGCTGTAAATTGTTTACATTACAGGGAACAAAATCAGAGAAGTGCCACTGGTATTTGAAGCGGAAAATGCCATAAGTTTGCCACAAGTTTTAGTTTCTGTCAGAATTAGTTTCTGTGAGAATTTAGTTTCTGTGAGAACTTGGACCAACCAGAAAAACACTGGCTCGTCTGAACAAGCAAGTCTTACCCTTCTGAATCAGCATCACATAACTCTAGACTATCTTTAAAAGAGTCAGCTTTGTCTCGCCCCTTGAAACTGAATTCACCTTGATGTTCATGAAGCTGAAGAGAATGTACATTTTGCTGTTTTCACAGTTGCTTTTGCAGCTAGGGAGGTACCTGCCAGCAATCTGTGCTGGTTACATTATCAAACTGCTTAGCAGTTTTAGTTTAGACAAGATGCACGGTCTGGTAAAAAAAAGTCTAACATGAAATACTAAAGATCCTTGACATTTAAAAACAAATGAAAAAACTTAACTCTTATTTTGCTCATCAATGCACTACTACAAAACATTTGCTAAAATGTTCATTCGCTTGCTAAAAGCGAAATGGGTACCCTCACTTTGTCCTTTACCTAAGGAACCCAATGAGAATTGTGGAGATTGATTTATAATAATGCTTCCCACACGTGAGTTGGGCTTCATAAGTGCAGTACAAGCAAATCACAGGACACAGAATAACAACCCCTTCTGAACTTGTACTTGTGCTAAAGGTAGTGGTGAACAGGCAGCAGCAGCAATCCCCAAGAACAAGTGGTAAAGCTGAACAAATACATACACAGCATTGGCAATTTTCTTAGTGAGACCTTCCTATGAAAAGGTTGGAATCACTGTCTATGATTCACAGCTTTATAGTAACTCTTTCTGGAAGTCTACAAAGAGCTCAAAATGGGATCTGCATTTTAGTGGTCAGGAACAGCTTTAATAAAGCATCATTCAGACGTTCAAAGAAGTCTAGGATTTTGCAGGAGTAAACTTACTTTACAAAGCTGTACTTTCTGGGCTGTGCCCTGTGGAATCACAGTGGAATCAGACTTTGAATCATGACCTTAGACTGCAATTGGTGTAGAAGTATTTGATTGGTATTTGGGCATCAGCCAGCAATGTTCATTTGATACAAAAGCCTTGTTAAGTCGAAAAGAAAGGGTTTTCGCACTCTATAGTGAGGGAGTGATGTTTTCACAGATAGCATGTATTATTTCTTCAGACCTACAGGTACTCATGGTGCTTTCACAAACAGGAAAAGTAGCTCCCTATTCTACATTAGAAATAAGAAGAAAAGAATATGAATAGGTGATTATGGACACTTAAGAGTAAGGAGAAATCATGAAATCAGCTATTGTGCAATCACAATCTATTAGTACCATATTCTCAGCAGTGTAGAGGGGGGTTTATTTTTCCATTAGGTTTTAAATTAATGTATTATATTATATGCTTAATAAAATAAAAGAGTAGAAAAAGTACAGTGGAGAGGAGAAATAGTAATTAACTGGAAGTGACTTTTGAAAAAGGATTCTAAAAAAACAAGTAACCAAATCACAGAATCATTTAGGTCAGAATGGACCTCTTGAGACTATCTAGTCCAAACCCCCTGCTGAAGTAGGGTAAGCTAGAGCAGGTTGCCCAGGGTATTTTAAGTGCTCTAGAAAGAAACACATGGAGATCCTGTGCTAGTGGTTTACTCCATATCACATTGTTGCTCCACAGGATAGGTGATTCCTGCCCTTTCTGCTGTCACACACACAGAGAAACAACCTGCCTTTTTTTGCCTGAGAGAGCACACAAGCTGCTTCTTCCTGTCACACACTTGCACCATGGAGAAAGGCAGAGAGCTGCCTTAAACGCTGTGCCTTGGAACACTTCAGTATCTGTATCTCTGCACTGCAGAACACCCAAGTTGCATGGCCAATGCCCAAGTTGCATGACATAAAAAGGAGATCAGCATGAGGGAAGAAGTCAAGTTATTAACAGCATAGAAATGATTCATGCTATGTTGACAGAAGACAGAGCACAACTAGGAAAACTGTAACTGGAATGTAGGTAGGTCCCTAATTCTGAAAGTGAAATAGAGTTGAAATTAATGAGAAAAAAAGCTCAGTATAACACAAGGATGTAGGGAGAGGGATGGGAAACACAGTCAGAAAGGTCATGGTGGTAGACACATAGTGGATGAATTTGTTGTGTGCAATGCAAGTGCTAAAGAGGCTACAGAAGAAAACAAACAGCAATGACAGAAATGAACAGACTTCTGTAATGACTGAGATATGAATAGACTTCTATCAGTAGGATTTTTTTTGGTGAAAGCAGTGAATACTGGGAAGGTCATAAAGGATGAGGTAGGTAGATTTAATGAATTAATATAGCCTTGGAAAGAGAGAGCTGAAACAAAAGTAAAGTTGAAAGCCTGCTCACCTTCGATGAAAATAGAAGTATTAATGGTCAGGGAGTGAAATGAAAGATGGAGAAAATATTTCATTAGGGTTTTTTTTAATTTGTTTTCTTTTGGGTAAGTTTAATTTGAGGAGACACATGAATCAGTCATCGATATCCAAAACCTTCAAAAGATCAGCAGACAGGGTGAGTGGTAAAGACACAGGACTGGCTTTGGAGAATTTGACCATCAGAATGGGTGAAATTATTTAGATAGGGGAACTCTTATGGAAAATAAGAGAGGTGAGTACACCAGATGAAAGGAGACTGTAATGGTACATTAACCATCAAAGTCAGTATATATCACCCTGTGGTTTGAGATCTTCTGTCACCTCTATGTCTTCAGCATAAAACAAAACAGTATCATGTCCTCTGCTTTGGTGTAGTAATTTCTAGCAGATACAACCAATTTTTTAGCAGTTCTGTTCCATCATTCAGAGGCCTGAAAAAGGAAGGAATAGCTTAGAAAAGGAAGTGGGTATGAGTAGATATTAGCGGCTTCAGGAAGAAGGGGTTTTAGAAGTGAAGACATAGATCACAGAGATTCATGAGAGATCTTAGAGAGAAAAAACTTTAAAAGGAAGGGCAAACAACAGGTTTTTGCAGTAAGAACTTCAAACAAGTTTAACAAACTTTAGGGAACTTCATAGATTTTGCACACACAAAAAAAATAATCCTGAGAACAAATTGCCTGAAAGCTAGAAACCAAAGGCATGAATAAATGAACAATTTGGTCAGTTCACAAGCTAAAAGCAGCAACTACCAGTATTATATGTACAAGGACTGTACAATTGCTGACTGCTGTAGAATATTTGCTAATGGTCTGGAACAAAATCTGCAGATGATTCAAAATTATTTAAGTTAGTCTGTACCAATATGACTGTGATGATTTCAAGTAAACCTAGTAGAGTAAAGGAAGAGTTTATGAAAACTAAACTTCCCTGTTCATGAGTACAAGGTAGCATACCTTAGGAAGTATATTTTGAACTACCAACTGTAATTTAACTGTAGAACTGAGGGGAGGAGGAGGTGGAAAGAAAAAGCTGCATGATTTTAGAGATCAACTAAGAAAAAAAATGTTATATGTACATAAAAACCATGGCTGAAAATAGTACTAGAGATATCCTAGTGATATTATGTAAACCAACAATACAGCTTCACCTTGAACGTCGATGATTTCTGGTCACTCTGCCCATAAATTATATAAAAACTGAAATGTTCAGAGAAGAGTGACAAAAGGGATAAGCATGAAGAGGGTCTATGGAAAGTGCATTGAAAAGATGAGTAGTAGTGTGACAAAGGCACAGAAAAACCATACTTCTATTCATATGCTCTTAGAGAAAAACAAGATTTCTGCTAAAATGAAATAGGGTTTTTTGCTGGAGTTTCTGTAAGATGAGATATTTTTCTACTCTGAAACCAAAGGGTTAGAAAGGTTACTCATTATGTGGGTTATGACATTATTTTCTGGCATGGCTTTTTTTTACTTTTTCTGAAGCAGTTGAGACAGGCCGCCATCACAGACAAGTTCCAGAGTACTGGAAGCCAGAAGGATAGCACGGGAAAAAGAAAAAATATGGTCTTAATTCTATTTTCACTTTTGCTGAAGTTTATTAGAGTATAATTTAATAAGTATACTTGATACATTTTTGCTGGCACATTAAGATTGCATAGACTTCTAATCCATGTCACTTTGATAAACTTTCCTTCAAATTACTCTTAATTTTCAGATTCTGTTCATATTGTCCTGCCTTTTGATATCTGTATTTTCTTGGATCCTTCTGTGAATCCTGTTCAGAATAATCAAAACTTCCAATACAGCTTGATAAATGAGGTTACTTTCTAATGGAAATCACTGCATACTTGTGCTTCTTTATGTATTGTAATTGATAAATAAAAATAATATTTCAATAAGAGATGGTGAGAGAGGGAGAATAGGAGAAAAAGAGAAAGGAAAGAGAGAAAGGAAGAAAGGAAAGGAAAGGGAAAGAGGAAGGGAGGGAGGGAGGGAGAGTTATTCTAGAAGAAGTCTGAATTTTTATTATAATCTGGTAGGCTTTTAGGAACCCCTGAATTCTGCTTACTTTCTATAATAAATCCTATCAAACTGCAACTTTAATGATTTTCACACAGTAATTCTCTAAACTACTCTCTTTGTCCCTTTTAATATTGCAGCTTTTATTGTATTAGAAAATATTCCTTATTTCATTCTTTTCTCTTCCAGTGATTCCACACTGAGACCCATTTGACAGACATAATCTTTATTTTTTTCCATTTAGATGGTTAATCAGAGTTGTCCTCAAATACAAAGGAATATTTCCTTACCAGAACATACCAAACTAGTCTTTCTAGATGGGAACTTTTAATGTTGTATGTTGTTTTGTTCCCACAGTTTTACATTTCTTTGTACAAAATTTGTAGAATGCCAGCTGCCAAACAGTAGCAGCCTTCTTAATTATGTTTATACTTTTCTTATTACTGCATTGTTTTTATTATTTTACTTTATAAAATCAATTTTTTAATTTACAAAATGTATGACAAATTCTTCCTGTTCCCTCCCTAAAGGTTTTCATTCTAAGAAATGTCAGGGTATTTCAAAGATGGTGGCATACATAAAATGTTTAGCATGACTAAGGGCACAGTGGAGATGGTAAGCTGAATAACAGTAAAAATCCAGTAGTAAAGAGAATTGAAGTATTTCATAGTTCTCATTCATGCTTTTCTGCACAACTACAATGGTCAGCATGGGATTGCAGCAATCAGAACATACAGAGTTATACTCTGAAGGAAATATTACTTGCAATTCTTTTTCCAGTTATTGAAGTTTATATAAAACAATTTAAATATATTACTTCAGGACTGGACACAGCTGATTAGTATACATAAACAGTGACACTTTATTTTTCAGAAATTAATTTCAGATAAGATATACAATGTTTCTGTCTCCAATAATGCTTGAGCTTTAGTATTGAGTCCAGTCTAGCATATTGTGTCTACCAGTGGCTGGTGGACATGTTCTCCTCCAGAATGCCTTTTTTTATTATTATAACAGAAATAGAAATTTCTTTCTGCTGTTAGTTTATTCAGGATGCCCCTTCCTCAAACTGTACTCCTTGAAACACTGATATCAAATTAGTATTGATCATCACAGCAACTCATCACTGAGTTAGTGGAGATTTCCCAAAGACTTCAAGAAAATTTGGATCAAACCTTTAAGGAACTATCTTAATTATTACCAGAAGCAGCTTTCACAATTACTTATCAAACTTTGTAACCCTGATCTCCATTTTGACATCTTTTAACAAAAAAAAACCAAAACCAAACTACTTTCTTCTGTTTCTTTGAAGCAAAGAATCATCAAGAAGATTGCAAACTGTTACTGCTCTTCACTAAATAAACATCCACAGTAATTAAATACAAATGTAAAAAAAGGAAAGCAGAGAAGGAATGTTTGTGTGACTAATTCTTTCCTGAAATAGCATACCTCACATATCATTACAGTTTTCTGTCTTTTACTGAGAAATATAAGTATCAAATATTTTTCATTTTCACCTTTCTAGTCACCATGAAGATATAAACAGCATCATTGATTCTTACAGTAGTTATTTGTAGTGTTTGTCTCTTGCTGCTGTGCTCCTTTCTTTCCTTGCTTCTTTCTGTGAGAGCTAGAATTCCTCTTAATGAAACTGAGGGAATACAGTAAGTGATTTCAAGGGGTGAATATTCGTAAAGGATCTTATTGAGAAAGTAAGTGCTAAAAAAGGTAATGTGTTAATAAAAATATTCTCACATTTTCAATATTATGCAACTTATTAACTGAAATAAAATTACCTGTGACAGGTAACATAAGGGGTTTTCATATTTCTTTTTGGTAGTTTACTTAGTATACCTTATATCTTTTAATAAAGAAAACAATGATTATGGAGGTGAAAATACATGGCATTGGATCATATTTTTATGACTGAATAAATCCATAGGTAGAGGCAAAGTCCTTGATTTCCAGATCAGTGCCTTGATTTCCAGAGAGCCTCACAAAAAAGATTTGGTACAAAAATGTTAGAGCAAGAGATTAGGTAGTGTGGGATTTTTGTTATGGTTGGGTTTTGCTTTTTTTTTTCCCCAAAACACTTATCAGTGCCAAAAATCAGGCTTAGAAAATAATTTAACAGTATTTATTGGACTATATTCCATCTCAGATAAAAGGATGGCTAATTTCTGTTAATTTCCAACTCTTTCTGTCTTTGAAAATATCTCCTTATTAGTAGAATAATATCTTTTTTTTCAATTCGTCTCTTGTGAAAGAAGATTTTTAAATTCCCTGATCTATTTTATTCTTTTTTTCACTAATAATTCTTCAATATGGAGAATATATCAGTTCTTCTGTATAAATATTAGTCACAAAAGCAGAATCAAAAATTTTAAAATGCAGTGGTTTTGGCTAGCTGTGTATGAATTGCTAAGGCAATTCCATTTGCAGATCAAATAAATCAGATCTGTTACACAAGCCTTCACAATTTAGTCCACAGTCTTTTATAAAATGGTACTTTTTCTGAAACCAGTAAGTCTACTCATATAGATGTATATAGTACTTTAAGAGTGATTAACAGAAACTGGTCCTTTTAATCTCCTTAAATTTAATATTTGAGTGTTGTAGACTTTTTTTTCAAATCATCTTCACTATTATTCACACTTGATTTCAGAAGTACAAAACTTGGAAGGAAATAAAAATTATTAAAATAAAAAGTATGCAAAATACTGTCTATTAGACTATGCTTTTGAATTAAAATATTCAGATGTTTTCCTTTGTTTTTACTTTTACAGTTACAGCACTTCTTCAGATTTTACTCATTTTGTCATCAGGGCACACATCCATTCAGGGCTTACACATGCCTAAAGAACATAGGACTGGGTAAAAAAAGATTTAGGATTTTATTTACTTAAGGATTTTCTAGCACCTACTTTTGCAAACTCCACTCACTCTGTAAAAGTCAAACTGCTTTAACCCTATCTCAGGAAATAAATAAATGGCCATCTCTTTGCTGATATCTGAAGCACAATAGAATTCAGCTGGCTCTACTGTATAAATAGAAAACTGAAATATTTCCCCTCATTTAGAGTGGTTTCAGCCTGATGTCCCTGTTTTCCTTTTTTTTCCCTTGCATTCTGGAATAACCAAATTCACCAGATAAATATCAGTGCTCTTCAAAACAAACTTGCAACGTCCTCATTTGAGCTTTGATTTGTGATGTTGACTTACACCAGATGAGCTGGCCCCTCATAATTCTTACCTTTTGCCTTGCCACTGTGATCAACAAAGTTATTATGTAAAAAGGGCAAAATGCCACTCTTACTTGTTATATATGTTCCTAGCATTTCTCCCTGTGTATCATATTTGCCTACTTCACTGTCAAAACATGTTTTTACTGTTAGCAGTAAAAACTAAGGGAATGCCAGCCAGATTCCATTGTCTTACATATTAGCAACAAAATTGTCAGATTTTAGTAGCAATGATTACACGAGCCATCAAAGGTTTTAATTTTTAGAAAAGTGTTTAATAAAAGGTTAATCAACAGTGCTTTGAAGTAATGTAGAGAGATTAATTGTACGATCTGCCTATAGAATTGTAAAAATGAACTATTGTCCAACTGGCCTGATGCAAAGCCCATTGGAAGCCATTTGAAAAGATTTTCCATTCCGAGTTCTGGATTCAGTACCATGAGAATATTGGTAAAAGTAGTGGGCTAACCTTTTCTTTTCCACTTCAGTAATTAAGCCATAATGATCAGCTTGAAGTACTGAAACTGTACCAATTCTTGGTGTAAATCAATCAGTGTTTAACTGACAGGACTGTGCTGTTCTTTTGATGTTTTCATGTGCTATAATCATATGTGCTTATAGAAAATGCATAAGTACTAATTTATAAACAATGCCTGATGCAAGCCTATTCTCTTGTACTGAAAGCAATGGTTGCTATTAACCCGAATTAGGCCAAGAATGAATGTATACTAAACTGACTGTTGTGTTTCTAGGTATTTCTATATTTTTATGTCTTAATTATATGATTCTGAAAAGATACAAATACTTTCCTTTTGAGGTGTAATGGTGTAGCTGTTCCTAAGATGATTTTCTAATTATGTTTTTACAGCTTATCACCAGAAATATGGCTGGTACAATAGAATTAATCAAAAAGGTCAATATTTTAGTATTACCTAAATGAAAAAGAATATTACTTTGAAAATTATTAAGTGTTTTATTTAATTAATGCTCCAAGTATTTAAACTTTTGCATAGTTTAGGAAGTGTTTTTTGTCTATTTCCCTTCGCACTTCAGAGCTGCATTTAGGATTTAACTCCTAGAGCTGCAAGTTTTAACCGATATTCTCATTGCTGTACTAGTCCTGAAACAGATTTGGGATTTAGGAGCAGAAAGTTCTGTGGTTGACTTCCAACATCTACAGCTTTAGAACAACCATATCATATGGGTGTGATACTGCTTCTTCCACTGTCTGTGGTTGTTAGGCATTCCTACAGTATCTGTTACTTTACACCTTGTTGTTTTCTTCCACTGTCAACAGTAGTTATCTATTTCTGTACAGGGTCTCAACACTTGTATGTTTTTTTCTGTGTGTAGGATTTAGAGAGGCCCAGAGACCTCTGCTAAAATACAGTAAATATTTTAGTTACTATAGTAATGGATTCCTTACAAATAAACGAGAAGAATAGCTGTTAAATCTGGCTCGTACTCTGATCTTGATTTCGAAGTATCTTATTCTCATTTTATGGCTGAGGCACCTCAGCCACAGAATGGAAGCTGACTGGCAGAATGGTAACAGAGCCAGGATTTTCAGGCCAGAAGCTCATTAGCTGGGCTCTAGCACCTTCATTAAAAGCTATTTAGATTAAAGATATTTTCTTATTTCAGAGGCCTGTCTTCTGTTAAGCAGAAATTTAATAGAAAGTATAAAATTTATTTGACATACTATCTATATTGCAAATATTTTTTCTTAAATTGTTCTTTAATGTACAATTTTTAGATTTATTTATACTGGTTTATGTATGAATCATCTAGTAGTATTTTATAGGATTTTATGACTTTTAGTTACATTTTAATATTTCTGAACATTCCCTTCCTATTACACTGGGCTTCCTTCTATTTTGAATGTTATTGGTACTTCTGTGCTTTTATCCATTATATAGAAAACAAGAAAAAAATTATAAACTTTTTTCTTGAAAAGTTTTATAATCTTTAAATATGAAATATACCCAGTAAAAGGAAAGATTGTATTCTTTACCGATGGAGACTTGCTATCATAGAGAATAGAAAGATGACATGTACATCACAAATTTCAACCTTCTGGGAATGTAAATACAGTGGACAGTACTACGTTGCTGTCTCCTGCTGTGCAAAGGTGGCACAAACTGATTCAGAAATCTATTAAATTTATCTTCCAAAAACTAATACCTTTTGGTCTCTCGGGTTACTTATATAGGGCTATTTCATACGTTAAGGGGTTTCAACATATCTCAAAAGCAGTCTTAATCACACATTACCTGAAGCCTGTCTGTGTTATTGGTCCATTTGTAACTACAATTGGGTTAATTTTTTCCCCTCCAGATAGTGACTGATTAAATGTCAATAGATTCAGAGCACCTTCTCTAGCAATGTGAATCTTTCCAGAGTCATAGGATAGCAGGTCTGTGAAAATGATTCAGCTTACAATACTATACATGATTTTTTTTCAGAATGTATTTCAAGGAACAGTGGAAGAAGAAGGAATGAAAAAAGTTTTAAAATGTGTATTGCCATTAGTGTCTCATATAAGCACATAACTTCTTTTCATTGAAAGAAATTTCACTCAGGAGAGTGATTTCAAAACTGTAAAATGAGACTATTTGTTTCTAGCCTTTTGTGTGATCTGAGTCCTGACCTAGGCCATAGGAGTCTTAGGCCACAAAGATAACTTACAGCAAGTCCTCACACCATTTGCTTTGGACTGTGCTAGCCATCTAACTCAGGTGTACTTATCAACACTAAAATTAGGAGTATATTAGGGTTATTGTAGGTGCTTCCAGAGGAAGACTCACAGCAGCAGTCCAAGTTATAACCTTGGTGGAAACGCAATAAACAAAATTAGAGGGGAGCATTCTCATTTTTAACTCCTCTCAGCTCTTTTCTCCACTCTGATCTAATTCAGCTTCCCTGTGCCGCAGAAGGTACTACAGTGCACTCTTGAACATTGCATATTTTTTATTAGTATAGTAACTACATTTAATGTTCTCTTCTCCCACTAGTTGCTGAAACCAAACAAAAATAATGATCTATTCACAAATTTGACTCCTAAAAACTGTCTTGGGCCAGCCAACATGTGAAAGGAGACTTTTGTAGTCTTGTTAACACAAATAGATCAAAAATCATAACTCTAATATTCTGAAATCATAACATTGGCCTAAAAGTCCTCAGGAGTTTTTAGCACCTCTTACAGATCACCTAAGTTTCATGATATGTTGAAAATTTAACATCAGGTGTGTGACAATGTCTATTTCCTGTCATTTTGCTGTTTTTCTCAGAACTCTCTAATTGTCTTCCTATAACCTCTTATATATACTTAACCTTTCCTGCTGTATCACCTCCAGAAGGTTGTCACAGTCACCTGCTCTTCTGATCCTCTTACACTACTGTCTCCTGACATATTTTTCCTCTTCATTTTCAACTATCTTAAACTTTTAGCAGAGGTGTACAAAGAGCACTTAATTTATATAAATAACATTACCATATCAAACTATACTGAATAAAACTGACCGCTAACTAGCACAGTTCCAAATAGCTTTAAGAGAACCACAGTAAAAAAATATATTTGCTTAAATAAGCAGAACAAGTTCACTTTTGCAGAAAGACTTTTTTTTTTCCATAAATCAGTATGAAAGTGGGGAATAAAACAAGGCAATGACTACCAGAGTACTCTATGAAATAACAGGTAATAACTTTGATCTCATCCACAATAAGCTTACATTAATATAACTAAGATGAGAACCAAGCTTAAAATACTGCTTAGCCTGAAACAATAAGGTCCTTTTTTTTTACAAAGTATGTAAAAATACATGTAGAATACATCCCTGCCAACTGTTAAGTTTTATTGTGAGCTTGCAATACTTAGCTTTTATTGATAGGGGTATTTTATTGATAAGATAGGGGTTTAATCTTCATGGCAACAACAACAGAAAAAAAAAATACATTACCTTTGTACCACTGTAAAAAAAGCAGCCATGGACAAAAGCCCATAGCAGTAACCATTTTCATCAGCAGGTTTCAAATTATTTCAGGAAATATGAATTTTAAATATCACAGCATTGTCAATGAAAGCTCTGCAAAAGATCTACACGAAATACATCTAGGTTGAAAGAAATGGTAATGGACTACAATATGAAGCCTGATAACAGATGGATTAATACAAAAATCTATAATTTCAATATTTAACTGTCATTAAGTGGACATGGATACTACTCCTACCCAAGCTCTAATGGTGTGATTTCAGTCTAACCAGCCAATTACTAACTCTTTCCAAACTCAGTTTCTTCTGCTTCTGGAATAAATCCTTAAATTTAACATAGAAAATTGCTACTTATAATCCATTCTTTATTGCTAAGCCATTTATCTGTGCTTCCATCCTTGTGTACAGCTGGGAAAGTTTGCACATGAGCTGTTCCAAAAACCTTAGCATACTTTGAATATGTACCAGGGGACTGTATTTCAAAAGCCTTCACCATGCTCCCAGATTCTCTCAGTGTAAGAAAGGGGGCATACAGCCATGTGTCTCCTAACTGATTATTAGTTTTACTGACATAACAATGTTAGGTTAATACTGTGCTGAACATTAATCATAATGTTCAGTATTCATAAACTGAGGTGAATGTAGTTAACCTGGGTTTGGCATTACTATTTGATGCTTGCTAATGTTCTTGGCATGGAGTTTCCAGTCTGTTGATCCCTCCTCCACAGTGCAAATTGGCTCTAAAATCAGGTGGTCATTACTTACAAAGGTCATCTAATGATGACCAATGACTGGAATTTGCAGTCAAACAAGTTCAAATTAAAAATATAACATGTTGCTAAAAGGACATATTATTGGATCCTCCATTTTCTTTTGCCTCCTGATCAAACTTTCAACTTTTCTACTGTATATGTCTTAGTTAAGCATAAGACATTGAGCTCAGGACAGAAGCACTTGTTTGAAAATGATAAAAAGTGCTTATATAAATCCAGCAAATGTTTGATCTTCAGACCTTAGACATTATCAACAAATCTCATAGTCTTCATGGAGACATAGCTCTGTAAACTTCAGAAAGTCCCTTCCCAGTATGAACTAAATTCTGCTCACCTACCTCATATGGGTAATCCAGCTATTTCCTTTTAAAGTTCTTTTTTATGCACAGTTGTTGTGCTTTAGCTTCAGTCAGCAACTAAGCACCACACAGCCACTTGCTTTGTGGGATGGGGGAGAGAATCGGGAGAGCAAAAGTAAGAAAACTTGTTGGTTGAGATAAGAACAGTTTAATAATTGAATAATAACAATACCAACAATAATAATAAATAAAAATAATAAGAAATAATAATAATAAATTGTCATGAAAACAATAAGAGAGATGGAGGAACAAAACACAGGGAAAAAAGCAAATGATGCAACTGCTTACCACCAGCCGACTGATGCCCAGCCAGTCCCCGAGCAGTGATCGCTGCCCCCCAGCCAACTCCCCCAGTTTATATACTGAGCATGACGTCATATGGTATGGAATAGGCCTTTGGCCAGTTTGGGTCAGCTGTCCTGGCTGTGCCCCCTCCCAGCTTCTTGTGCGCCTGGCAGAGCATGGGAAGTTGAAAAGTCCTTGCCCAATGTAAACATTACTTAGCAACAACTGAAACATCAGTGTGTTATCATCGACATTATTCTCATACTAAATCCAAAACACAGCACTATATTAGCTATTAGGAAGAAAATTAACTCTATCCCAGCCAAAACCAGGACAACAGTGGACTCATACTTCATTTTTCTGCAGCACAGCACAGCAAGTGCCATAACTTCAACATCCAAGCTACTACTTTTTCAACAATCATTTTTCCACACTTCTTTTTTTTTTTTTTTAACATACTGTCCTTGTATGCATAGTATATTTCAGTGAAAGCTTATCTCCCCAGTTCATAGCCGTATGCTACAAGTCCACAATTAAGCTCATCCTCAGGCACTGAAGAAACAAGAACAGAGAGTAAATGAACAGTCTCTGAAGAAATATTTGGCCATAATCTCTCCACTCATGCATTTTGCAAGTGCATCAACTGATCTTACCTTACGAATTCACGCTTGCTGCCAATTCTGGTGTTAATTTGTATGAATACCACAATACCACATTTATCAGAAGCCCAGAAAAGAAAAAAGTAAAGCAATGGGTTACAAATAACCTGACAAAAGCTTTTGACACATTGCTTGTAGCAATACTTAGTGCTCATTTTTCCTACATATTGCATTAAGAATCTTATGGTAAGAATACAGTTGATCCTGGCACAGCCAGCTGAGTAACTGTCATAGAAAAAAAAAAAGACACGCATTTAAAAAGAGAGGTTATGGAAAAGATTGAAGCTCTTCCATATTTCTAAGTTAAATAAACTCTGCTCTATAGACATATTAAATGAAATCCCATAAAGAGCTTAAGCAAACTAAAAGAGAATAAAAGTTTTAGTACCATTATTGATAAACCCATTAAAAAAACCCCCACACCTACAGCAACCAATGCACATATAAAGAGCATAGGGAAGAAACACTGTTTATTCTGTTTATTCATTCAATTTAGGTTGCTATCCAACAGTTGCTCACACTAAATCAGAGGAACATTTTCTTTATCTATAAGTATGCAAAACAGCAGGGAAATAATTGTCACATAAAAACAAAATTACTGTGATATTTTGTCTTGCCAACATTAAAGGTATTCTATTTTTTTCATTTAGTATTGCTAGTCAAAGAAGTTCTTCATATTTTGTCTCAGTTAAACATAATTCCCCCTGCCACTGATTTTACATCACCTGAGAATCCCTTTTCTCTGAGAACTGCTTTTTAAATATGTTATACATACATGTATATATAAATATATATATATGTTTGTGTTATCTGTTTCTTTTTCCACAGGTATTAAAACATTCTAGGTTTAGTCCTGCTAATGTTCACAAAAAGCAAACTTTGGAGTCCCCCACTCATGTAGTCATGTTCCTGGAAGTCACCTTCAGAATCTCAGTCCAGAAGATTTCACACAGACCAGATAAAACTTTGACTTCTCATACATGCAACTAGTTTTTTTAATCTAATACAGAGATTTCACTTTAATGGTAATAGCAGACTTGTGTCCTAGGTTTTAATTCATAGTGTTCACTAATGTGGCTAATACATATTTTGGACCTGGCTTTTAATTTTTTTTTTTTAACTTAAAAAAGATAAAATATTTAAATTACATGACTAATAAAGAACACTTGTATGTTGCACACATAGAATTTTATCCAGTTCATTCATAAATTCTTTGCTTCAATTTATATCTTCAGTTCTATGCCTTTTCATTTTATCCCTCTGTTCTTATGGATTCTACTGACTTTCAAGTGCTTTTTCTTCAAGCCCCTGCCTCTATAACCATGCAATTAGGCAGGAATCTTTCTTCTTTTTCTTTTTTGCTTGACAATGTAGTATCATGTAAATGATACTATCCATCACAGTAACATCTAAATATCCAAGATATGCTTACAGATTAAAACTAAAACTATCATCCACAAAATAATAAGAATTCCAGAAGTGAAAGACCCAGGAATACTTATTATAGATTTATTATAATCTCAAGCATTTTAAGAAAATAGAATGTATTCTGCAGGGCTTTATTATTATTTTAATACCTGGGGTTAACAATGTTGCTTTAACATCTGTTCTGAAATTTATATAGTACAGTAAAGTACTTTTCAAATCTAAAAATATGGTTATTTCACATTTAGGATAGTATCTTCATTGCATGAATAAATACCACTCATAGTAGTCAGCATTTGTTTTGAGATTTATGGGATGGTTTAAAATATAGAGAAAAGACAGAGAAGTACTTTCATTACCTTCTCTAGATATTAATCCCTTTTTAACTGTTTTAGAATAGAAATTGAAGGTGTGAAAGGTGACTCTAAAAAACTCAGGTAGGAGAAATCTGATTAGACAAAGTGTGTAGAAGACAGCTAAGACATGGTGTGAAGGACATCCAGAAGATCTCATCCGTGCCCCAGGAAAGAAGAGGAGTCATGAGCGAGCTGTTGGTGGAAAAGGCTATTAGAAATCGATCCAGTGCTTCTGGACAGTGTATTAGTTAACACAGAAATAAGTGTTGCTCATATAATTGAGGTCTGAATCAGGCAGGAAATATGACTTAAATCTCTACATAGAATAGACCCCTCCACCTCCCAGACCACATGTAGTCCATATCAGGATGGATCGTTGCTGTAACTACAGCAGCATAAATTAAAGTCTTGGATTTTACTTATGATAGCTCACAAAATATTTATCCACTTCACCCTTCATTCTTTTAGGTATATTCTCTTAAAATTGTATGTATATTACTCTAAAATTCAGCAGTCTCTTATTCTCTTAAAAAAAAAAAAAAGAAAAAAATGGTTAGACTAAGATTTTATATGTCAAGTTTTACGATACGAAAAAATTTGCAGCTGAGTTACAAACTGTTGAAGCTGTTGAAATGAAAGTTAAGAAATGCTAATCCAGCTCTAAGTTTAGTCTGGCCTATTTAATGTTAGCTTATTAGTGGGGAAAAGGACATATAGAGCGCAAAATATTTGCCTTTTTTAGACTCACTAGGAGACATTATGCATGCATAAGACAGCTGGCATATTGATTTCGAAATTGCATAATTTGTTTTAGATGTATTTCATTAAATGTTTAGCTTGCAGCTAGAGGCAACCATTCTATAATCATTGATAGAGGAAAAGAGCATAGAAAAATCTTTTTTCATCAGCAATTCATGCAAGCATTATTTCAAATGAAAGTAAAGTTATTTCAAATTTTAGGCCCATATTCATCTGTGTCCAAATAGTTGTACCTCATGGGAGCTATAGTTCAAATGATTCCTGTACACATTATCTTCTAAGGACTAATTTCCCAACCTGAGCCATGTTTGTAATGATCACCGTAATTCTAGCTTGATTGCTTCTGTATGAAATACAAGTATTTGGTCTATAAGACACAGTACCTTTGAAAAAAGAAGCATAAAATCAATTAATTGGAAGGATTATGTCATTAATTGTGATTATACTGGGGGAAAAATTACTCATTATTGTACTTAAATTTTCCTTTCTCTCACTGAATATTTCTGATTTAAGTAAATATTATTTGTTTTGTTTCTCTCACAGGGTTACTAAGCAGCTGATCCCTATAACTAGCTATTCGGCTAAAGAGCCATGGCCTGTCCGAAATACTTCTTCACTTAAAGATGAACAACAAATTGTGAAACAATGAAATGATGTAGAAAAAGCTGATAAGACTTTCCAGGTTTCTCTATTAAAGCATTAATTCAAGGAGTGCAGAGGTTAGCTTGGGAAGTTTCAATCAAATAGACTAATTACATGTTTGGGGATTTAGTGGAGTAAAACTAGAGAAAAGTAATTTGTTTTAGAAATACACATTGTACATATGGTAAAACTTTCTCTATTATAAATTTACAAAGATACTGTAAACCTAAAATTTAGCATTACAGATTTATGTATTTACACACTTAGGGCCACCATACAAATTCATACAGATGACTATTGATCTATTGATTTTGGTGGGGTCAACTGTGTGAGTGTTGTAACTGCTAGTTCTTCCACTGCTCACTGAAGAACCTGAAAGAAATGAAAAGAAAGTCAATTTAAAGACTATGATATTGTAGAATAGAAATATAAGCAATTTATTTATAATTTTCTTTGTCTCAAAAATGGATCACATGCAATAACATCCCTCTGTAAATTTTGATCCATGATAACAGAATGACATGATAGCAAAATGAGCACTTTTATTTGGAGAAAAAAAAATCCCAAGTAATTCCCTGCTTCAGCATAATAACATTTTTTGAGAGAAATCTAAAAATAGTTTGTTGAAGCTGTGCCTGATTTCTTAAACCAATATGTTTCTGAACAGTGTTTGAAATGCATCTTATTGATTGTACTGTGAAATTCTTGGTTGAAGAAAAGGGTAACAGAAACAAAATAGATAATGTGTGCCAGCTGCATAGGTGTCATCTTTTAGTAGATGACCTGGAGTTGGCTAACTTCAGAAAATCAATCAGTATAAAGTACATCAGTTAACTTCTGAGTACAGATCGGTTTCAGATTACTTTAAAGTAGGCAGGATTCATGTAAGTATTCATTATAAATATTTATCTTGTGTGTTTATGTGCAGAAGTCTGGGATTTTCTCTTCAACTAATATTGGGCATTAATGTTATCTTATGTTATCTTGTAATATGTTGACTTGTTTCTTCTCAAACGATCAATAAGGCAGCACATTGGAAGCCTCCTAGCTCACCTGTGAAAAACAAAATTTACAGGAAATCCCAGTTCCTCACTAGTCAAAATTATAAAAGAAAATTATCAGCAACTGATAATAATTCTGTTTATGTTCCAGAATAAAGCCAACACAGTACTTTGACCCTGGAAGGGAAGCATATGATATTATAGTAACTGTATGATCAAACGTTTGATTCTGCTTTACTTTTCAATTTACAGGTATATTTGTAATTAATTTTGGAAAGATACACTAGCAGAATAAAACCACAGTGCCTAAGGTTGCATTTTTATGTCATGCCTTTAAAATATGCCTACTGAAGCCAAAAAGATGACTGAAACCTGTTTAGCAATGCCTGAGCTAGCTTTAAACTAGCTGAAGCAAACATGCAAGACGCTGAAGCTCAGCATGAGCTATAAAATGGACCTGGGAAAAGCATCAATAGTTAGGAAATTAGTCTGTCATGAAAATGGAGGTATTAAAACTACACTTTTACTGGTAACTGATTTTCCATATTTTTGACTAACGTATAAACACACAAACAAGAGTATATTCTCTGTATTCTTGTACACCTATGTAGAATTGGGTGTATAGAGTTGATAAACGTTGTATCTTTGATTTTTTTCCTCTTTTGCTAATGGATTACAAATATTGAGGTATTTGTAAGATCTCAATGCTTAACATTATTGTTGTAATACAAAATTGTACAAGAAAGCTAGCAATTACTGTTACTTTGTACTGTTGTGATATGGGATATGTTATGGATATGTGGCTTATGGATATGTGGCTTGTGGATATGGGCTTCTCCAGAGTCTTTGTCAGAGCTGAGATATTATATAGTACTATATGAGACAAGCTGAAAAAAGCAAAAGGGTATTCTTTTACATGCATTTTTTCCTTTCAAAGTAGATGATCTGGTTTGTTTTGTAATTTTAAAAAATTGCATGTTTTACATTGAGTGATTACATGTCTTAAGGAGATCTCCAGCTTGGAGAGTCACTCCAGTAGAAAGTAAGCCAATAAACAGAAAATAAGTTAAAACACAAACAGTTCAGTCTTTGGCATTATAAAATGTTCTTTTGTTATTTTTCAGATGTCATGAAGCATTAATTGTCACCATACTTGAGAGAGAATGAGCAGATTTTTTTACAGTACTGACTGCAATGCAGCAACAGTGAAACCTTAGTTGTATGAGATCTCACTATAATGCCTTTTTATGCAATCTTAGCTGAAAAATAAACCGAGACAGTTGGTTTTATGTATGAAATATGGAGTATTATGGTATCACTGGAGTAAGGTTTAGTTAAGGTTTTTGCTATTACAATGGAACAGTTTTATATATCTAAACACATTCTGAAAAGAGACTCATTTACAACACAAAAACAATGGCCCAGGTTGGGCACCTCTGAGAAGAAGCCAGTGGGACAAAACCGCTACTGCTCCATCAGAAAGGTGTTGTTCTGAACAAAAGAATAAGGTTAACTGCTCCTACCTGCGGAGGTTGAAGCCCTTCCATTGTATTCTCTGCCCTCACAGTAACTTTGCTGTAGAAACACAGTTGCAAGCAGAAGCAAATGACAGAAACCTATATGCCATTTTGCAAATGGCAAAAACAATAGCTTAAACTGTGAAATACTAGTAGGACGCACATAACTTGGGGGGGGGGGGGGGGGAATGGGACTGTCCAAAATTGAACTTTTGAACTGCCTGCTGCCTGCTACCTGCAACTGGTACAGGCAGGCTGTAAATTTTTATAACACCCAGACTAAGCAAAAATGGCATGCCTTGAGTCCTCCAATTAATAAAGAGACATGAGACTGTACAAACAATCGCTGTGCTTCAGCACATACACTGTTTAGATCGGGAAAATTGGGGATTTGGGGGCCCAGAAAGAAGAGGAGATGGAAAATAAAGGTTCCCAAAAAGAAGTGATCTCAGAAAGAAGGGGGGTGGAAAGAAAAATATTAAGATCCTGCCTGGAGGAAAGATGCTAGAACTGGGGGACAATCCTGGACACCAGGGACGTGCATGGAGACAGATGCCAGGGGACAGCCAGGCACTTTGGCCAGTGATGCCCAAAACTGGTAGCTGCAAACAGTGGCACAGCAAGAAGCAACATGACTTTCTGCCTGACCTCCAAAGTAGGCCATTGAACTAACTCCCAGTCCTCATAAACTGCAGGCACTGCTGAATGCCAGAATAATTTGTGTAGAGCCCACTGCACTTTAATTGCGCTTCGGAGTTGACTGCCTTGGTGTACCTGCAGTGGACTATCTCTCTGACATTGTAGACAATGATACTGAAGCATTTGCCTTTCCTATAAATGTAGTCAAACTCGATTGAAGAATGTCTCTTTTTATGTCCCAGTATATTATGGAACATAGTTTATCCCATCTGAGTCTGCAGTTTAAGGGTAAATGCAAAAGGGAGATAACTCACTATCAAACCCACAGCAGAACATTTCCTCTACATATCCCTGATAGGATTTAAATTCAGTTAATTTACTTTTGTGTAAGCTTTGCCCTTCATTTCATATTCTTTGTGGTATGAATTATTACTGACATTTAAGAACCCCATTTTATAGCTGTGATCAAAATGGAATTCAGGTAAATAAAAAGTGACATTATACATAACACAATATAGAAGGCTATAAAAAATGCAAATTGTAGTAGCTCATCCATGCTCATATTTAAGGCCATCGAAAGTATTAGAACATCCCATGAAATGAGAACTAATGCCTACTTGCCTGTCGTAAGAAAGAATAGGAAAGAGAAAATAATTAAGTTATAAATCTTTGGTCTGATCCTGAATAGTGGTCTCGGATCTTGAGTGTGGCACTCTCTCTTAAGTTGGTATCAAGCCATGTATTAATAGAAAATTCTGGAAAAAATAAACCAGATGAACATTTATGACGAAGGAATTTATGGTATGAAGTATTAATTATGTAAAACTTACTCTTTAAATATTGTGTTAACCCAAATCCATATAAAATGGAAAAGAATGTGTAGTTTTGATGAGTTTTCTTGGTCTTTCATATCTAACTAAGAAGCAAAGCACAACACAAAATCCTAGAGGCTTAGCTGGGACACTGCATGCAAATTTGTACTGAAATTTGTACTAATATTGTACTGAAAACTAATACAAGCCTGACTGGAAATCATCTTTATTTAAAACAGGATGAGGATTCCTGTGAATTAAGATGTTTTCCCAGTTCGTCCCAGGTTTAACTCTTAGTTCTTGTGCTTTCTGAGTTTGGGTTTGGGGTTTTTTGGTTTAGGAGGAGGAGAGGGGAGTTGTTCGGAGTTTTTTTCCTAATCATTATCTAAGTTACTATTTTTGTTGTTAAGAATCAATTGCTTGGTCTTCACAAAACTTAAGTTTTTATCACATATCATGGAACATGGTGGGCTTTTTTCCATTTTACAAATATTGGAATTGAAGAAAAAATAAGGAGTTGAGAACAGCAAAATCACATAGTTATCTATTAGGTAAAGTGGAATGAGGATTTAGCAACCAGTCATGAATGCATGATTTTTTTAATATATGTGAAGAGCTACTAGCAACTAGATATTTTCCAAAGTCTAAATCAAAGCTGAATTTAACTGTGAGAGATTTTCAAGATATAAATTTCATTTGTGCAGTATCAATTGCATTCACAAACACCTTATATCATTAATGATTATTAATGACAGTTGAAACTTTAAGCTTTCGCAAATATAGTTTCAGGTTTCTTGGAAGTGCTTTATTTTTCAGTGCTCAGTAATACTGACCAAAAGTAATAACCAAAAGTTGTACTAGAAAAGTTAGCTTGTCACTTACAGACAATTTGATCAGTTTTTCTTGCAGGACTCTAAAAGCCCTGAGTGACTTCTATGTCTTTCCCTGTCTTTCTCTTTCTTTCTTTCTCTTCTCCCACAAGCTTAAAGAAGCAGACTGAAGTTCACCCATACATTCTTCAAACATTGATCATTTGTCAAAAGACACTGTTGCAAGGGTTATCCTTCATGGCTCTTTATGTTGCTGTCCTTCCCTGCAATTGAAAGTGATTGGAAGGACAGAGGGCTGTAATGAAAAACAGAGCACGAGCACATCAGCAGATAGTTGACTCTGACCGCTGATCCATAGGTGTCCTGAGTTTCACATGCTAGCATGCAGGTAAACTGAGATTTCCAACTGAAACGTGTTGTCATCCTACACACTCTGCCAGCCTCAGTAAAGGGGCTTAGAAGGGAGTGAGAATTTTTCACATATCTGCTTAGAACAAGTTCTGTTGCCTCTAGAAGCAGCCTTCTTTTCTTTCCCTAACCAGAGCTCTGCATACAATGTTCTGATGAGTAGATTGCCCAGGGAGATTGCAAAATCTCCATTATTAGGTGTTTTTAAGAGCCTCCTAGACAAACATGTATTCCTCATCACGTAACTGCAGCTTAGACAACCTTCAAGACTAGATGGTCAGGTAAGGTTTCTTCCACTTTGACTCTTATTTTCCTGTGATTTCATGGTCATTTTTATATTAATTCTCATGAACCCTAGTGAGAAAATGAGAAAATGTTTGCCCACAGGGAAAACTGGCACATATAGAAATTAAGTGATTTGAAGGTCAAGCTGCTACTGAATCTGAGATGGAACTCAAGGAAATTAGTTTTGTGCCCAGCCTACTAGACAACAGTCCACCTCAGAAATCCCAAATAAAGAAGGCAACAGATTTTTATGCCATTTATTTTGATTCTTCAGTCACTGCAGCATTGTACAGAGATATGAAAGCATCACTTTCATTAGGTTTAGACATATCCCACTGGGTTCCATTTGACCTGCAGTTTTTTCTCTACCTTTTCACATATATTTATTGATTCCACTGATTAAGGCATCTGTTTTATGTGAAGCCATCATTTGTTCTTCTGGAATACTGTCTAGCAGCTGTTATAGTTCAGACAAGGGGTGGCAGGATAAGAATTAAACTAATACAGAGGAATATTTTAACACCTGGCCTGACAACAGCAATATCATTGAATCTCACTTTTAGAAAATTAGTGAGTTATTTTTGAGTATTTTGATGGCAGTGTGGATTGTTCTGCATTTTGAAAAAAAGTCTTGAAACTGTAGAAGAATTTTTACATAGACAATGAGAATTCTTTATACAGATTTTTTCTTCCATCTTTAATTTTTCAATTAAAAAATCTGTTTCCTATCGAAGTTATGGATCAGTGTTCCACATAAATTATATTAGATCACTGAAAATCAACACATTTCTTCACTAAAATGTTAATGTATCCATGAAATTCAGAGTTTTGTTTGCATGTTAATTTAAATTCCACTTCCTGAATAAAGGCAGGATACAAATTTTCACTGAGATTAGAAAGTTTTGTGGCAAACAATTCCAGGGCATTTACAGAACAAGTGATAAAACACCTGCTAAAATTACAAAGTGGTCAAGATCAGACTCTTCAGCTTGCATGCAAAATGTCTTTGCAACTACACACTTGACTGTACTTAAGAAATTTTGTGCATGAAGCCATGTTACTTAAAATACATGTGCAGTAGCAAATAAAACATCTGTTAAAATGTTTTGATTATACTGTGCTGCAGCAACTCAGTACTCTGTTCAGAAGCTTTTCTATCAACGTGGTAGAAAAACACATTGATAGAAAGAACAGACTTTTTTTGTCTGTGATCATTTAGGACTGTTAGAAATTGCTGCTGTACCAAAGAATTACATTGTTTAAGATGAAGAAAAGCACCGAGGGCTGCACACCGTTCTGCTCTTTGCAGTGTGAAAATACTGCAGTAAAATTGCAGTAAAAGTACTGCATCCTCCTTTATGCTACTTCACTGAAGAGATTACAAAGCTTCAGTTTCTTCCATGATATATGTAATCTAAACCTCTCAGTTTTCATATCACCAAGAAAGATAGACAGGGAAATAAAGCAGTTTGGACAATTTCCACTAGCTCCAAGCAGGTGCAGATTTGCTGTACCTGCCAGCTGACCCTCATTTTGCATGTCAAACATTGTATTGAATTTGAGACAGAAGAACTGGCAGCAATCCGAATTTCATTTAGTTTAGCTGCTTTCTGGTTATCCTCTTACTTTCCACTGCTTTGTGGTCTTTACCGCTGTTGAGGATGTCAAGAGGATGTAGAAAAAGAAGGGTCAGTTTTCAAATACTAATGACCATTTCAAACAGGTGGAAGATTCACATGTGACTGGAAGAAAAGTGCTCAAAACTTTTTTCTTGCTTAAGGGGTAGGAATGAATCTTTAGGCAGAATTTAGTATTTCTAGGAAATTTCTTAAAGGACCAAGTTCTACCAGTTTTATGTTTGTGCAGTAATGTTTGCTCTGTGAAGCTGTGCAAGCCTACAATACCAGGAAATAAACAGTATTTTGTTTTGTGTGATAATAAAAGGTATATATACCTCTCAAAGCCATAGAAAGACACTTCAGTGCATCACATGTTAACTTTGGGTCTTCTTGCTTCCTGCAGCAGCTGTCCCTTGTAGTGGTGATATGGGTAAGAGACAAAGTTTCTCAGCTTCCACTCAGCTTTCAACTCAGCAGGAATTATAAACCAGAAGTCACTGCCTCTCATATATTTGCTGCCACTCAGCACTGTATTCCATCTCCCCTCGCTGCTTTTCCCACTCTGGTCTTTGTTACAAACCTATTAGCTCTTTTTTAACCTTCAGGTCTTAAGCAAATAATATGTGTATTGTAAACTCAACCCTATGCAATTAGATTCCCCAGAAAACTCAATAAATGCCAGATGGTAAGTTTGGGATAAATACAAATATGACTACATTTGCAACATTTTAGGCCTCAGGTAAATATATCCGTTTTGTTTCCACTGTCAAGTTATGGAAGTTCCATATGGAAGTTCCATGAAAAGGACATATTTTATGTTATTTTAAAACAGAAAAATACCACGTCCAGCTCAGGAAGACCCAAGGCCACAGACTGTTGAAGACTTAGAGGCAGTACTAAGAGAATATCATCGCATGCTGGCCACATACAGTCTTCCCCAGCTAAACACCACTGATGATTAGGACTCAGATACTGGGGTAGGCAGATGAGTATGGTCTTTCTTATTAACTAACTGCGATGAGGGAAAACACACACACGTTCAAGAATTTGAAGCTACAGATATTTATAATTAGTATTATAGATATCTTCACACATCTACAAGAAGAGCTAAAGTACACAGTAGTTTTCCAAAGCTGTAAGAAGTCAGGCATAATATTAATTACTAGGAAAGGTGTAGCACATTCCCCTCCTACTGCTACCTTCAGAGAGTGTTTGCTTGATCTGCATGAGTTGCCCAAAGGTTTTTCTTATTCTCTTAGTATTTCTTACTTTCTTTTACTCTGGGGGCCTTAGAAGTGCAGTAGGGACAGTAGAAAAAAAAGTATCTTTTAAACTTACATTGGAGAAGACGAAGGTGGAGAAAAAATTGTTATCCCAGCTGACCAGCCAAGGAAGGTAATTATGTACTGATAAGGTCTTTAGGGCAGAGGAGGAAAAGAATGGTTTTCCCATATTTGTCCTCCTTTTGAGGTTGTGAGTTTGGGAACACTGAAAGATATTTTTCAGAAGTTGGGTACAGATTAGTGTCCAGTCCGTACCTGCTTCTGAACACCTCTTAATTTCCAAAAAGCTCCAGTGGCCACATATTTGTCTTGATCCTTTATTTGGTGACTGGATGTTTAAAAGTTGTTTGCTGACTGACCAGAAGCAATGTCTCAAAAATTGTATGTGGCTAGTCCCACATGATAAAAATCTTACGGAGCAAATATAAAATTGTCCCTACTTAAGTAAAACCTCAATGGAATAGCAGAAATGGAAATACTACATACCTGCCTTCTGAGGGCCCAGACAGATATATTTTATATTTCATTACACTGCCTGTGAACAGATGAATTTTCAGAATTTTCTTCTACCACCTTTTCATATCCTGTGATAATTTTTGCAACATCTAGCGAACTATTAATCCTTTCTGATAAGTTAAAAAATTTAAAAGTTAAAAGAAAAAAGTTTTAAAAAGTAAAAAAAAAAAAAAAAGGGCTAATTGAAAACTACTTCAATAAGGTAAAGGGGACAGTTCCATGATTGGGTACATCCTGGCCATACTCTGCCAGAGGCCCCATGTCTAAACACAAAAAATATCCTAAGGACTCTCAGACCATCTAGTTAACAGCAGGTAGCCACTCAGTGAAGTTCATATACCTCAACTGGATATGAATATTCAACAAATAATATAGGGGATGAAGGCAGAGGGAGACATAGGTACCTATGAATGGTCCCCACAAAAACAGTTACACAGACAAAAACTCACTGAGCAAAACCTGCTTAAGTTAGTCTGTAGGTACACACGATTAGAGGTGCCTCAAGCAATACTCTTCCATGAAGCCATAGTCTGGCTTCAGGAAGGGGCCTGCCCCCAGCTAGGGTTAATAGGACTGAAATGTCTGTAGAAGTTAGGCTGATATTCTAGTTCTTTCCCAAAGAAGGCTTGGGTCTTCTCTTACACAACTGACACAAAAGATAAGTATACACAGTGCAACAGCAGGATCCTCAGAGTAAAAAGAGATGACCTTGAAGACAGGTCTTGGAGTGCTTTGATGACAAACAAGACTATAGTCTCCTACTATCAATATCACTTCTGCATGTTCATGCAGGAATAATGGCTATTGTTCCTCTGATTTTGTAGCCTTTGAGTTAGACAGATATTATAGGAAAATCCTCAATTGTTTAGCAACTTTTTCTTTGATAACCAACTTGAAAGACATAATTTTTTTTTTCCATTTTACGTGTTTTAATTCCAGTATAATGACAGGGTTTGTTTATTCAGTATGTTTATGTTTATTGCATAATTCAAATTATGTATCCTTCTATCTCATATATTCTTATGTATTCTTATAAGATATAAGGATACATAATTTGAATTACACAATAAAGTTCAGTATTACCTCCAAAGGAGGCACAACACATTCCTATGCAATATACTTCTGCAATGTAACTATTTTTTATTTCCCTGACCACTAGACTGAAACTTACTGATGTGTGATTTCTGATGGAAAACATGGACTACAAACAAGGTGATGTGCTCCTACGTGTGTGTGTGTGTGCGCGCACAGGCAAAGTGAACATATCTGCCAGTATTGCAAGTCTTTACCATTAGCTTAGAAAACATTGTAAACTAAAAGACTACTTACAACACTGAATCTGTAACAATAATCACATAATGATTTTATATTTTTCATACTGCTGGTTATTTACCTGTGACATAAAATTGCCTTCTTTCCCTTCCTTCCTTTCTTTTTTAAATCTCTTTTTCACTATTTATTAAACCTGAGGGTTGTTCATGCACAATTTTTTTTTTTTTTTTAAATGATACAGTCAAGGAGAAGAATATGGCTGATTTACAGTCCCTGCTACTCATGTTATCTCAGAGTTCATTCACACTATTCAATTCAGACAGCAGTGAGCTCTGAGGTATATTGCAGCTTACTGGAAATAGGTGTTAATTTGCCCACCTGGAACTTACAAAATACTGAGAATTGCAAACTCTCAGCTGGTAGTTCTCATCCAGCAACTGAGTTCTGAGTAAGAAGAGCTTGAGGATTTGGGACTACTAAATACTGACAGATAAAAGTCTTGAGGAGGCTCTCCTCGATGAAACAGCAACAACCTGCAATGAGAGCTCTGCTAATTGTATATCAGGGTGAGTGTCAGTTATTATAACTTAATAAAAGGCAAGTAAAATAAGACACTGTGCACATTACAATGCCTGGATGAAGATATCTTCAGCAGAATCTGCGCTTTCTGCTTTGCTATGGTCCGTCTTCCCTAGATCAGAAATTAAAAGGTTGTATTTTAAATACTAAAAAAGGAAAAAAGGCCAGAATATTCCATGTGTTATTTAATAAATACACACAGTTTCCACACTTTCAGCTTTCCCTCTCTCAGAATGCATAACTGGGTTGTGAAAGTCTGCAATGATGAAGTCAAATAGCTAGGCAAAATATATGACAAGATTTGATCCACAGAGGAAATAGAGGTGCTGTATCAAGTCTCTTTGTTACACTATGAGAAACCATAGTTTAATTTCTATATACGTTGATCATCTGGAGAATCAACCTGGGTTGCTATCAATGGGTTTCCAAAGTCACAGACACTCCCTCACTCTTAAGTAATGCTGGGTAAGAGAAGCAATATAACTTCAGACAAACATAACCAAAATAAGTTATAAGGTTACCAATAAGATATTGAAAAGTTTGGTAGGATAGAAATGTGTTGTATAGAATTAACTTTTTAAAATCTTGTATTTTCTTGAAAAATCTCATCTTTTGCAAAAAATTTTCAGCTTTATTAAAAAATAAATAAAAGTCTTTTGTAAAAAAAAGATAATATAATGCAAAATAATTGTATATCCTTATAAACAGATACCAAGCAAGAGAATGAATATATGTATATGTGTGCCTGGGTGGTTAGGTGAGTGTGCTTATAAGTTTTGTACAACTGAAAACTTTTTTATTTGATTACATAACAAAAGCCAGAAGTTGCCAGTTTTCAGGGCATTAGTTTTTGTAACGGGAGTGTAAAAGATTTCTAAATTAATTTTCTCATATAAAAATTAAATCCATTTTAAACAGCTTTAGTAAAATAATTCATTATAAATAAATATAATAGTCCAAATTAAGGGGATAATATTCCTCATGTAGTACAACAGCTTCATGCAGTCAAACATTAGTTTTTCACATTATTGATCTCTATTGTAATAAGATTAAATTTTATATGTTCTTGCTTTCACAAAACACTGCATAAGCTTGTTCTACAGTGCTGTGCTGGTTTTGGCTGGGCTAGAGTTAATTTTCTTCATAGCAGCTAGTATGGGGATGGGGCTATGCTTTGAATTAGTGCTGGAAACAGTGTTGATAACACAGGGATGTTTTCGTTATTGCTGAGCAGTGCTTACACAGAGTCAAGGCCTTTTCTGCTCCTCACCCCACCCCACCAGCGAGGAGGCTGGGGGGGCACAAGAAGCTGGGAGGGGACACAGCCGGGACAGCTGACCCCAACTGACCACGGGGCTATTCCATACCATATGGCGTCATGCTCAGCATATAAAGCTGGGGGAAGAAGAAGGAATGGGGGACGTTCAGAGTGATGGTGTTTGTCTTCCCAAGTAACCGTTACGCATGATGGAGCCCTGCTTTCCTGGAGATGGCTGAACACCTGCCTGCCGATGGGAAGGAGTGACTGAATTCCCTGTTTTGCTTTGCTTGAGCACACGGCTTTTGCTTTGCCTATTAAACAGTCTTTATCTCAGCCCACGAGTTTTCTCACTTTTACTCTTCTGATTCTCTCCCCCATCCCACCAGGTGGGAGTGAGAGAGCAGCTGTGTGGTGCTTAGTTGCCGGCTGGGGTTAAACCACAACCAGTGGACAGATCAGTATCCATCAGTTGTTTATATTAGATGTTAACAAGGTTGTTTTGAGGAAGACAGGATGTCTTTTCACTTCTACATTCTGATCATATGGGAACCTCTTAGTCAAAAGCACAGAGTGTAATTTGAAAATGTACCTAAATATTAGCTGCCACTCATTACCATGCCCACTAATCTTAGCAGCAAAAGACATGGGAGAAAGCAGAACAATCTAAAATGTCCCTTTGTCTTTGAAGCCAATCTCCTGTATATTTTACTTTGTTCTGTGATGTAAAATGCAATGTTGCGTAGCACCAAGAGAGTAGAAGTACAGGAAAACCTGAAAAAGAATAGCAATGCTTTACGACTATTTCCTTTTGTGTTCTTCTTTGTGCCGTATGAGATGAAATGTTTTCAGCAGCTGTCAGCACTGTGGAAACACAACGGTCACAGATTTAGAAGGTTTTAAGCCAAAGGAAAGCATATGAAAACAAATATGATTATGAAGGAATGTGCTTTTCGTCTTTATCAATTTTGCCTTGATAAACAAGCAACAAGAGTTGCCAGAGGAAAGAGTAGGAGTGTCATAAGCATGCCTATAAAAAGACTGTTTTGACTTTTATTGAAAAATGGAAATGAGGAGTCTCTCTCTCCTCATTTCTTTGTTGTTCACCTACATTTTATCAATGCAGCCACTTAGAAAAACCAATCCACCAATTTAAAACACGACAGACATGACTATCTATGCCATGGTGTTGAAGGTGTTCGTGGGTATTGATCACTGTGCTGAACTTTGTCAGTCACTTGTGTACTTGAACTACCCTGGAATGGCTTCTGCAACAAGATTTCTAAGCACCCTTTTTTTTTTTTTTCAGTCCCAGTCTGGCTCCCTTGTAATATTTAGCAGGCTCTAGCTCTTCTTTTACTAATATAAATAATAAAAATATTTCATACCTCTGAGGAATTGTTTTAAAGGGGTTTTTTTTCCTGAGTTTAACTTCCTGAATCTGTTCTTAATCCCTTACTAAATGTTGTTGGCAAGTATTAGCCAGTAAGATTAACTGTAATGCGTAGGCTTTTTTTAGTATCTGCAAATAGCTGTCAGTAATCCTCATTTAGGCATGGATCTAATTCACATGTACTTTCAGAACAGAAGAATAGCATTAGAATGAAAATGAGAATATTTGGTAATTTATTTAAATAAAAATTAATTGAAAATTAATATAATTATGTAACCTTATTTTTATGCATATTTTAAATTTGCACTTGAAGGAATGCAGTCAATAATAGTTCACAGAAGTAACTAAACTAAGATAGTCAGAAAATATATCTGACCCTATGCGTTTAAGCTTGTAACATTTATATATATATTTATTATACGCATGTGGAAGGAGGCTATTTCCTATTTTTTAGCTTAAGTAATAACCACAGACAAAATTTTCAATCTTGGTGATATGAAAATACAACTTTTTAAATTACCTCAGTGGTATCAGCAATCATTATTATTATTTTTGAATTTTCTGCTAGCTGGAATAAACTACAAGTGTTTAAAGATTAATCATTAATAACAATACATGATAAAAAAAGAAATTAAGAGCATAAAAAGTTATAGTTTATAGTTAAATTGGCCTAGTCCTTCTTTAGGAGTTTGATAATCTGGACTCATATCACTACAACTCTTTATTACCTGTTCATACAGTATTAATTACTGACAGCCTGTGGATCTGAAACATACTGAAGTCATAAAAAAAAAAAATCCAAAATGATCTATTAACTATTTATTTCTCCACTGTGTTTGGTTATGGCCCAAGGGAAGCCAAAAACTAATATATTTTCAACGTTTTGATTATTTGGGATGTACATTTTTCAAGAATAAATTGAAAGTTTTTTAAGTACCTGGGCGAACGATCCCTACTTTGCTCTCAAATTTAAATGAGACTTACATTTAATCAAGATTCAAAATCTTGATTCTTTCTGTTACAGAAAGACATGGTAATTCAATTTCTTTTTCCCGAGGGTATCAGTTAAGCACCTTTTACCAGGTTCAGAACTCATGTAATACTGTATGGGAATTTGAGACTGTGAAAGGAATGCCAGACAGCAGAACAGCGTGACTGTCTGAGGCGTGATCTTTGCTGACTTACACTTTGTGTAGTCATTTACTGTTGTGCAAAGTGGATACAGATTGCTACCAAACCGGATTTTTCCACCAGTGCTTCTGTGAACTAAGTACACAAGGTAAAAGTGACGGCGATAGGGAATCGGCAATAGGGAATGTTGCTAAGTGACCAGCTAGAACATTTGCTTAAGCATGGTATGGAGATATGGAAGTAGAACTGTGCATGCAGTTCTGTTGTTCAGGCTTTATTGCCCACAGTTTGTTACTTTATAGTGAAGGGTTCAAGACAAACCTTGGAATTCCTTAGAGACATATTGATTCAGCAAGATTCAGCCCACCACTTGGACCAAATCTGTACAACAGTTAATTAGAAGTAAGGGTTTAAAAAGGGATCAATTGCAGGTTGTTTCATACTGTATAAGCTAGATTGTGTGACTATATACTTTGAAATCACTGTGTTCTAGTTAATTGAATTATGTAGCTAGGCTAGAATAGATTAGAAAATATATATGAATATATTTTTATCTAGAATTTAACATTCTGAGACAGTGACATATTTAGTAAGTAAATAATAAAAAAGGTTCCCTCCCTCCTTTTTTTTTTTCCTTGATTGAGATTACGTTCTAAGTTTTTAGGCATAAAATGAAAAAAGGAAAATATTCTATCAGCTCCATATTCTAAAATAGCTAACCCTGCTACACAGTAGAATCAAATCCATTGGATGCTTTTGAAAATTCAATAGTCTCTCTTTCATATAAATCTGAACTATGAAAATGAGACCGAGTACTGTTTGTAGATACTGATATGTATTAATATAAGATGTGGTCAAACATTTAAATAACTGCTGCGTGGGAGAAAAGCAGCAAATTATCTGTTTCTGAATGACTGTTCACAGTACTTGTGGATCCAGCTGTAGATTTATATCACATCTTTGTCCAGCACAGTATATGAAACCATTTTCAAAGCACTGATAGAAATCCAGATCAAGATACTAATGAGGGGAAAATGTAATCTATATGGGATGGGATGTTCACAAGTATTAAAAATTATCTTCATTAAAAAAAACTTGAATATTTTAAAATATTGAGTAGAATAGCTTTTTGTACAGTTTAGCAATGCTAGTAGCACTATTTTTGCAGGAATACCGTTAACAGAAACCTATTTCACTTTATCCACTAGGTGGTCATTTTATGTCCATGTAGTGAGTAGATTTAATACAACTAACATATTTCTCAACCAAATCTATTTTTTTTCAAGTCACATTACATTAACTGAATATTTTTCTCAAGAAAAACCTAAGATTAATATAATTTTTTAAATATTTAAACACTTGTTAATGAAACAGAAAAATAATCAGATTCAAATTACAGAGTTCGATTTCCAGTCTTAGAAATTCAACTGTTCCCATGGTATTTTTGATACTTCTAATATCATGCAGAATTCACGGTTTAAATTACAATTACTAGCTTAAATTACAATTACTGTATGCTTATATGTTAATGACAGCTCCTTGTACCTGAGCTGCTTTGTATATAGGAACAAACATTTTGATCTAATATTAGTAATTTCTATTCTGCTACTGCCAGTTTTTGAAGAGATAGACAAGAAAACAAGTTATATTTTTGAATAAGCGAATGATTTTAAGATCTAGCCATCTTCAAGCATTTTGTTAATTTGGTGGGACATTTTTCTTTTGAGTTCAGACCACTATGCTTACCATGTGCCAGAACAGGACTGCTAACTTGAGTGTGACTCCTAGAAAGAGTAGATATTGATGATATTCTGATCCGTAGAAAAAGAGCTGAGTATGGCTATTAGGAGTTATGGCAGAAGCTTTGGAATGATAGCTCTGGAGTTCCAGCCTCACATCTCTTACTCAGTCACTTGTAAGTTTGAGCATGTTGTTTTACAGATAGAGTATGGTCCCAGCTAAATCTCTAATAGTACAGTATAGTTTTACCAACTTGAAAATTCCTGTAATATAACAAATCCTTATAAATGAGACCGGGATGTTATAAGTTGCCGTGGGAGAAGGACATAGCCAGAGTCATTCTGGAATGAACATTCATTAGTGCCTTTGTCCCTGAGGGATTTTAATGGATGCTACATTTAAGGTTTCCTCCTCTGTAATACACACCTCTGTATTACACTGAGGCCTTGCTGCATGAGAATTAGCCTTTTCTAAAGGCGTTTTACACAGGAATTTTATTGCCATCCTCTGATTAGTTGTGATAATAATCAAACAGTAGATGCCAGTGATCTGTCCTAATCCAAATATAAACCTGTCTGTCAAAAGAGTGCTATGAGCCTTTGTGGACATTTAAAAAGTGCTTGTAATATTTGTGTAAAAGGTAAAGTTAAAATACTGTTCACAATCTCCACCACTAATAACCAGTGATATAGTATCTGCCACTACCTGTCACATACTATGATCATTTAAAAAAAATAGCCTGATTTTTAAAAAATCAAGCACCTTTTCATGACAGAAGGTGTGGTAAATCAGCAAAGCCATTTAGGCATAGTTTCGTCATTTTCATTTTATTTTCACCACGTATGTTTATGCACCACCATTGGTTTAAATTCACTGACGTGGAGAGTAAGGAGAAGGATTGGAAGGCAGCAGCAGCAGTGGCTGGGAAACAGAGGCACCCACAGGCTACTCACAGCAACTCACAGCTTCCCAGTGCAGGACGTAGCAGTAACAGCAGTAACAGGGATCCATTTAATATTTTGGATGACTTAACTGTACCAAGCATTCCTACAGTTATTTCTAAATCCAAATCTATCATCTAATTAAGTTCCATTAAACTATTTCAGTAAACAACGAGCAACTCCTGTTTCTTAAGCTTGTCTTCCTTGTGTTCTGTCATTTACATGACTGTCCTAGCAAGTCAGGTGCTAGACATCGATCCTAACACTTGCCTGATCCCGTTTTCCCTTTTCACAGCAGAATACATTCAGCAGCTCAAATTCTCCAGTTCATAACCCATCAGTTCCTCTTGCTTATTTCCAAAAAGACTTCAAAATCTGGACCATACTGTGGATTCCTCTGCTCTCTGGGCCAAAATAAACACCTTACTTTCCATCTTATCTTTCTTTGAATATATATTATTCTAAGTAAAAGAAAATAATCACTTTTTCTTGCCTAGCTAGAAAGTATAACATTTCAGTACTTAAAGCAAAATTTTCTGTCATGTCACACCTCAGAAAAACTCTATGATCTGAAAAAATATTTAATGATTTTGAGGGTCACAGACCAAAAATAGTCAGCAACATTCACTGTATATTCTCTCTTCTTTGTAAAGTAATTTTCCTAAAATCATTGGCTACATTTTAAAATCTTGCCTTAGATTCCTGCCATTAAAAATGGTGCCCACGTAAGAGATGAGTACCTATAAGTTCATGCAGTCTCATAAAGATATATATTTGATGTGTCTGTACACTTGAATTAAAGAATTCTCTGCATATCAAGCCTAATTAAAAATTTGTTCTTCATTATAAAAGAGTGACTAACCACTGTTACTGCATTTTCTTAAAAAGTCTGGTGGTATTTCTTTCTACTAGCCCCTTTTTGCTTTGATCATAAAGTTTGTTCCTACCACTGCACCTTAGTCAAAAAATATTTGCATACATCTCCTGAGGAGATATGTCCTTATGATTGACAATTGGATAGCTGACAGCTGAAGAATGAACACTGCAGTCACCTGCATTAGGTTACAGACTGTACAGTTAAGAACCAATCTCGTTTTGCAACTTTGTATTCAATGTGCTTATGTAACCACATGTATTCATCTGAAAGCTCTTCAGTTCTCTCACTTTTTATTTATGCATCTTTACATAACTGCAGATGAATAGCAGCTAATCAGAAATATCTGTGTCTGGTTATGTTTACATCTAATGCCATGTTCTTTTTCACTTGTTAAGAAGGGATGCAACTTGTTGCAACCAATAGCTCCAATAGATTTTAAAAAAAAAAAAAGAAAAAAAAAAAATATGGGAAGAGCTTCCATCATCTGACCTAACAAGATATATCATTTAAGAAATTTAAGGAATGATAAATGGATGAATTAAAATATACATGTTCAAAGATGAAATCTAGAAACCTTTGTCATCCATATCTGCATGCTTCTACCTTTGTTTCCAGGCAAATATTGAGCATTCTGAGAAGATTTATAGATCACAGCCAATTTTATTAACTAAAATCTTTAGTGAGAGACTGAAGAGTGTGGGAAACTATCTTAGAGAAGATCCTATAATAGTCTTTTCACTTTATCTCTTCAGTGAGAAGTGTATCTTATTGTATCATACTCTGCCCTTACTCACACTGAGTTTTCCTTACTCCACAGGCATTCCTGAAATCAATAGTTCTGAACATGTTGTAGTTAAAAGTCCATTTAATTAAAATAGGATTTGGTCTTAAATATCTACTCTTTCAAGACAATTGAAGTTATTTGGTAAACATTTAAAACTGGAAAAATTACTTGAGAAATAATAAAGCTAGAAACTCAAGTCAACTTTTTCAAGTGTGCCTTGGAACAACTCTGCCCTGCAAAAAATGTCCTAGGACTACAATGAGAAGTTACATACAAAAAGAGCATCTCAGACACTCTTATTTATGATCATTGTAATTTTAGGAGTAGGATGCTCTGATGGAGAGAGACTCCTGTTTGAGCTGCCCACATGCCTGCTACTACCTGTAGCTTGTAGAACTGAGAATCTGCATAGTCCTCAGTCACAAATGTGGGATTTGGGCTTATGTGCTGGGTGTCTGCAAGGGTGGCCTCTGTAAGAAGAGGTCAGGGGCTGCCCCATGCCAGACAGTCGGTTCCACCTGGCTCCAATGGACCCATTACAGGACACAGCTGAGTGTGTGGTGCCTCTGTTAAAACATATTTAAGAAAGGGCAAAAAAGCTGGAGAGGCAGAAAAGTGAGGTAAAAAAAAGTGAGTAACTAGTACAAACACCCAGGTCAGAGAAAAATGAGTGGGAGGGGGTACTTGAGGCACTGGGAGCAGAGACTCATCTGCAGCCCATGGAGAGGACCATCCTCGAGCAGATATTCACAGCGCAGCCCACAGACAACCCCCCATTGGAGCAGCTGGATATTTCCTGAAGGAACTTTAGTTCATGGAGAGCCCATGCTGGAGCAGATTTTTTCCTGAAGGACCATGGAGAGGACTCACACTAGGACCAGGGAAAAGTGTGGGGAGGAAGGAGCAGCAGAGAGGAACTGTTATGTACTAACGATAACCTCCACTCCCCATCCCTCTGCACTGCTCAGAGGGTGCTGGGTAGAGGAATTGGGAAAGAAGGAGTGAAGTGGAGCCTGGAAAAAGAGGAGGGTTGGGGGAAAGGTTTTGTTGTAATTTCTGGTTTTGTTTCTCAACATTCAAATCTATTTTAATTGGCAATCAAATAATATTCTCCAAATGAAGTCTGTTTTGCCTGTGATGGCAAATGGTAAGTTATCTCCCTGTCTTTATTTCATCATCAAACTTTGCCATCTTATTTTTCCCCCTTGCCTGTTGAGGAGGGGTAGTAAGTGAGCAGCTGAGTAGGTGTCTGTGTTAACCCACTAAAGATTACCATTCACTTGCTACAATTAAAAAACACCATTTGACAGTATCACCTTGTTCATTCTACTTTTAGGGCCTCCTAAAAATGCTGACACTACTTAAAGCGTGTAAATAATTTCATTTGAAGCAGATTGCAGTATTTATATACTGTATTTATATACTTTATATACACAGAGCATTTACAGCACTTTTTTCAAACTAGGCCTTAACCAAAAAATCAGATCACTCTCAGAAAGTCAAACAACCTGTTCAGGCCAGATTTTTGTTTTCAGCTTCCATCTGCTCATGAAAGGAGATCTCAGGTGAACATAAAGAATTAAAAAATTACCAGAGTTTATTGTACAAGACGGTTGAAAAGGCCTCCAGAATAAATTCAGAAATATAGCCTAAAGAGAGGTTTGAAATTGACACTTTTAAGACTGAATTCTGTCTGAAACAAAGACTGCTTATATGCATATCTATGGATCTTTATATATTTGATATATCAGATATTTAGATACTTAGAAGTTTTCCTTCTCATATTTGAATTTATACTTTCATTTCATATTTTTTAAATGTATGCTTATATAAAAAAGGGCACTACACAGCAATGTAGTATACATCACTAACAAGATCAGACACCATAAAAGAAGAAATATAAGGAAATGATTTAGTGTGGATCATATTTGAGGTACAGCAGCCTTCCTTAGATAAAAAGCCTGTATAGTTATCTGAGTTCTAAAGATTGACAGTACTATTTCAGTAAAGTTTATTGTTCATACTAGACCATTACAAAATGTAGTAAGAGATAGAACAAATTTGATTTTGAAGTTGACTTTTTGTGCTTGGAGCATGTGATGAGGGACAATGTTCTGACAGCTCAAGCTTACTCAAGCTTAATGACTGATCTAAATTGGAGCTTGGGGATAAAAGAAATTCTTTAGTGATGCCTCAGTTGTCATTGATTGCTATGAGCAATTTTAAAGCTATTCAAGATGAGAATTGCCAGCTTGGTTCTGAAAGAGGAGAAAGTGGTACATAAGATTGGAAGCTGGTGCAAATGCTACTGCATTTAAAAAAAAAAAAAAAGAAAAAAGAAAAAAGAAAAGGTTGATATTACTTGTATATGTAGGTGATAATCACAGCTACATATAGTGTTATACATCATCAGGGAAAGACATAGTGAATCTACAGGGTACAATGTAAGCAGTAGCTGTGACAGGAAAGACAAAAATGAAAGGCTGGGCACATTACAAATATCATCAGCAGCAAGATAACTGAAAAAAAAAATGTTCTAGGCTAAAGACAATAAGGAAGTTAAGTGCAGAGCAGAAGTTCCTCTTCTGAGTGTTGATCTCAGAAAGTATTTCTCTCTGACAAAATTATCCCTATTCTTGCACATAGCATAAAATGTTTTCCATCTAAACTGCTATGATTAGAACAGCAAGTATTTAAGCCATAATAGTGATAGGGCAAGATAAAATCTAACACAGCCATGGCTGCCTAGGTGTGGAGAGGAGCTTTTGTACCATCAGTTTGCCTGGTAAAGTGTCAGATCATAATAAGGACAGAGGCTTGTGTTTGGGTGAGAAAGGGCTATAATTGTTCTGTTCTTTCAGAAGTTTTGGGAGCAGCCGTGTATCTTCAGTATTGCTGTGTCTTTTGAAAAGCTCACTTCAAATCCAAAAAGCTGTCTCTTGAGCAGCGTATTCAGAGCCAACAGGCATACTTAAGCACATGGGTTTCACACAGCAAGGAACATCCTCCAGCAATGTTTGGGTCTCACTGAGGTTTAGTGTCTTGTTCAGAGAGCAAATTTGGTCTTCAGAACATCTTCAGAACAGCCTTCAAAAGACAATGTAAGTTGTCTTTTGTGCCGATGTTAAATGGACTGCCTACTTACGGTGGCATGGATAGTGAACGTGAGTAAAATTTTATTGCAAAAAATGGTTTGCTGATTAGGAGTCCTGTCTCATAACCAAGAAAAGGACTGGGCAGTGTGGGTTTATTTCTGATAATTTTATTAGGTGTGAGATCAAATGTGGTAATGTAGGCTTGGTTAATATTTTCAGGCTTGAAAGATACCACAACACAATTTTAAGGAACTTTATTGACTGAAGTTTATTTTAATGTTTATATTTATTCAATTTTATATTCTTTTGATTAATTCAGGTAAGTAATATTATATGTTAGGTATAACAGTCTACAACTGAAAATACCACTGCCGTATGTTTTCTTTGTTGAAAATAAATTGGTATATTTATATTATTGGTATATTCGGAGATTTCTGCAGAAAGTTTTTTTGTGTTTATTGAACATTTTCTGAGCAAACATCACAAGTTTTCTGTACCTATCCTTTTTCTGGCTGTAAAGATTTGTGCAGCTGTGCTTTATTCAGAGGTAAGTATAATGCCACAGAAAGGGAATAGTTTCCAAAATGGCCCCAAATTTCACAAGTGTTCTAGTTAAAATATTCAGCAGATATTGAAATTTATTGAGCTAATTTCTAAAGAAAATCAGTATTGCCAAAAGAAAAGCCCATGGTCTCTGTATATTCAGCATCTATCCTGAAATTTTAATGACAGAACTTTAAGATGCTGTATTTTCTTGCTGTGCACAGTTTGATCACTCTCCTGATCGCTAAAGAATCAGCTGCACTGGGGAGATTTTGTTCCTTTATTTATTTCCGTCCAAAAAAAAAGAGAAAAGGTCAATACTGTTGTTTGGAAATTCCTGTGACTTATCCAATATAAAAAATAGCATAACCTAATGAATATGCAGCTTATTTTCAAATCCTGTGGAGTCCTATGTACTCCTTATCTCTTGCTTCACTTACTGTGTGAATTTGGACAATTCCAACTTCAAATCATTGTTTTCCTGTTTTGTCTGTTCCTCACATAACTGTGAGAAATCGAATCTTTGAGGACGATGATCGTAAGTCTTCTGTCAGCAAGAACAGCAGTGATTATCTTCTTAATTGACTGTCTTTGCTATAAATTTAGACTTTGGCAACTTGGAAATGAAATGGAAAAAATACTCAGAAAACTTTTATTAAAGCAATTCCACAAATACATGGGTTCCTCAGATGAGAAACTGTTCAAATAACCGAATTCTTTTACAAGAGATCCACAGGGGTATAACATCAATATTTAGAATAATTCTTAAAAACAAAGGAAACGTTTGAAACATTGATTTCTGAACTCTCAGATATTTATTAGCAAACAAATTACCATTTTTAATGTTATTCAACAGAAATTTAGATGGTTAAAGGCATTACATTTTTGAGACAAGGGAATTCACCTTGTCTTATATTACTTGTGTTTGAAACCATCCCATTATCTTTCTAAACATCAAAAAAAAAAAAAAAAGCTCAGCTTTCTCCTCTTTATCCCAACTAGGCCCCTGCTGCTTGTTGACACTCACTTTTTTCGTTCTAATTACAGTTCAATAACTGTAATAGCAGTTTTGGTAGGTCTAGAGGATGTAGCTATACCTTTTATTTATTAATTCACTTTGCTACTATGTTTCTCTCTGGTTTTCCATTAGGTATAGTTTTGCATATTATGCTTGAAGATATCAATTTTTCCCATGTTGTCACATGCTAGAGGAATGGCAGACATACACAGGTTTCATGCAATAGGTTGCTTCCCAGCAACTTTTTACTAAGGACATGCAACTTTCATGGATGTTTTCAGGATTCAAGGAAAGCAGTTGCTCTGGGCTTCCAGGGTGGCCAAAACATTTTTGCCTAATTCACCTTCTCATCTGGCACAGTACAGGCAACCCTTACCTGACTGTTCTACAGTGTCCAAGATGGTTTTTTTCTTTTTAAGAATTGGGCTGCTAAGTGCCCTCTTTTACTTATTAGGGGTTATTCTATCTTATTCAGGCTCTTAACATTTGCCTAAATTTTAGGCAGCAGCTGAATAAGCTCTTCTGGACTGAACATCTAAATTCTCTACATAATCAGTGAGGAAAGAAAGGTATCTTTAAAGCCTCCATAAAAAGTTCTCCTAAATTGACATCCTAGCCAGTGAAAGCACCCACCTCTTGGTGTGCCATCTAGAAATCTTAAGCCATTTGAAGACATTAAGACATCTATTATAACTAGTGAATGAAAATCAGCTTGTACAACATATAATATTATGCAATACATTTATTGGTTTTAGGCATGGTTTCGTGTACCATATAATTCACATTGCCCTAAAAAGTCAATTTTAAATCCAAAAAAAGTATTCTTCTGTTATACTCATTATCAAGTAATCACTCTTTTCTCTTTTAAAAACTCCGATGAATTTTCAGTAATATTTTTCCTCTATCCAGTTGACTTTTCTTAGATAGACAAGTTAAATCATATCATTCTATTGCTTCTTTTTTCTTCCTAAGCTAGTGTATTCATTTTTCATACAGCAAATTTCAACAAAATGCCTTAAAAAGGGAAATATTTTCTCTTTATTACTATAGTTAGGAACATTCATTTATTAAAAATAGATAGGAAATACTGATTTGGGATGCCAGAGCTGAAAAACAAGTAATCTCTATTGAGGTTATCTTAAATTCTGTATCTGTCAAGTTTTTGGGTTTTTTAAACAGGTGCATTTTACTTTCATAAGTATACTAAGAAATTTTTATATTCACCTACTGGGACTGAAAAAAGTGTAAGAAAAAAAACTGTGCAGCTATGACAACAGTTTATAATTATTTTGCAAAAGCATGTCCCACACTTATGAATAAAAATCTGATTTGTGATCCGGATAAATTACTCCTTTAATAACCAGTGGATGTTTTTTGTCCTTTATTCTTATGATGAATACAGATCACACTTTCCCAGAATCAGAAGATATACACATATTTTAATTGTGATCAGTCAAAATATGCAAAACCTCTCCAAAGTTATAAATCTTACAATGCCTTGCATGTATGCACTTCACAAAGAACAGCATAGAAAAATACAGTTATAGAGACAGCATAACATAATATGTTTATCCAAATGTTCTCTTTTATCCATGAAGTATTTAAATAGAAGTAAGATACATTCCTTTACTAATATGAAGAACAAGAATAATGTTCACAAAATAGAACAAATCCACCAGAAAAAGTGTTGGAAATAGTAATATATGTTCTTATCATATCATGAGGCTAATATAATTTGTTATGCTAAATTTAACTTGAATGTTTGTAATTTATTTTAATTAAATAACACCTGAAAAAAGTGTATGCCAAGTAATTTATTTAGTTTGAACAGAAAAAGATGTTTCCTGTATAATTAACTACCACTCTCTTTTTAATCTCACCCTTGCTCTCTCACTGTCTCTTTGTTTTTAATGTTTGTGAGTAATAAACTGAGGTTTATGGCTTTGGAGAATTGCCTTAGGAAAAATCCAAACTTCCGATTTGATCCTGGGTCATGTGAAAGCTATTTTGGAATCTCCCATTGACTTCAGGAATATTTGCCATTGATGTACTGTTTCTTACAAGCAAACAGTTATTTTCAGAAAAATTTCCAAAGTCTTATTCAAGCTGTGTGATTTCCTATGAGTTTGTTATTTATCAAAGAGCACAGTATTATAGGACTATTCTATTCTACAGAGGTATTTGCATATCAAAGTAATCACTGTGAGCTTCTTCCGGTAGGGTAGTAGGAAACAGGACTACACACTTCTCCTGTTTGTTTTCTGATTCTCTTGTCTATGGGAAGTGTGCTTTGTTTCTTTTTTTATTTTATTTATATAAGTTACTTTAACTTAGTTGGAAAATACTGACTGCAGTGCACCTTGCAATTGAGCTGGACTATGTTGAAAGTCCTTAACTCTCTGAGGAAGTAACACCTTAATCCAGAGCTGTTCCACAAAGATATGCTTGGTCCTTACCACAGAGTATGTCACAGGGTAACGTAGATATTGAAAACTCTAAGCACCCTTTTTAATATATTGGTCCTCAATTTTGAAATCTATGTAAAGTCAGTTCTGGGAAAGAAGATAGGCTTTATATTGACTTTATGGATTGCCCCCAGGAAAAAAAACCTGTGGCCCTCCTGCCACGATGTAAGGATTGTTTGTGTTCACCCCGCTTTCATCACTGTAGCCGCACTACTTGGCAGTTGGCTTTGATCTCGTCTCGACCTCATGTAGTGCCCTGTGATCTAAATACTTTTGTGTGAAGAAGGAATGAGACCCAGGAGCAAACTAACACATGTGCAGTGTGGAAATTCAGGGTGATCAGGCCATGAAATAAAGCAGGAAATAAAATTGGGGGTGTGGAGAATTATATCACCTGGGGCACTCACCGAAGTTAAAATTTTCCAGATACACTGTATCTCTCCAGGCTAGCCCAGAGGTGGTGAAGACATGAATGAAGAAGGCCAAATCATTGTCTTCAGAATGAAGCATTGTGGATTTGTGGATGCTACTGTACAAGAGCTCAGCATCAACAAGGAATTCCATCTACACTACTCCTAAACTACTAAAAGTCTCTCGGGGATCTTATGTTCATTCAGTCTGTATTACTGGTACTCAGGCCAGGACTGGTTAATTTAAGTAGCGCTGATCATGGTAGCAGATCCAGAACAAATATACGGTAGGCCCCAGATGCATATGTGTACATTTTTTTGTCTCTCTGATAGCAAACATAAATAGCCAAATGAGCCTATAAGCCTATACTTCAGATTACAAATTTACATATCTGACATCATTAAAATCTATAAATTGTTAGGAGATTGTAAAATCCTCCTTCAAAGTGTTCTGTCCCTTATAAGATGAGGGTTATTTCTGAGAGTTACTGTAACCATGAAATAAGCAGATTTCTGCAAATTTCAAGCAAGAGCTAATACAAATGTCCAGGGCTGTACAGGCTCAGAAAATATTATATAAAAGCAGAAAAATATTGTTTGGCATTTCCAAGTGTTCTAACAGTTGTTCATTTGTTTTTAAGATGCAAAATTCTTATAAAGAAAACATAATACTTCTATGGCTGGACTTTATTTAAATGCCATTTCACCCTAAGCTCTTTTTAAGTATACATACTATTTAAGAACATTTTACGATACCAAATGTTGAGCTATTCATTAAATTTAAAATCTGCCTACCCTTGCATTTTCTGAAATGAGTTAAGCTGTAATATATCTTAGTCTTGTACAATAGATACATAAAACACTGAATAATCTAAGTACCAGCAGTGTAAAAGGTTACTCATTTTTTCCTTTCATTTTCAATCACATTCTAAAAGAAAAGAAAATTCAAACAGAGAGAAAATTATTTAATAAGTCAACAACAATGCTGGCAAAATTCTAAAGAAAATAAAACTAAAACGCATTAGTTTTATAATACTTCTGCTTCCATTATGTAGTCTGCATTATATCTACTCCCTTGCAGCAGCTGTTCTTATACAAGTTTTAGTATGAGAAGGAAAAGTAGAACCTGCAGAGCTGTTATATTTCCCCTGCAAACTTGGTTAAGGAAGTGGACTAGCAATAACTGGACTCTCATCCTTTGAATGTGCTGGTCTGTATAACCTTACTGACTCATCAAGAAACACTTGCTGTGCCATGAAAAATAAGGGTGTATCACACTGCGTCCCTGCTGCAGTGAAGGAAGAAAGAGAAGAACTGAACCTCTGAGGGGGAAGTGAGGTACAGGGTTTGCGAAAAACCTGTAACTTATTTTTCCCTTTTCCATATTTTTTCTTACTGTTAAAGCTTGTCTCCCTGGGCTCCTTACTTAGTCAATGGAGGAATATATGGTCCTTCAGAGGGCTATTCAGAGCATCTAAGTCAGAACTAGAGTATCTCACTAAGCCAGATGCTGTGAGCATCCTGCTGAGCAACAATCTTCCTGCCAGCAACAATATATTGTGTTGATCTTTGTCCAGACTAGATTGTGTGCTCATAACTAAGGGCCCCCCAGATATTGTTCCAGTCCTTTTTTTCCCAAGAAAAGTATCATATGTCATTGCTTAAGTTAAGAAAGTATGAGTGAAGTCATATTTCAAGGCCTCATCAACTGGCTGATCCAGTGGCCCGTCCTTGTCCTTCCGTGTTCTGCATACTTGCTTATTCTGTCTCCCATCTCCTACATCTCTTAGCTGTCTCATTTCTAGCTAATGTTTTGTTCCCAAGACCCTCTACCAGTCAGTTATATTAGTTTATCAGTGCACTGCATTTCGACTTATAGGAGAAAAAAGAAGGGAAGATGGGGCTTCCAAACTTGATTTCTTTCCTTTTCTGTACTTTCTTAAAAAGCAATAATAAAAAAACCCGTGGCTGTTTTAGTTTATCTTACTCTAGGCCTTTTCAAGGAACTTACAGCAATGCCCATAACTATCTGTTCTGTGTTGTAACTTATGGTAAGTTACATGTAACTTATATGTAACTTATGTTGTAACAGCTGTTTTATTTCTGTTTTCAAGTGACAAATACTGGGTCAGCCACTCTCTAAGGCATACAGTTAACCCTCATATTCTGTAGTATAAATAACGGTGCACATCAGGCCTTGTCCTGCAATTTTCACAGATCAAAAATTTCCGTGCATATTAATGCACATTTTAGATGTGTGAGAAGTGAAGGATTTAGTTTCTCAGGTAAATGGAATAAGCACCACTTTTTCTGCTATTTCATGAGGCTTTCAAGGTTATAGGAATACTCCCATTTTAGCTTTCCATTGAGGCAAAACAGATGTCTGGTAATCTGCAGTTTTCAAAATGGAAAGTAAGTTTCCTTTAAAATACCATTGTTTAAAAGCACTGTGATTGGACTGAATACTATTCTTAAATTGGTTCTTAATTTGATATACAGTTCCTAAGGGAGGGTTTAAAAGAAGAAAAAGCTCAGTTATTACCTGAAAAACAGAACATAGAAAAAGAAAGAGGAACTGAATAAGCACCTAAGGACGTGGACTTATGATTGTGTTGTATGTGGACTTTCTTATTCCTAGTTTTGATTTAAAGCTATAAAGATAACTTTTTTTTAAGGTACAGCTAAAGAAAAGGAATGGAATTGGGATAGGTGATAATAGACTCAGAAGTGTCTTAATACAGACAAAACTACAACTGCAAAAACAATCTAGTCCTGGATATACAGCAATTCAGTAATTAACATATATAAGAAATTCGAATAAACCATTAGTTCAACATAGTACAATACATAGGGTGCAAAATAAATTTTATAAGCCCCACAACAAAAGTTGGTTTGGGAAAACTAAGAGAATGGATAAGGCAAATTATAAGAGAAAGAAGGATTCAGTTAAGTAGATTAGCAGGCATTATAAGGGAAACTGTTAGTCTTTTTTCTTAAGCATAACCTATTGCAAACATCTGCAATTTTGGGCAAAAAGTCCAAAATATAATGTGAAGCCAAATAGAATAAAGTTACTGAAATAAATTCTGAATAATTAAGCTGGTAACAGAAATAAAATCTCCTGCACCCAGTAAAGTACAAATGTAAAACAACAGATACTCGGAAATTTTTCTCTTTTTGTAGAGAAAAGTGGTATACAGGACACATTTACAACAAAAATTAGTCTGAGTGCAGTAGATTTCAAGCTAGCTAGAACTTTATTTAGTCCCATACTTCATTCCTGCTCCAGTGAAGTCAGTTGGAGCTTTGCCCTTGAGTTTGACAGAGGCAAGCTAAGACATTAAGTTTATAACTTTATATTGTAGGCGGCATTATAGCTTGTTTACTTGCTGTCTACCAGCAAAATCACCACTGATGTCAGTAAGCATTCTTAAATTAAATAATTGCTTTCCATGGGAGAAAATGTGTGTTGTTTCCTTAAATCTGACAAGCACTTGGATATTTTGCCACTTTGTCTTTATTTATATGTTCCTAAGGTGCCCTGAATAAAATTGAACAGCTTGGCAAACCGGAGTAGCTCAGAATATGTATTTTACTTTGTTTTCCTCTCAAAAATATCTACCAACACACTTTCAGGTAATTAAGTATAAATATCTTGCTGAAATTTCACCTAATATTCTAGACACTCAAAAAATGCAAACCTAGTGTTTATACAGCAACATATCTCTTTTGTATGTGTGTGCGTGTGCGCGTGCATCACTAAAAATATACATGCCTGCAAATATGTATATATTTTTGCTCTATGAAATGTAGAATTTTTAAAACACACATAAAATGTGTAGCATAGCAGTGTTTCTCCACCTTTTTCAATCACATCTTGCTGTCACTAGCTTCTGCTGCAGCCCTAGGGTTCATTACTGCCTCCTTAATACCTCCCTTTATTTCTTTGCCTCACACTGTTGCCAGCAGCTCCAGCAATGTTGGCCAAATGCCCAAACCAATAATCTAAGTTGAACTCTGCTGTCTTAGTCTAAAGGTATAGGTATGTCTCAGCACCATGCTCCTTAGAGCTCATGGTTCCCTATAAACGTAGTCCAGAGTGAGTCAAGATGGCCTATCACATAGCCAGGAACAATCAAGGAGAGATTATTACCTGGGCTCCAAACCATGCTGTGTCTTGTCTGGAACATAATTATACTTCAGTACTGACACAGTTGCATTGTTTGAAGACTGCTTAAAAAGATGCAGTAGAGAACCAAATGTTTCCTTTTCTTGTATTCTTGAATAACTCAGCCACAGTAATGTTACCATAAATTTTAACTATATGCCAAGATGTTGCAAGCACCTTACTTTTCACATTAAATATAAAACATTTAAATAAATAAACTGTACATTCATTTTAGTGTCAGGCTTTTTTATAATCTTAGTATTCTTATGTACTGAAAAACTTGAAGAACAGAACATGTTTAAAGAATGTAAATGTGACGTTCAGTGCAGTGTCATTTGGATTATTTAACAGATCCAGATGTACTGCTATTGTAATAAAAGCATCTGACCTCTTAACTCTGAATTTGCTTCTGTATCAGTAAGCATGAAGCATTATTTTTGCTTAGTCTTTGTTATATTCCTCAGAAGTAACTATAAAGCAACCCTTACCCTAAAAATACTATATGTACTGCTTTCCTTCACTTCCAAGAACTTCTTTTATAAATCCTCCATGCACTCTCTCAGTGCTCCAAGTGGGAACACTCTAAAAGATATAGAATACAAAACATGAACAGCATCTCAAACAACGTGTATTGTGTCAGGCCTTGCATTCTGAAATCTTGTATTTTAACAGTGACTGCTATGTAACTCATCCTATCTGCTCATTCAAAGAAGGTACTGCAGAACTACACAGTAAGACAGAGCCATTGATATGCAGGTTTTTTTCTTTTTTAAACAAATCAAATCTTTCTGTACATGAAAGCTAACTTAAAAATTATTAAAATTATATTCTAAATTTAAAATAAGGCAAGATCAAAATAAATCATGAAGATTCCTGCATTGATTCTTTATTTCCAGTTACAATAAAGCAGAGGGAGGAAGATACAGTGGAATGGAAGACCTGGAGCAGAAAAGCCCCTGATACAGTTGTACAAATATTTTACTAGAGGGCAAGAGCTTTTCATTCTTCCTTGGTGGAACTAAGTTGGGCTACTAAAGGTATACAAATGTCCTCTCCTCACTAAAGGACCAAAAGGGATGGGTGATGTTTGCAGGGCTGACACTTGCAGAATTCCTTCTGAGGAACTAGTCTTCGATTGTGTTTGGATCTCCTTGTGATGGTGGCAGTGGATGCTGAGGAAATGTATTTCCACATGGGTTGGTAGATGGAGGGAGCCTCACCTTGTTCACTTTCAGACATCCACCAGTGTTGACACCCAGAACATCCAGACCCTTGGATGTTGACATCAAGACATCCAGAACCTTGATCAGTAAGAAAAACTCTCCCCCTTCTTAAAGGCAGATATAGTCCCAAGCTTCAGTGTATGTACATATAATCCAAAAGAGTTCATTGCCCAGGAATCACCTTCCAGTAACACAGCAGGGCAGCAATTGCACTTAGCAACAGCAAGTTGCAGTCGAAGGACTGCACCCTCCACCCCTCTCCTCAACCCTTTCGATATGTATCCCTGCTGCTCTAAAACAATCAACTATTATGAAATCGAAGTGCTATATTAACCGTTTAGGGGTCTTAGTGACCTCGCTCTCTTATGCTGAACTCTGTCAAGCACTAAAAGGCAGTATGTCTTTTAATGCTGGGTCTCAAATGATGAAAGGTTTGTGAAAAGTAATCTCTCATGCCTGGCTTATGTGTAACACTGTAGAAGATAGTTGGGCCAAAGCCTCAGACTGCTATTTCTTGAGACCTCTCCTCAGTGACCATATTGCTTTCTGGATCTCCAGGTGTATGGGGTGGTAAGAAGTTGCAGAAGCTGTATCCAAGGCCCAACTGCAGCAAGGAATTGTGACAGGGACAATGTCACAATTGCACAAGAACGGAGAAAAAGCAGAGTGAGAGTGGTGGTGGGCATAAAAGGAGACTAACCTAAAAGGGAGATGCATCATCAAACAAAAGGGCTTAGTGGTCTAAAGAGCTGCCTTCTGAGTATGAGAGTGTTAACTGTGTGGCCATGTGACAACACGGCTACAATACAGGGGGGCCATATGGAGTTGGAGGGGAGATCAGAATGCATCTAACACATTTTTCCTCGGTAAATAAGAGGATAATAACTTGGAATATTACCCACACTGATAACAGTAAATTGCTTGAGTAGTAAATAAATTATTTTCCATAATTACTTCAGGGTAAAGTAGTTATAATTAGGGGACAGAATAATTCATATTATCCAATAAATATTCAGAACATGAAACATGCATTTAATGCATTCTCCACCACTATGGCATTGCTGCTCCATTTTCAGTTGCTGTGTATCAGTGTAGGTCCATAGACCTTAAAGGAGGCACACAGAAGTATTCCAGGTAAAGAGCTTTCCCTATAGTTTGTAACACTTAAACGCAGTTTCAGTCTGTCAAATGTAATTACTTAGATGCCAGGAAGAAATAGAACATAGGTCAAATAATGAATTAATATTTTGAAATATAAATTATCATATAAACTTTATTATACCTTCCCTATAAGGTATTTTTAAGAACAGTTTAAACTAATAATGGAGCTTCGATAACTGGCTCACTTTAACTGCAGTGAGTGCAGGAGTGACCACATGAACAGCTCAGCTGACAGACCCGAGAGGGCAGTTGTTCTCAGAAGAGAGCTGCTGACTAATGCACGTGAGAGAGAAACTGCTGATGAAGAAGACAAATGTGTATATCCTCATACTGGTACATAGCCTGAGTTTAGGCTAATTGAAACCCCACTAAGATGATTTAAACTAACCTGTCTGGCTTCATCCTAAAATGGATTAGGAGTGTTCACACAATCTGCTAATGACGTCCAGCTCTTAATCCACTTGAGCTGACAGGTTAGTATCAACTAATTTTGAACTACACTGTATTAGTGGAGAACTCCAAATCCTTGTGATTATTGACTTAATTGGATAAAAACACTATATCAGATGTTCTGGGAACAATTTCTTAGACCTCAATGAATCACAAGGCACAGGCAACATGGGCAAAAGCAGCTATCAAATTGAAGAACTGTGTGTACCTATTAAAAATAATTTGTTTACCCTGCACAGACAAATCCTATTGCCCAAAGATACTTCTTTTTGTGTCTGGTACTTAAATATAGGTTATATTTTGTGTTTTTAGTGACCAGGCCTAAAGATTATTTATTGCAAGGGATCCTTTTAGTAAATAATTAAGGATAAAACAACATCTATGTAACAAATTACTTCTTGACCAATAAATCATCTGAAGGTGGCAAAATCATGCGAAGAGATCTACTTAAGTTTTACAATGCAACTACAGATCAAAAAAGGGAACAGGACTTTGCCTTGTCATCTGTAACAAGAAATTTGTAAACTCGTTAATTCAAAGCTAATGATGAGCACACACACACACAAATTTCAAACAATATGTAGCATTTATTTTAAATTGTCCTAAAAAATTTGTGGAGGTAATGTCTTATTTTTAAATACGAATCCACAGCAGCAGCAATTAATATGTGTGCTAATTCATATACTGTATATAAATTCACATTCATCTGAAGTATCATGGACAAGCTTAGATGAGGTTTTCAATTAAGAGCATTTATGCAATTACTGTAGATGCCATTTTACTTGAAGGAACAAAAACAGAATAAGGAGCATAGCACTCCTACTGTCATGGCCCCGAGGGCGCTCACGGCCTTGCTTGTCCCTGACTGCCGCCCAGGACCCATGGAGGGAACCAGGGTGGGACTCTCCCCAACCTGCCCATGGCCCAGGACCCCATGTCAGTCCCCTGGGGCTCCCCCACCCTGGCCACGGCCCAGGACCCCATGTCAGCCCCCCGGGGCCATCAGCCCCTGCCCCAGCAACGCCGAAGCAGGGCTGGTCTCCAGCTCCCCACAGCCCTGCCCTGCCTGGCAGCAGGCCCTGCCGAGCCAGGCCCACCCGCAGGCCCGTGTCCCAGCCTGGCCTCGGCCAGTCCCCGTCCCCAGGGATGTGCCCAATGCCCAGGGCTGGGGCTGCCCTGGGGCCCCCTGCCTGCCCTGCTTCTGCCTGGGGGTGGGATGGGCCCTGGCTGCCAGGCCCTGCCCCGACAGACCCCCATGGAGACGCTACCAGCACCCAGGAAGCAGACAGCCTGCACAGTACCTTGACACCTACACAAAAATCTCTTTACTAATTTATTGCTACCAATTAAAATACATCTTTAAGGGAAAAAAAATTGGAATTGTTGGAATTGTTAATTTACTTAAATGTTGGGAAAAAATACGTATTAATCGGTAGTACAAGAATTATACTCTGGATGTGAGTTAGTTTGCTATTATTTTTCATCTACATCTATTCACAGAAGATACTTACTGAGCAACAAGGGTAAGAAGCAGAGCTCATAAGGCATTGTAAGGTTTTAAAGCATAATGTAGGCAGACTTTAGGCTCCTACATCCAATACCAGAGTAATGGGCACACTGGACAATTTGTGGGTACCACTGAATAAAGGCACACTAAAAAAGAAGAGCAGATGCTTCTTCTAGCACTTCCCAATAGCAATGTGGATTTTATGAACATTTTCAGCATGCTCAACTCTAAACTAACACAGTTACAAACTTATAATTCTCTGAAAGAGTTAATTTTATCAAAAGTATTTTACTTAGTTGACAAAACTGACCTTCAGATAGTTTTACAAAACTAATACTGTATCCTATCGATGGCCAAAGAAATTTGAAAATCATTTAGAAGCCAGATAACTTTAATGGCTTAGGTGGTAAAGAAAAATCTTGGGAGACAAAAAGCTATTAAACTGTATTAAGTGTGTGAAAGAAACAAATCAATAACTTTAGCTTGGACAGGCAGTATTTCTATTATGTATTTTTATGCTAGGATATTGCACGCATTGCTGGAATGGCAGATCACTGGCAGGACTCTACCTTCCATGAAATATAAAAGAGGAAAAAAAACAGCAGGAAAGCCTGGGTAGAAAAATGAAATTAATGTTTATTAGCTGAAGCCTCTGATGCAGGTAAGCTATGTTATCAAAAACAACTACAATCAAAAATAGATTCTTTGTTCCTACAGCTGCTTTGTCTGCAGCTCTCCGCACTTAGTGATTTGCAAATACTGATGCAGGCTCAGAATAAAAGTTTAAGTACTGTAGTGCTACACTGGCATGGACTAAGTCTTAAATGCAAGTAGTGATTTTATTGGTGAGATTTACACTTGATTTAGTTCCTTAAACTAACTGAAAAGGAATCAGGTTTTCCATTATTTGAAAAGCTGTCATGTAAAAAAGAAAGATGAATATTATTTGTTCAAAAAATGTAATGGCCTTATTGTTCAACTGTAATATTATTAAGGAAAGCCAGTAAATGCAATCTTACTATGCTCACCATAAGTAATTTTTAAAAAACTTTTCCATAAGAGTTTTCCAGTTCTGCACTCCTGATGAACTTGCATAATTCATGTGCCTCTGCTACCTTTTGTTTGGTTTATAACCAGATAGCTCTAAGACCCTTGCCACCCACTCCTTTTCAAAGCTTTCAAAGTTTAAATATGCTAGAAGAAAAATATTCTGAGGGGAGATTATTTGAAAGTTTCTCCATGATATAGAAACTTTAAACCCTAATGCTAGACATAAAGTATCCAAAAAAGGATACAACAATGTCTTCCTTCAATTTTGAGAGACATCAGGCCATGAATATAAACTCAGCAAAAAGTTTTGCAAAACATTGTAAAGGCTTATCAAACTGTTTCACAGGGAGACAAAAATTCTATAAACGAGTCTCATCAAGATGCTCACCTTACGCACTACTTCAGCTCCCATTTGTATTTTTCAGCTAGAGGAAAAATGTACTTCTAAGAGTAAGCCTTTACAGTAATCTTTACAGTACCTGAGCTCTCTCTTTGAGTCGTGGAGAGGATCACTCTCTAGTATAGATTCCAAAGACTATCAAAGCTATCTGACATGGTTGCAAACTATTTGTGTTTCAGTTTCTTGCTAATCTGTTCACCTCCTAGGATCTTAGCTATATCCCAGAAGGACAGTTTTATTATTTTTAATGGGTGCTGGAGATGGCCAGCTTTTAAAAAGTCTTTTAAGAAGGCAAACACAACTCATCTATAAGTACTAGGGTGTCCTTGTGAAAAAGTAAATTTCCATTAAAAGTTACCAAAATAAATGGGTAAAGCATGCACTGCTGTAGAGAAAAATCAAAGTGAAAAAGTTGACTAAAAGGAGATCAAAAAATAGAAATGAAAATTACTGTGTCATCAAAAAGATAATGAAGTTTAAAAGAAATTATAAAAAAGTCATTTTGTAGAACACTTTATAAAGAATGCAGTGTAACTCAAGCCAATAAAAATAAAGAAAGTTTTTGAATAGGAACTGTTACTAATTAGATATTGTTGAAGGCAAAACTAACATTTCAGTTTTATGGTCTGACAAATAAAAACCAAAAAATCAGCTCTCTCAGCTGTTAGCCTGATTTTATCAGCAATAAGGATGCAATAGTATAGCAATATTACATGCTATTTTTCAATTGACAGTCCAGAAGCAGTACAGTAGTGAATCATGCATGGACATCCATATTAAAAAGGAATTTAGAAACCCTGATGTATATGCCATAAATGTGTTTTTACGCATTTGGGAGATAACAGGCTTGCAGGTAACACCCTTGGTATCCTGGAACCCATGTAACATGATTTGAACTTGACACACACAAGGGCAGCCACATCTCCAGCAGTTTCTCTTTCTGTGGTTCAAGAACTGTCAGTTCAGTCATTGCCAGATTAAGGTCTTGAGTCCACAAACTCTTGTTCACATCAGTAACGTCCTTAATGTCAGTGAAGGTATTTGTCTGATTAAGCAATGGGAATGACAGACTTTCTTGGTCCCTTTCAGCAATTATTATTAAATGTCTAGAAGAACAGGATGGAAAGCCATAACAGATGCCTTCCAGTTATTTTTTCATGACTCACAAATTCTCACTTAGTTGCTAGCAACATCTTTACCATACAAATTTCAAATAACAGCATTTAAAAACTAGAGTATATGATCATAAACCCCCTTACTGTTATCAAGCGCTATCAATGCTCTCAATACTACATATATATTGTCTTTACCCCAAGGAGTTTGCACTCCCCATCCCAAATGACAGATAATAGTACGGAAGACATTCTGACGGACCCATTGACTCTGATGGGGAGAATGCCATTTGAAATCTGTGAGATAAGTTTTCCAGACCAGATGTTGTCTCAGTTTGTTTTCTCTTTTTTTTTTTTTTTTTGTAAATTATTAAAAAGACTTTGCGGGAAAATTCCATACTGCAGGGAGGATGTGAATTAAAAGTGATATACTTTTTGAATAATTTTCCTTCTCTTGCAGTTGGTCATTGGGCATGGCTCACTTGGACAACTGAGACATTCAAAGAACATACATACCATAAGATATGCACATCCAATAGGAGAAATAGTTATAAAAAAGCAGACATGAATTAAAGCACCTCTAATTCAGAAAAAACATATTAAAATACCTAATATTAAACATTAGCACAAATAAATGCTAAAAATTTAGGAACAGGGAAACACAGTAAGAAATGGAAGACGCAAAGGCAACATCCTCGTTTGTTATACCTCACTGAAAGAATAGCCTTTAGCACTGCTGAGTAGCAGGACAACAACTATTAAGCTGATAAAAACTGCCAAAGAAACTTCCCAAAAGAAGAACAAAAAACTACCATTAGGAATTTTATTGTCAATCTGAAACAGCTGACTGCCAGAAAATGTAGCCATAAAAAATAAAATATTACTTAAATTCCTCATTTGCCTAAGCTTGCAGGAAATGAGAAACTTTCACAATGGAAATGTCAACTAATGATGACATTTCTACAGTCTGTTTGTGACTAAGTGCAAACAGAGGGTCTCTGTATTGTTTCCTTATTTCATAGTTTACTAATCTGTGCTGATAACAATACTACAGCTCACAATGAAACTGTAATTTATTTGCAGAAGTATTTTTTCTGTTTGAATGATCTATTAAAATTCTGAGTTTCAACTTCACAGTAAAATAGAATATTATTCCTATTTTTCTCCGTAACATTGCAAAATTCACTTTGGAATGGTATTTCCCATTCATAATTCCCTCTATGAAAGAATATTTAAGAAATGTTTTAAACATACTAGGTGAGCTCTCCCTGAGTTTTATGGCAGTTATACACGTCAAGGCTTTTTGTTTGATGCAAGCCAAAACTGTTCATCTTCTTAGTGCCAGATCTTTCCTGTACCTAAGGTGCATGCTGTAATGCGAGAGAGCATGTGCATCCTGCCCGTGCAGGATGGAAGCTGGACAGTCATGCTACGCTGCTCTGGAAATTTCATGCAGCAGAGTGAAACCGTGCATAATGGAGGTTGAAAGGATGTGGTTCATACAGAGGGCATATGTGAGGTAACTCTCAGACCTGGCACTCTCAGGGAATCCTCTTGTGAGCTCAGAGGTGGTGTTTTAAGGGCACCCAGAGGGGACCACTAAGCTCTGTATAGTCTGAATGGTCAGGAGATGTTGTCCTAACATCTGAGAATGCTGTAATTGGGCAGAGTAGAGGCAGTCATTAGATCTCCGCATAACAACCAGCAGCATTACGTCATGCTGACTTGCTATTCACAACCTGATTAAAAGGCCTAGTGACAGATGAGAGGACAAGCCTGTGACCACCTTCCTTCATGTTATTTTATATATCAGTTTGCTATTTTGGTCTGCTGGTGTGACCAGATGGCACTCATCACTTCATTCTTTTACATGCTCTCTGACCATGAAATAGCAAACATGATGTACCCAGAAAAAAAAAAGATTGTATTCTTGAAGATTACATACTGGCTCACTAAAATACTTTTCTTTTCTAGGGAAAGGTGGCTTTCACTGAAATTTTCAATTATTTCATTTTCTTTGTCAGCTGTTTCTTTTTCTAGCAATCTCAGCCACTTCTCGCCATGAATTTGTACACAGAACTGTGTGCAACACTGTTATTTTTATGTCCGTATGTAGACTGGTGAAGAAAACACTTACTGCCATTAATAATTTCTATTTGTCTAGAAAAGCTAATCTTTAAATCCCTTTTTGAGGGCTGGTCTATAAGCTACTGCATTAAGGAAACCTTTAGTGCTTCCACTTTATTCTGGCTGTTTCTTTGGTGCTATTCAAAGTCTCAATGAAAAGCCCCTCTTGCAGTTCTGCAGTTAAAACAACAAAGCACTGCCTATGTTTCTTCTTTAACACAGCTCTAAGGATTTATTCTTTGCTCCTTTATTCTTCCTTTTTCTGAAGTTTGCTTGTCCTTTTCCCCTTTAAAATCTCTTTATCTAAAGCTGAATTAGTTTTCGCAGCTGGTTGGCAAACTGCCATCGTTTTCTGCTCTGACACTTATTTGTCAATTTCCAGTTGCCTTCAAACTTTTTACTTTTCTTAGCTTCTATTTCTTTTTCCTCTTTCACAGTTTCACTGATTCAAGTTTTAGTTGTTTTAACAGAAAAGGAGAGAAAAATCCCTCCTGGGAGGAAGAAAAGGAGCCATTCTCTACAATGACAAAGAGAAAGCAAAAATACTATGAGATTTACCCATTGAAAGCTTTGAAGTAACAAACTTTGTGCTCTCTACAGATACTTATAATCTGATCCTACTTTCAGGAACGTAGCAGGTACATTTGCTACAGTATTTTTGTTCTGCCCTAAGAGATAAGAAATTTGTAGATCCATTTTTGTATAATTTTTAGACTTTTCACAGGCTACTATTTTGCTTTATTCCATCTTAAAAGAGTTCACTGTAGTTTTAAAACACTACAGATTAAGGATTTATTTATTTATTTTTAAGACTCCTGCAGATTAATTTCTCAACTCAGGGTGTATATAAAATTGCTAACCTCCATCTTAGGATTCTACTCATAAACCTATCAAAACAATTTTTCAACCTTTATTTAATATATACTATAGGTTAATACATTTTAATGAGAACTAGAAAACAAGACAATTTTGATTTGTTTTATTCTTTGAAACTTAACAGAACTTCTTCTCTTATTTATAGTTTACTCAGATGCTGCATTTCAAGCGTCTCATAGGCTGTTGTACCAGCAGAGATAAAGGGATATAGAAAGAGATCCTATGAACAATATTGCCTTCCTAGACTTTGAATATCAGTATAGTGGCTTATGTAGGCACTGTGCAGCAATTATTCTGCCCACTCAAACAATACGAATAGAATATTTAGCAAAACTGCCAAGGAGTAAGTGCCCAAATACCACATCTTTATTTTCTATTCTTTACTGTTCAGTTTTTAATCTCTTGAGCACATGGAAAAGGCAGCATAAAGCTTCCCCATCAGACTGAGCCCTTTCTTTCTGCTGTGACTACTATAGAATTATTATTACAATTACTGTTACTAATAATTACTATACTAATTACAAAGTACTATTATATGGGCACTGCACCTTGACTTTCTCTGGAGGTGGAATAGAGTATTTCTCGTGTTGCCAGAATGCAAATAGTAGATATTTTTACCATCCCTATAGACACAGCTTAGTAGAGTGGGTTAGACTGCTGCATACATTGTCACATCTTGGCAGTTTGAATAGAGTTAAAACAGATGAAAAGAAAGGCCATAACTAAAGAAGAGGAAAACAGGGTTACAGCTTTCAGTAGCCTTTCTTATATCTGAGGTCCTAGAAATTGGCTGGACTAACTGTGAAGTGGTGAATACTGGCAGCAGCTGTCCAGTAAGTGGAAATGTAAGTAATGATTACCCTTGTGGTCTGAGTTACTGCAGGGCAGTTCCCAGCTGACTTAAATTGTTAAAAGTTACAGCCTAATTAAACCTCACTTCTTGCATCAAGTATTTCTTTCTACATATCTGAGACAAATGTGTCTATCCTTATTATGTCTTGTGTCTATCCTTATTATTTGTTCACTGCTGTTCCACTTCTACACATACAGTATCATGCCTTTTTCCTTTTAATTCCTTCTACCTCTGTGCATAGACAAATCTTTCCAAAGACACAGAATGAAAGTATTTTACATATGAACCAAATCATTTTTAAAGCCAGACCTTTAAAGCTGAATTAGGTGAAGAACCCAGGCCAATAGCTTACCTACATAAGTCTAACATTAGACCTTTTAGCTATTTTTAAAATTAGACTAACTTAAACTTCACCTTTTTGGAAAAGAACTGAGTCATAAAAATGAATATTAAAATTACATTTACTGCATCATATCTGGTGTATTATTAGACATTCAAAATACTAACTTCAGAACAATGATGCATTATTTCATTTCATTGCAGAGTAGTGAAGTAATTGTTTCAACTAGTTTAATTTTTTTTTTAACTCATATTAAGATGTTTTGAACTAGCTTTGACTGGTGGCAATTTATTTAAGTTTTATCATAATAAAGTTGATTAAATTAATGCATCAAATTAATGCATCATTAAATTAATGTATTTAATGCATCAGCAACAATCACAGTAAATCAGTAAGAAATTAGTCTAAAGAGCTTTAGAGCACTTATATACTTTGAAATAATTTTAAAAGTTCTTACATAAAATAACTGTATTGGGATTAGAAAGTATTCTTCTTAAATAAGAAGTTTGAAAAAATTTAGTAGAAATCATTGTCATTTTGTCTCACTTGGAGTCTCTGGGAGTCTAAGTGGAATTTACAGTTCTCTGACACATTCATTTTACTTTATTTCAACTTAATCTTTTAATTTAGGTCTAAATAATTAGGAAAACACATTAGGTTTGATAACATAGAAGCACTAAGTATATTAGTTCATATTTCATGTCATTTTTTGTAGGCCTGAGTGTGAGAGACTGAAAGAGTTAATGTCTCAAACATTGTGGCAAGGTGAGGCACTATTCGCATGGTAACAGGTTGGCGAGCACAGGTGGGGGAGAGCAAGAGCGGGAGTGAGACGTGCGGGACGTGGAGAGCGCGTCGGAGGATGCGCGGTTCCAGGTTCCGCCAGACCTGACCATGTGTGGCCAGAGGTCACACAGAGTTGATCTGAGGAAGGGGCTTGCAACCGCCCGAGAGACCCCTCGCAACCACCCCTCTCCCCCAACGCCTGCGCAGAAGATTGAGAACTTTCTAGAACAAGAACCATGTAAGTCCTGAAGGGGCGTACGTGGAGGCGGGGATTAGCTTATAAAAGACACGCTCCCTCCCCCCCCCCCCTTCCAGGGAACCACGCACACACCCATCATGGGAGGATTGCCATGTCTGTCATTGTCATTGCGGGATCCAAGGGTGGTGATACTTTTTCTTTCTCTATCCTCCTCTCTCCTCCTTTCCTTTTCTCACTTCTCTCTTCCTCTACTCTTCCAATATATGTAAGTTTTAGATAAATTGTGACGTGTTGCCCAGAAAATAGCTCCATTGCCAAATTGCCTCTGTTCGTTCGCTGAGCTTGCCAGTTCGTTAAGTTTGTCCATTTGTTGAATTCACCAGTTAATAAAGTTGCTGGCCAGCCTGTTCCTCTGAGTCATTGTCGTGACTCTACCAACCACATGGCTCTGCCAAGCAGAGATCGGCCTTTGTCGGTACACAAACCGTTGGGGAATCAAAAAGATTCACCCATCTCGCAACCCACCGAGTGGGACAAGACACTGAGGAAACTATATTTTCATGTGGTAAGTTGTTTTATATATTTTAAGGTTTAATTTAATCCATGCGTACAATACCCTGATCAGCTGGCTGAGCTGTTTTCTGTAGAAAAAGCAGAACAGCACCATTTAGTCAAAGGCGGTATCACAATATTTTGGTTTGGGGGAGTGGGGAACGGAAGCTCAAGATAAGTTTGATAGGTAACCGCCATAATACAGACTAGATCTGGGTGCTTGAGTTTGTAGCCCTAATATCCTTTTAATGTAATTATTTTAAAAATAATTTTATATACATTTTCCTTAGCGTGAAACTGGAAAGAATGAAGATTCAAAGAGAACCACATTTTGTGATTTTAAACAACAATGTAACAATAAGTATTAAGTTGGTAATATCTGTGTTGACTTAATTTCTCCATCCAAACTCAGTTTCTTTCGTCCTTGCTCTGGTCTTCATACTCCTCTCTAATAATTTCTTTATCAAGCCTCCCAAAGTTTCCTATTCCCAGTTTGTCTTACATAGCCACTCTTTTCTCTGCATAATCTTTCCTGCCCTACCTCCTTGTTCAGCTTGTTCAGTCTCTGCTGATTTCAGAATTTTGCAGGTCAGCTGACACCAGTCCTTTTGCTAACCTGTTCCATCTTCTCCTCTTTCACTTTCCAATCACACAGCACTCTTACCCCATTACTCTTTTTTCTTGTTATTCAGTCTCACACTTCTTACCCCATATGATCCCATTTCTCCTCCAAGTTCCCAGACTTAGTCATCAGAATTCTTACCTTTTATTTGCAAATTCCTGTTTAGTTGGTTAATTCTTGGAGAATCGTTGATAACAGCCAGTGGAGCCACTTGATTCAAATTCAAATCTGCAGCACATTTCTGGAAGAGTAACAAGAAATATTTGTAAAGATTATAGAAGACCCATTATGAAACTGGACACTTTCTGGAAAAATCAGTTAGTTTGCCTGAAAGTCGTCTGCTGTTTTTGTTTCTATTTTTTTGGGGGGGAAGCAGCCTTAAGGCATTACTATTGCGATTCTGCTGTTGACAGCAGAAATAATTCTGGAATTTACAGATGCCAACAAAACCGTCCAACCACATATAAAAGTATCAACAAAACACTGTCAACACAGGGAGTGTCTAAAATATGTAATATCACCAAGAAATGTTTTCCAGATTTTGAAATATCACATACTAAAAATGTCTTCCTGCCAAAGTACTGCTCTAAGATATTAGATTTTACTTCCAGTTTGTACTCCCTGGACAACAATTCCGATGAATAAAGTAGCTTCTCTGAGTCCTTTTTTTACCTTGTCATTCTGAAGTAGCCTATCCCAAACATATAAACAAAATCTTTTATTTGCCTAATCAAGTCACAGCTTATAAGAAGTCTCCAGCATTGCAAAGCAGAATATAGAATTTTCAGTGCATATTTCTGCATTATCTGGAACAAAACTAGAGAACAAGAAATAAGGTGACTCTCTCTTTTAGAATACGGATTCTGACCTCTTATCAAACTCAGGTGGGAAGGAAAGTCTGATAGAAGACACAGCAGAGAAAGTGAGAGGGACTCCTGTGAAAAGCTATGTTTAAGAAAGCAAGCATGTACACAACTTGCTGGATGTTTTTATTTCATTTGAGCTATAATGTTTGCAAAATTATCTACTAGAAAAAAAGAGAGTTGTACACAGTGGTGTATCTTTCTCAGAAAGGTTACAAGTTCATTCAGAGTAAGAGAAGCTGAGATAATGGCTGGTTTGGGGCCAAACCATTCAAGTGTTGATGGAAACACAACATTTTCTATCTGAAATAAAGCACTGATAAGGCAACATTTATTCCCATTAGAGAATGTTTCAAATGAACTAGCTAAGTAATTTATGCTCAGAAGTCTCAAAGGAACTAGTGAATCATTGCCAATTTTTAACTTATCTTGGAAAACTGGGAAACAGTGAGATTTGCAAATGTTTTCCCATTATCCAGAAAAGGATATAACACAGAATAACAAATTAGCTAGCCTGACCTTCATCTGAGGTACAAGAATGGATTTGTTACCTTGGAACTTTGCTGGTAATGAACTGGAGACTACAATTATAATTACTACTAGTCAGATAGCTTTTTTATGAGATGTCTTTTTGTTTAGTTTTGGTTTTGACTGGAGTATGGGGATGGTAAACAAAGTACACATGTACACTTGGACTTAATGAACTTACTACATGTAGTGAAGGTTTTTTTGATTCAAACACTTGCATTTTATGAAATTCACAGGAATAAGCTAGAGGGATTAGAAACTGTTCTTTTGATATGGATATCCAGGATCTTTTGGATATTTTTTCTTGTTCCAGTTCTAACCTCTCTCTACATATATTTTATGGCCTTCAGAGTATGGTTTCTGGATCCCTGAAGGGGATGGATAAGGAAAAGGTTATGCATAAATTGTATGCAAAAGTAACTCAAAAAAAGAAAGTTATTTTAACTTGTTTGGATTTGTTACATGATAATTCTTATTTCCACCAGGAAACTGGGAAGTGGGGGGAGAAAGGTATAAAAGTTGTTAAAAAGTACCTAGCTTCATCAGTGAATATTGTATACAGTTTGAGAATTATCCAAAGGTTGGTAGGCTATTAAAAAATAAGGGATGGATTACTATTATGGTAATCTAAATCAAGTGATTTAAATGGCTAGAATTCATAAAAATTGGTTTAATACAGCCAAATTAAGAGGAATACATTTTGAATTCAAGAAAGTTTATATCTACTGAATGTCAGAATCTGTCTTAAAAAAACAATGACTAAAATTAGGTTTTAAGTATTATCATAGATTACATCCTCAACCTGAGCTTTCTGTGCTTCTGTGAAAAGAGGGCTAACAAAATCTTTGAATGGATAATAAAGGAGAGTGGAGATGGGAAATGCTGGAGAGGATATGGCAAAAAAAAAACCCAAACCCCCCCCAAACCAAGATCACACAACTGAGAATCTTGCATTATGGTGTGAAGTGTAAGTAACTAAATTTATCTGGTATATTGAAGGGAAGTTTAAGGGATGGGTAGATAAATTAGTGTAGGAATTTAAACATGGGAATTATATCTGACAGCACAGGGCTTTTTGATCTTGGTGTCAGAAATGGAACATAAGTGAATTACTTGGAATTGAAATTAAGATAATTCTTCTAGAAATAATACATCAAATTACTGGGAGTCCTGAAAGGGACTTGGTTCCCTTAAAACAGAATTAGATGCACTTTCATCTAACTTGTGGAAGACATCTTACTAGTGGGGAGTATAGAGGGCCACACTGAATAGTTATGGTGTCCTTTCTGGTCTTTGAGGATAAGACTCAATCCCCTCACATTTTGGGCTTGGGAGGAATAGTAGGGAAACTTAAAGTTATAGAAGACTTGATTGCTCTGCACAATCTCATCTTTGCACCTCAGAGCAGGGCAGTATGTATAATAATATCTCATAATTGAGGCCTTAAAATTATTACCTGTGAAGTCAAGATGGCTTTGTTTCACTTGATGTATATCTGCATTAATGTATTGTGATTACGGACTTTTGATTTTTCCTGTCCTCTAGGGCACAGAATGGGTGACAGTTAGAGAAAGGACCACAGATACCATACTGTGAGAAAAAACTGAAACTCATTGTTGTCTTGATTTCAGTTTGCAAAAATTTCTTCCCAGCTTGCTTTGCAGAGCACTGTGGGGTTTCACTTTCCTTCTAATCATGGATACAGTTCACCTAGTCACATCTAGTATAATCGATTATTTTCCCTTCAGGAAACTGGGTGCTTTCTAACTTTTTACTAGGATACATCTACAAGGGCTTTTGTCTTAGTCTGATAAAATATTTGGCAATGATATAGAGTGCAAAATTTGATGAGTTGTGATGGCAGGCTAGATGATCTAATTATCTTTTTTTGCATATATAAAGCATATTAAAACATGTAAAGCAAATGGATAAGCAGTCTGCATAATTAGGAATAAGTATGTACATATGGACTTATTTTCATAAGAAGGTAACAAGAAATATTTTAAGATTATATTACACAAGATGTTCTTCACTGTTTTTTTAGTGATAAGGTTTTTAAGTACCTTTTTATAAGCTTTTCCTCTCTTGTGACAGGATTACTTTGGCACGTCTATAGGTAAACTACTAAAAGGTTTCTTAAAAACATGTCTGACAACTCAGTTTTCAAATGCCAAAGAAAGAAATCTATAGATGTGACACAGGAATTCAGTGGCAATGCAGAAGCACTTTTTTACCTGGGAATCTTTTCCTCTTTTTCTTTTTAAACATTAGATGGTCCCTCCCAGCCCTTAGTAACATATGCAGAAATTGAAATAGCAGAACTGAATAGCAGTCCATCAAAACTATTATCCAGCTGCTGATAATGAAGAACCAGTGTCTTCAGGAAAGTGCAGCTAGCTTCTAATAAAGGCAATATCCACAAAGGAATCCTCTCCTAATCTTAGACAGTGATTGTTTTGGATCATGGAGCGAGATGTTTTATATTATTTATGATTCTTCATACTGTCATATGAGTACTTATAAAAGCATATTGGCAATCTCTTTGAAATGCATTCAATTCAAGTCCTTCTTCAGACCAAATCTTGACCCCATTTAATAGCAGAGGCTGTAGAGGCTCTATGAAACTTATGTCCTACCTCATAAAAACTGATGTTTCTGCTGTTACCTTGCTAGTCTTATTGGACAACAGTTATGACACTGAAGAGCAGAGACAGTCTATTCCCCAATTGCCTTCTGGCCTCTGTATTTGTTTCCAAATAAAGGGAGAAGAAGGGGGATATTGTTTAAGATCTACCAAAGCACCTGTTACCTAAGTCATAGGGCCACAGGAAGTCTAACAGTCTGCTCTTCCTCAGCCTTATTATTCAGCCTTGTGTGGAAAGCTTTGTTTAGCTGTTGCCCTGAATATGTCTTTTAAATATTTGACTGAAACTTTATAAGGTATGTGGTACATATTAAAGGCTGGAGACAAAAACTGATTTTTTCTAAGTCTTTATCTTTTTTCTCTAGTGTACACTGTTTATACTTTCAACCATGGTTATTTAGTGGCAGTTTTTTAAAGCTAGCTATTTAAGATATTAAAATTGTTTTATTTTGGGTGGCCCATGAAGTGTGATTGTTCACACAGGGAGATTCTTGTGCCCTGTGACACACCAATGAATGATAACTTGGTCTATTGTAGACCTGATGCAATACTTGCAAGACTCAGGAAGGATGATAGCGATGTCAGCTGCAAAAGAGCAGTCTGGAAGTACAACTTGATTTGATGACTTCACACTAGCAGTCTTTAAATTTAATTTCCTCTTTCATCAGGCTGTCATTCAATAATCCTTTTGAACCAAGAACTCCTGATAGTTTAAGCACCCCATAAAACCTCCTTACCAATATATTCTAGCCATGCTAAAGCAATCACTATGCCTTCTTGGAGAAAATTAAGATTATTTTGTCTACAAACACTTTTATCCAGACATCATATACTCCTGTTATAAACATTTCATAACTAAGCAATAACATTTGATTTTGTGAAGTATGAATTTAAGATTAAGTGTTTATCCCAAGCATAGCACTGATAAATTGTACTAGTTTCCTGACTATTTTATTTCTAGTAGAAAATGGATTTCTAAACAAGAAAAGTATAGTGCCTTAATGTAAAATTTATTTTTTCCTTAACATCCAAGTCATATAATACTGTTCAGTGTCATTCTCCAAGGAATTTTTTTCACTGTTATGAAGTCACCAGTGTTTTATTCTACAAGGTATAACCCTGCTCCAATTTTTGTGATAATCATACTCTTGCATGCCGGAACTAGCTTCCAGCCTTATGCCTCACTACATGCCTGTGGTGGACTGTTATCACACACAAAACTTAAGTTCCCTCTTGCATGTTTTACCCAGATAATCTTGTAAAAAAATTTCAACCTGTGCAATCTTACATGCATCCAATGAAAATATTCCTTTTAGGAGTTCATTTCTGTATCATGTATGTATGGAATTTTGTTAGATATTAAAAATAAACAACAGTCAATTGAAACATATATTTAAATTGCTCTAATACACTGAAAGCAAAATTGTTGCTGTATTATTAAAAATGATAATTAATTGCTTACGACTTACTTAATTTTCCTGTCCTAAGCTCTTGGCACATAACCAATTACATTCATAAATTATTGTACTATGTTTTTAATGAAATAATTCCAGAAACACTGATATTCATCCCTATTAAAAACCCTGGCCAATTAAACTGTTACTATTCTTGAGAGTCAACAAGTTCCCTGATTACGGGACTGTGGACAGAGGGAATGAATACCATAGTTAAGGTCCTCCCAGTGAGATTGCCCTGTAAAAGGAGCTTAGAAATCTTACCACTCTGGATAGTTGCGCTCCCTTGTTCCTGCAGGGACAAGGTTCTGATTAAAGTGTTAATCTTTGAAGAAATAGGTCATCTGCAGGATTCATAAGGTCTAAGGCATGGATGGTCACCCAGACCAAATGTTTAAACTAAGTCCAGGAGGGAAATTAAAGCAAGTGTGATCTCTGGAGCCCATCAAATCCATCCTACACCAGACAAAACACTTCTAAATGTTATTCCGGGGTTTTCCAAAAATAATAGTAATCTTGCAAGTGGTTTCCCCATGTAGTAAATTAACCTGAGATTTATGTTATTTATTTATCAATATGTTATTATAATATACATATGTGATATTATTATACTATATTGTTATCTTCTAGTATGTAGTACATGTTATAAATATTGTTACAAATAATAGTATTTATTGTTGTATTATTTAATCTTGTTTGGATCTAGGCTATTTATATAATTTATTTTTTTCAGCCTTCTAAAAGGAAAACATTGATTCTAAGTTAGTTAGCCAGGTCTCCTTGAGAAATGGAGAGAAGCTTGCATCCATAAAGATTTCACCTCTCTTACAGCTCTCTTCCAGGTACCTTTAGAAGGCAACTCATTCAGTCCTAATTACCTCCAGTGACAGCAGGGTCAGTGCAAACAACCTGCTTAGTCTAGAAACCCAACTTTTAGATGGCTGAAGTTATATGTGATGAATCCTTTCCCAACTTGAAATACAGATTTTTCTTCTCCTCCCCCTGTAGTACTTATTTGTGGAAGTATATAATGTGAGGTTGAGAATGAGGACACTGTGTTTGAAAACATTTCATGTTTATTTGACAGTATTCATGTCAGGGGTTTGCCATTTTTTAAAGAAATATCACAAATTATCATCAACGTGTCAAAAGAATACAGAAGAGCTGTATTCTCAAGAGAGAAAAGGGAGAAAAGTTACTATGCAGGAAACAATACATTAATTTGCAGATCTGTGTTGTTATTAACACTTGCATCTACAGATCCACACCAACTGCAGGGGGATACCCTGAACCTATATGAAAGCATAATAGCATTGTAGAGTTTAGACACTTGTGTTTTAAGTGGATATACTTATGATTAGATGAATGGTTTCTTAACTAAGAAGTTTCTTACCACTAGAGGGCTCAAAATTGCTGTGTGATTTTATGTATGAATGCATGCATAAACATATATATACATATATACATACACACACAGTGTATGATATGTATACAACATACAACATGTATAAACACACATACATGCACCTACATATATATACACTTGTATTTTAATAGATGATTTATTTTTCTTTTATTTTAAAGGATTTTAACATATAAATGCAACTAAAATGTTTAAAGATTTTCAATATAACTTTGCAATTCACCATATAAAGGTGAAGTTTCTTTAATTTCATAAAATACTTACAATTTTTAACTTGTTCTCAGATCAGCCAGATTTACACAGAATGTTCATTTCATCAAATTGAATAGTGAAAACAATCACAACAAAATACAGTTCAGACTTCTATGACCAATGCCTGCTTTTACCTTATGTTTTATTAAGATATCTAGATGACACTGAATAACATGGGCATAGTTCATTTTTTCATAAATGACTTTGCACAGAATGTAATGCAGTGTTGCAGAATCTATCATGCCAAGCATTTTTGTCTGATTATATGACATATTCTCCTGGGAAATCTTAGGGGTTCTAAATAAATAAATGTTCCTGGAAAGCCGACTGTTTTCTTTCACTAATGTGTCAATTGTAATGAAGAGAGAAATGGCTTTCAACCATTTTTAAGTAATGCATAATCTTTGGAGATAGTGCAACCCAGTTCCTCCACAGTATGATGATATAATAATGACTAATTTACCCATGTAGTCCAAAAGATAATTAACATAATATTTTCAGTCACACTTTACATATACAAAAGTTTGAGGGATCCATATTTTCTAAATGTCAGCAAAGTTATATTCATCTAAGTATAAGAAATCTGCTAAAGAAACCAATATTTCAAGAACAATGAAGTTTCAGATTATCATGATTAACAATAATGTATGTTGTTGTAGAAATAGGAACACAGACACCAAAATGTTTTGCAGTTATTGCTTTACATAATACTCAATTTTGAATACAGTTTCTTCAGAATTTTTTCCTGTATAGGAAATTGTGCAGAAGCACAAGAAAACAGAAGGTACTCTTTTTGCAGCACTTCAATTTTTTGATTGTTTGCAAAAAATTGTGTTGAATATGATCATGTACATGAATAAAGACTACTCAAGTGAATGAGCATTTGCATAACTGAACCAAATCTTTCAGACTTTGATACCGAATAGTACCTTTGAATTTGGCTGGACTACATGTGATTACTGCCTACATTATCACTAGTATAGTTAGATACTAACAGTTGAATAAAGCTTTAGCATATTCATTTTCTAGTATCACCATCTTATGTGTGTTTTCTTAAATTGTTAAAGTCCTACCAGATGTTTCACCTTCATGAAATGGTAAATTCTTCAAAAAGCACAATAAAATAATTGGGGGGGGTGGGGGGGGGGGGAAGAGAAGTTTAGACTAAATAGTAAAGTAGGCTGGAAATACAATTCTATCACCATGTACACTTAGCTAAACTTTAAAAGTACAGCTTATTATAGCCCCATTTTTGTTAACACATTTACTTTAAAATGAAAAATATGTGCAACTAAGCTAAGCTATTTTTGCTTTAAGAATTCTAATTCTTGCATGTTTTGCTTTAAAAATTTAGCTTTACTGATTGTGCATGATGTTAGATTAGAGCTATAATGTTCTAATAAAAAGATGATCATCTTTTGTGTACTTCTTATGTGTAATGCATTCTTAATTTACCAGTCTGTTTTCTGAACTTGGAAAACAACCTGGCATATTGGATGACAGATATTAAAAGTGGTTTTGTTACTGATAGACAGGGTTGGCTGGCATATTCATCAGATCACCTTTGGTTGCAGGAGTAAATCATCCTGAAATCAATAAAGTAGACTGGAATGTATTGAAACTACTTTTACTAGACTAAAATGATAAGTTTTATAACTTTAAAACACACTTCCATAACTGGAAGATCTATTTCCTTAACCACAGCCTACTGAAGTCAATGAAATTATGCCAGGAGTAAGGTTCTATCCAGATGGAGTTAGCTGTTCCATTAGGATCCCAAGAAAAAACATCCTTACCCTATCACACCACTGTACAAATTAGCTCTAGTGATTTCACATTTGTATTATTATCCTCAATATAAGAAGGACATCAAACTATTAGAGAGTGTTCAGAGGAGGGCAACCAAGATGGTGAAAGGTCTCGAGGGCAAGACTTATGAGGAGTGGCTGAGGTCACTTGGTTTGTTCAGCTTGGAGAAGAGAAGGCTGACGGGTGACCTCATCCCAGTCTACAACTTCTTCACGGGGGGCTGTGGAGGGGGAGGTGCTGATCTCCTCTCTCTGGTGACCAATGATAGGACACGAGGAAATGGAATGAAGCTGCATTATGAGAAGTTCAGATTGGATGTTAGGAAAAGATTCTTCACTGAGAGGGTGGTCGGTCACTGGAACAGGCTCCCCAGGGAAGTGGTCACAACACTGAGCCTGTCAGCATTCAAGGAGCATTTGGATCATGCTCTTAGTCCTGTGGTTTAGTTTTAGGTAGTCCTGCAAAGAGCAGGGAGTTGGACTCGATGATCCTTATGGGTCCCTTCCAACTCAAGATATTCTATAATTCTATTTCTGTAATCCTCCCATGAGAGTTTGTCACTCCTGAAAGAAAGAAGACTTAACTGAGCACATTAGCTACATCTACAATTTTCTTGATCATCACTACCTTATGTCTCAGCATCCTTTGTAGAGGAAAAGCCAATCTGAGTTAATGTTGTATAAATATTTATTAATAACACTCATAACATGAAAATAGCAGTGATTTTCACAAAGATCCTACATGCCACAAGATTTGTACTGGGTACAAGGAACTACAAATACGAAATTTCTTATAAGACTATTGGAACTCTTAACTAAATAGGTGATATATTTACCACCTTCAAATGAAGTAAGAAATGACTTTATATCACCAGTGTTTTACACTATTTTTGCAGTAGTTATGCTAATTCAGTGTATTTTACAATTAACTCCTGCAACTTTTCAGCTCCAGGGACTACAGCTGAATACGTTGTTTGTAATTAGTTTTATCTGTAGGCCTATATCAGTGTATAGAGAAATCTCTAGAAATAGATTTCAGTAATACATATTTCAATGCATAGAACAGAAAAAATGAAGTAATGTTACGCTGCCTTGATGACAAGTTTCAAAATCTGAGTATTTATTGTTCCTGCAATACATATGCATATGTTAAGGTTTTTCTCTTCTTTATAGTCACGTCAGCAAAAAGTAAATCATGCTGTGCTATATCCTTGTATTTGCTTTATCCAATTGATGGGAACTTTGGTTCTATGGCTATTGAATTTCAACAGAACTGAATTATGTCTCATTATTTGGAGAAAATAAATGCTGTCCAACTCATTAAATCTAGATGAGTGTCATGGTTTAACCCCAGCTGGCAACTTAAGCACCACACAGCCGCTCACTCATTCTCCCCCCGGTGGGATGGGGAAGAGAATCAGAAGAGTAAAAGAGAAAACTCAGGGGTTGAGGTAAAGACTGTTTAATAGGGAAGGGAAAAGCTGTGCACACAAGCAAATCAAAACAGGGCATTCATTCACTACTTCCCATGGGCAGGCAGGTGTTCAGCCATCTCCAGGAAAGCAGGGCCCTATCATGTGTAACGGTTACTTGGGAAGACAAATGCCATCACTCCAAACATCCTCCCCTTCCTCCTTCTTCCCCCAGCTTTATATGCCGAGCATGACGCCATATGGTATGGAACACCCCTTTGGGCAGTTGGGGTCAGCTGTCCCAGCTGTGTCCCCTCCCAACTCCTTGTGCCCCCCCAGCCTCCTTGCTGGCAGGGCGGTGTGAGAGGCAAGAAGAGGCCTTGACTCTGTGCAAGCACTGCTCAGCAATAACGAAAACATCCCCATGTTATCAATCAACACTGTTTCCAGCACAAATCCAAAACATAGCCCCATATTAGTTACTGTGAAGAAAATTAACTCTACCCCAGCCAAAACCAGCACAATGAGCTGAATATATTCTAATTCTGTTTTGTAGTGTATTATCCAGGAAACATTTAGTCCATCAAGCTTTAGGCATTTTATTAGCTAAAATAGTCAGTCTCCATATGTTCTCTCTTTCACCAGTGGAGAAAGTTCTCGTTGTTGCCTTTGCTTAGGTAGAGCTCCTTAATATAGTTTATTTCAGATATCATTTGATATAAACAAAGATGGAAGAGCAAAAGATGGAAAAGATGGAATTTTAGCTTCAGTACATTATTTTTAATCTGTTGGCAACAATGAGGTTTCAGGTGAGATGGGATATGATAGTTTTAATGAACTTTTTCTTAATTGGACAATATTTGTTTTTCATCTCTACATAATATCTGTGTAACAACATAACCTCACAAATGAACGGCAGTCATATTATTTCTATATGTGTCACATCAGTCTTCTAAAAGATGAAATTTTCTTCTATTTTCTATATTACAAGTGCATTACAGATGTGAAAGTTGCCAAGACTTTCTACTATAAACATGCCATTTTTAGCCCGGTGGTTCTTGTTACTCTATGCTTCTCTTCATCCATGAACGTGTTTCATAATATCACCGCCATGACACCCTATTGAGTTAAGAAATGCCAGGCATTAACCAAACTTAACTGGCTAAACTGGCAAATATAAGCTATCAGACTGAACACAGCTTTTTATAAACTTTATTTAAAATAAAAAACATGTTAAATACAGGGTTTAAGGGATTAAAACCCTTTGTTATAAACACATAAAAAGATTAGAGTTCATTTCCATTTTAAATACTTACTAACAGGCATACCAAGTGGGGTAAACATGTAGGACAAGATCCCGGGGCTCCGGATTACAGGGATCTAACAGCAGTCAATCCAAAGCAATGACAGCATGCGACAGAGGCAGGAGGTCCACTTATAAATACCTTTGTTGTGAGCCATGATGAATCTGTAAGCATTGTTGCTAATACGCACAATGATCCTGTTTCTGTTTTTTTGCGATTTGTACTTTTTTATGGGCATACATCTCACTTGCAATGACTCAGTTCTGCAGTAATTTTATTTTTACTGTTTCAGCATATGAATTTTTCTGTTCTCGAGCAAACCGTTAAACATCTAAATGAAAATAAGAACAAAAAGAAGAATACAAATATTTAGAAGTTTTGAAACAGGAGTCTTCCTACTTGGCTAAAACATTACAAATAAAATACTCCACAGAAAATTTACAGGAAACATAATCAGGCTTTTTATATATATAAAAGATTTGTCTTTCTATATCATATTTATATCTGTTTATTATCAACATAAACAATGGCTGTGTAAAGATTTTCACCTTAACTTGTGATTTTTAATTACTGGAAATTACGTCTTTAGTTTTCACTTTTGTAACTACCAAATTTTAAATTACATACCAGTTGTTGTTTTGTTTATATATAATTTATTAGAAATGATAAATTATATATTCCTATATACTCTTTATATATATTCCTATCACCTATCCCTAAATATTTCTATGCAAAATTCATTCAAATTGCCCATCACTAGAAGATGAAGAGAATCTCTCTTATTGCATGAATGCTTTGCAGTTTATGTTAATATCTTTTATATAGTTTCCTTCCTCTCTCCACTGTTTTTTCCCTTAAGTATTTTGTACTGAATGACTTAAAACCCCTTGAAGTCAGTAGAACTGTTTTCATCCAGTAGGTCCATGGACTTCTACCTGAAGGGTTTAAAAAAAAAAAAAAGTTGCTAAATACAATATACGTATGTGAAACATTTAAAGCAATTCATAAATTGTCTGAAAAAAATGTTTAAAAGTCCACATATTCAGAAAGGTGATCAGGTCTGAGTAGAAAGATTCCCATTGACTTACTGTAAGTTTGGATGAGATTTGGCAGCCTAAATCTCAATATTGAAGCAATGCGGATCTCTCCCACTGAATTGAAAACAAATTAAGCATTAATTCAGCAAGGTAGATAAACATATGCTTTTTATTCTGAGCTGTTGTTCCGTTCACTTTGGTTGAATTTGAAGTCATGCACCCACCTACAAACATACATAGCAACTTCATGATATACGTCTTAGTGAAATGCAAATAAAAATCAGTTATATTTTGCAACTAGCATTAAAATAAGAAAGTGATTCTATATAAGTGATTAAAGTAAAAATGGTCTCAAATTTTGGTACCTCTTCATGTTTCCAGTGCTGCTTTCACTGAAACAAAATAACAAGATGAATAAACCCCAGAAGTAATTAATAATCTGCCACCACTTCCTTCTGGCTCAAAATGGTAACTAAATAATTTAGATAGACTCGTACTACTGATGAGCTGTCTGTTTTAACCTCACTGCACTAAGGAATACCCTTTGTCTCAAACAGGCAGCATTATGTCTAATCCCCATGCTTTTTCTGGGGCCAGATAGTCTTTGTGCGCAGCTGACAAACAGATACGTGTTTTCATGGCAAACACTGAGGATATGTGCCAAATCATTCTGGCCAATTTATCCTGACAGTAAGTTTTGTATGTTTACCCTCCCACACCAGGAGACTTTCCAGTTCAGGGGTATTTTGTAGTAACTGGTTTCAAGCGGGTAGAAACATAAAGCACTGGAATCATTACGTTTTGTTGGTGAAGTAAAATAATTTCTTCAAGAACAAACTCTAAGGCATTTGCTAAACTCTAGGGAAGAAACTCTAGGGAAGAATCAGTTGAAGTTCCCAGTGTAACTTTGTATTCTTAAAGGTAATAAGTATTGCCTAAAATCTCGCTGTGCTGAAAATTAATTTGTAATCTACTGGCATATGCATTTTTATATGGTAAACCTTTAAAAAGTATTCTTAAAGATCTCTAGATCTTTACTAGGAAATATTATTATTGCAATAATATTAGAGATAAGACTTTTATTACCTTTCCATTGGCAAAAAAACCTACCGTTATAATAGTATTATACTTGTAAAAATTACTTTTGCTGGAATAGCTTATTATTTGGAAAATTGATTAAAAATTATACTGGAAAAAAGCGGGGTTTGTTGGTGGTTAACAGTAGGTGAGTTCACTAGTATAATTTTACTAGGATATATTTGTCTTTCATGATCTCAAGTAGTATACATTTTGGCAGTGAGCAAAATGAGCAGAGCAACTCAAATTTTGCTACATATAAATCATGGTTAGCACAGAAAAATCAGTACCTTTGTCTCCATTGTCTCATTCTTGTTTTTCCTTTGTCCCTTGTGCAATATGTTTACTTGCCCCCTTTCCATTCCTTGTCCAGCAAGATTTTTTATCTTCTCCACTAAAATAATTCTCATTTGTCAGCTGAGCTATAGCAAACTTCCAGGCTTCAAAAATCCTGAATAAGGTCCTATATTGTAAGACTACATTTAAAAGTACGACCTGTTTTTACTAGTTTTAATTTATGAGAACAACCAAGACTGTATTAGAATCTTTGAGGGCATGACTGAGCTCTAGCAGAGATGTCCTTATGACCACTTAGGAGGTGCTGCATTGCTCCAGGTCTTTCGGTTCACACGAAGGGGACCAGGCTTGACAACAGAATGAAAGAAACTAATTTTGCTGTTAATCTCTTTTTTCATATTTCATTTATCCTAAAGTGCCAAAATTTCAAACAAGTGAGACAATTGGTGGTGGGTGAGCAAAATGAGACATAAAATAGTGATAATGCTAGAGCAATAATAACAGAGATTGGAAACAGGTATGCTGATTCCTTGAAAAATACCCTGTTCACCATACTGTTAGAGGAATATATCCTGAAGCATCTGGAGTGATAGCTGGCTGAGTTCAGTTTGTAGAAGAGATGCTTCACCAATGTTCTGTTGTATGACAGTGCTAAGAGGTACACAATCAGTAACACCGTAAACTGACATAAGCTACGCAAGGTGATCCTGCTATTTCTCACATACTGTTACACCATTGTTTCATTACAATGGAATTACTCCTAGTGTGTACCAGTTTTAATCCCTGCGTTATCTATTTTCCTATTAAAAAAACCCAAAACACAAAAAACCAAACACCACCCCCCCCCCCGAGAATACTACTATTATTGGAAGGCAATTGAAATCAGGTCTTCCGTTTCTTTCATTCTGAGAAATAAAAGGTCTTTAAATTACTGTACAGAAAGATCACCATGGAGATGCCTTTTTGGAGTAAGTGTCTAGCCACTGGAGTTTCATGGATCATGCCCTGATCCACACAGTCAATTCCTTGGGAGGGATGAAAAATGATCTTGTCCTGAGGCTATCTTGTTTTTTACACTGAGATCTGGATAGGTCCTCAGGTAATCCCAGGATACAAAGAACACAAGAACAGCTTATAAATCTGATCTACAGATTAAGTCATGAAGAACAAGAAACAATTCAGTTCTGTATTCCTGAAGAAAAGTCAAAAAAAGCCTTTGCAAATTTTGATGAATATTGTGGAAATAGGAAGAGGCAGGTGATCCCTCTGCCAAGACAGCAGAAATGGACATTGATTTCCTACACACACTCTCTCCTTCTACCACTAGAAAGGGAGTTTTGGCCAATATATTCATGTTGTGATAAATGATGTGGTCAAATTATTACCAATTTTAAGTTACCATCCTCAGTTTACTGGAAAAAGAAAGCTACTACATAGTAATGGTCTACAATATGAAAGTGTTTAGCAGTTGTCCGTGCTCTTTTCTGTGAAGAGTGCAACTATAAACACTTGGCTTTTAGTTTGGCAATGCATATAAAATAGGTGCAGAAAATAAAAGGAATATAAATATGGGAAAAAAGATAATCAGGCCACTTTCTGTCTAACACGTGTTTAGCTTTTTCTTCCAAACCCAGGGTTTGATTTCCCTAAGATTAATATTGCTGCAATCTTGGAGAAGTTCCACTGAAACTTAAGTTTTTACTGGTGAACAACTTCTGCAGTATTTAAACAAGCAACGATTGGATAACTTAATCAATAATAACAATAATAGTTTAACTGATAGATTATTGGAGGAAATAAGTTTCACAAACATAAGGCAGAAGTTAAAGACTTGAGACTTCTGAGTTCATAACTAACTGTAATTTTAGTGGAGCCAAAGTTTACCAGTAAGCACAGCAATCGTTCAGCAATGAAAAACTGCCAATAGTAGCAGCATCATTTTGGACAAAGACTGTATCTGTTTTCTTTTACCTAGCCAGGATGTTTAAGAGGTATCATTTTTCACCTAATGATTATTGGGCTCTGTCATATTTCCCATAAGGGGAAAAACAAACTGTTCATTCTGTTAGCCAGATAAAAAATATCCGTCACCTCTACATGAAACAGGAGGTTGAGTCTTGTTCCACAAAGTGGACTTTATCAGATTTGGTGATGTTTACTAGAACTTTACCTCAGTTATTCTGCAGATTTCTATTTGTTAAAATATATGCTTAATTGCTTTGGTTTATGCCTCTTTGTAATCCCTTTCATTTCTAAGCACGGCTCTCATGTCTGTGGGAGAGATTAGTTTGAACACTACCATCCACACCTCCACCAGCCAAGAGCGTTTTTAGAAATAAGGCTGGCAAATTGAATTTCTATTCCACGCTACCACTGAACTCTTACTGAAGTTATAGAATACATTAGCTGGTAGGACATGACTAAAAGAAACAGAAAAGGAATCAAGATCCCACAACAGCTTGAACAACCTCTGGTTAGATATGCCCATCTAGAGCTGGCTGAAAAAGAAAAGTTGAGCAACAGATTACAGATTTGGAAGAAGAGGAAAAGTCTGCTGATACAGACTTTTTTTATTTTTCCATTGGTCCTTTCTCCATAGAAATCACAACAGACTGGGAGCAAGGCTGTACTACAGGCCTCCACAACTATTTTCACTTCTGCTTCAGACCATGAGCAATGCAGGAGGTTGATATACCACAGGACTGTGTCCTAGGCTGCTTGCATTTTGCTAAAAGCTATTTCATTGCCTCCCACCCATGACAAAAACACAGCTTGCTTTAAACTCCCTGTGACCTCTACCACTAGAGGGCTGCACTTTATGCAACATGCCCCCCTAGACCTCAATTATCACTGCTCCAAGCAGTGAAATAAGGAGAAATAAGCATATTCTGAAGCATATCTGTAATAATACTTTTATTAATATTAAATCAATAATTGTCGAAGCGTTTATTATATGCAGCTATTTGCTTAGTTAAGTAGAACTGCTACTAAGAAACTAGCTAAGAGTCTAGTTATATAGCTTTAGCTACATTCTTCAAAGATGAACCTGTGTATTAAACTATAAAAAACCTACTTATAGGTACCAGAAAAGTTGAAAAGGCTTGTCTTAGTGGGATTGGGAGAGAACATATTGGGAAATTATTAAACAAAAGGTATTCTGTAGAGACAAGGGGAGGCACTTGTGAAACAGCTGTTAGTAAAGAAACAGACTAACGCAGGACAGACATCTGCTGAGTCTGAGGAAATTAGGTTTCAGGATTACCACTTTCTCCTTTAAGCTTATGGAAGATAGATACACAAACAACATACATGCCGCTTATCACGTTAAAACCCTTTTTTATTCTACACTTTAATATTCCTGTTGTTAGAATGAAACAATACTTTTGTTTAAAGAATGCAATCAAGTAAATGTTTTATAAGCTAATTGGAGCTCCCAAAGGGAAGACTTGCAGGTGCTGAATCCAATCAGATCTGCCATATAATTAAAATTGGTGCGGGGGGCACAGTAAAACAGATGTGGTCTTAAAACAAGTGAATTGTTTCATTCAATGTTACTACAGATGAATGGGACATATTCAGTGAGATAAAGGGAGTAGTGTTATAATTTATCCAGTTCTACTGCAGAAATTGACTCAAGATGGCTTCATTTAAACATTGCGGGGTTTTTATTTTTATCTTCAAAATTTTCTATAAGTCATTTGCTTAGGTTTGCAAATAAAAAGAGGCCTCTTAGGACTGATGACCCTACAAACTGGACCTGAGATTTTCAAGTCATGCCGTGCTCTTTCTGGCTCAAAAACTAATCAAAATTCTTCAACTGCAACTTAGTAAAGAAAATGGAAGAGCTAGAACCAGTCCCCAGCTTGCTGTACCATAATTGTGACAGCAACTGCCAAGGTAACAGAAGCCTAAAATTTTATTTCAGTCAGTAAACTAAGCAATTATGAGTCAGAGTATCTTAGATACAAAGGGTATATGATGAGTAAGAAAGTTCCATTTTTATACAATCATTTTTCTGACCATATATGCTATCAAATTGTTACTGAATCTGCTGCATCTATTTCATCTGCCTGTGAGGAGGATAGATATCGCATTCCTGGGACACAATTCCCAAAGAAGTCATTGAAAGTTTCCTATGTACAGTGCTGGATCAAGTTCTTAATTCATGAACGCTTTCAGGCAGGAGCCTGTTTAGATATTGAAGTGTCCATGTTTTAATATCCTATAATGCATTACGTATCTGGCTTATAAGTGATTTTCTGTATTATATATTATACATGAAATTTGTATTTTAAGTACTAAAAATTGTTTGGGGCAGTATTAATGGTAAGTAATTACTAAAACTAAGGCCGACTCTCCCAGGGAGCTTAGAATGGAAATTGGATTTCATCCACAAATAGCCAGGTTTTAAGCTTGCATAGTAAGAGGAATCAAGTCAGCAGCCATTCTGCACACATACCTATCAATACGAATTTAGCACAGAGCATGGTCTAATGCAATAAGCACACATTTCGAAACTCTGTACAGAATTGATGCTCTAGTACTGACCACTGCCGTTACGATTATATCGGTTTGAGAAAATTTTTCAAAGGCAACGAGTCAAATAGCAGAGAGTCGAGTAAAAACGCTTTTATAGTACGTAGACAATCCCCCCGAGCCCTCCCACCCCCGCCCCCCTGCACCTTACAATGTTTTAAGCTTCAACCTGAGTAATTTGAGATTCGTAAGCAGAAACAGCAGTGAAGCAGTGAAACATCTTTGAATTTTCTACGAAATATCTACATAAGAAATACCGCTCCGCGTCACAGAGCTCCAGCTAGCCCGGCTGTCACCGTATAAAAATAATATCTTTATTATTTTTTCTACAAGCCTGCGCGATGCAGCCTGGCGCGTCCAAGGCTCCCGGCGCGGAGCGGCGGCGCTGTCCCCCGCCCGCCACCGGCGGCGGCCGGGAGGAAGGGCCCCGTCCACACCGGCCGGGTCGCGCCGCGCCGCGCCGAGGTGGTACAGCCAGCCTCAGCGAGGACGCGTCCCCGCTATCCCACGGCCTCCTCGGGCAATCTCAGCCGTCCTCCCACGCAGCTGCGGGCCTATGAGGCGCAGAGTGTAACCCAGGTGACGCCGCATCACGGCGGGGACCCTCCCGGGGCGGGAGCCGACCTCCACACACGCCCTCCCCGCCGTCGTCGTCGTCGTCGTCGTCGTCGTCGCCGCCGCCGCCGCCCCCCACCTCCCCCAGCCACCGCAGAGGTTAAACCACCCCCGCCTCCCCCCCAACGGCTCTTCCACTCGCGGCCCGTGATTGGCTAACGTTTCAATCCCAACCTCGCTCTCTTTTGTTCCGATTGGACGGATCTCCTGCCTGTCTTCGCAGGAAGCCCCGCCCTTCTTTTTTATCCCGGCCTCCCTCCCCCCGCGCCTGTTCCCCGCGCCCCCCTCCCCCCCGTACTTGCACCCTCTCCCACGGCTCCAACCTCTCCTGCCTTTTGGGTGTCTGCGATGTAGCCGAGGGTGGCGGCCCCCAGCCCACGGCAGGTCGGCCAGCCAGGCGCCCGTGCGCCCGGCGGGGGCGGCGGTGCTGGGGCGAGAGCGGGGCAGCGCCGCGCGGACAGAGATCCCCCTCTCCGCCCCCGCGCACACGAGCCCGTCAGTGAGGGAGGGCACGAGAGCCCGAGAGCGGCGGGCAGCCGAGCCGCAGCAGCAGGCGCGGCACTAGGGCAGGCAGAGACGGAAGGGGGCTCAGAGGCAGCGTGAATCATCTCCCACTCACTCCCTCGCCCACCATTTACACCGCTCGCTCGCTCCCTCCCTCCTTCTCCCCCTCCCTCCCTCCCCGCCGCCTCAGTCTCACTCGTTCTCTCTCCCCTCCTCTCCTCTCCCACTCACTCTCTCCCCTCCTTTCCTCTCCCACTCACTCTGTCCTCTCCTCCTCCTGTCTCACTCTTTTCACTCTCTCCCCTCCTCCTCCTCCCCTCTCCCCCTTTCTCTTCCCTCTCTCGCCCCCCTCGTTCCCGTCTCCCTTCTCATCTCCTCCTGACACTGCACTGCAGCTGCTCCTCCAGCCCAGTCCTGCCCGCTTCCCTCCCTCCTTTCCCTTCCCTCCCCCCGGGTGCCAGATAAACAAGGCGCGCAGCATCCTCGACAATCCCGAGCTTAGCTCTACATTTTCGAAAAGGACAAGAGAACGGGACGAGCCCCCTCCCCTCCTCCTCCTCCCCCTTCCTCCTCCTCCTCCTCCTCCTCCTCCCCCCTTCCCTCCCTGCCCCCCCACCACAGAAGGGAAGAGACAATTCTCCTCCGAGCAGCAGCAAACATGATGGCGGCAGCTCCCATCCAGCAGAACGGGACCCACACCGGGGTTCCCATAGACCTGGACCCGCCGGACTCCCGGAAAAGACCGCTTGAAGCCCCCCCTGAAGCCGGCAGCACCAAGAGGACCAACACGGGCGGTGGGTATATCCTCTGTCACCTCCCCCCCCGCCCAACCCACCCACCTCTCCGCTTCCCTACCTGCCTGCCTGCCTCCCCCCCTTCCCCCCCAAACATTCCCATTTCTCTAATGTTATCATTCATCAAAATGGCGTCGGTTTTCAGCATCTGCCAGTCTTTTTATTTAATATCCACGCCGGGGCTGCACAGCCGTGACCCTACGGAGACTAGGAGGGAGCACAAGGGGCTTCTGCAGCCCAGCTATCTCCCTCGCCCGTTTAACGATGGGCGAAAATAAATGGCAGCTGGAAGGAGACGGCAAACGCACTTTCCTCCTTCCACATCCTCTGGGTCGCAAGTTGAATTCCAGCCTTGCCGTGCGCTTTCCTCCTCCTTGGCCTCACTTCTATTGTCAGCGCATACACGGCGTGTGTTTGCCGTGCTGGGGGCGAGGGCTGGCTGGTGGCGGGGGGAGTCGCCGCTCGGCTGCGGGGACTCGCTGGTTAACATCCTGCTCTTCCTGGAGGAGATGAGTTATAACGGGACCAGCATCTCCTCTATCCGTTTGCACTGGAGTCGTCATAACAATGCACCGAGGCAGGCGTGAATTTATTTGCCCAATATTAAGAGCAGCGGTCTGACTGTACATAGTGCATGGTTCAGCCAGCTATGTTAATACGGGTGGGCACGACTGTCACACACAGGCACTTCTTGAGGCGCTTATAGTCTCGGATAAGAGAAGTAAGGTGAACTGGGATCTTTCCTTCCGCTTAGGGGGAAAAAATAACAACTTTGTGAAACAGGTTTCATGATAAAAATCTTCATATCCACGCCAACGGGACGTTGCCTTAATTACTGGGGAGAGCCTAAGTCTGGGGAAGCCAGCGGACCCTTATTGTCTTGCACTTTTTTGGAGCCGGTTACGGAAGGTCCTTAGACTTCAGTGGAGCTGGATTTAGCAGTGGGGTGAGGGCACAGACGGTTGTGCAGGTGCCGAATCAGGCTGGGAATCCTTTTTTCTTATTCCCCTCCATTCATTATATATGTTTTTTCCTGTTCCGATTGTGTGCTTTAATGCTAGTGGTGGGTAGAGGACTGGCATTGTCTATCTCGTCACCTTTTAAGTGTGTTTAAAATAAGTGACTTAGGCTTTTGATCAATTGGGAAAAATTCTTCTTAATGTCCTTTAATTAATGAGCTTAAAAGAGATCATTGTCGCTTAAGAAGTGCTAAAGGAATACATCAGGATTACTTAGGCAAGTGATTCCATCCACACCATGTTGAGTTGTTTTCTTGGCAGTGGCTGAAATGCTTGGAATAAAACCCCACATTTTGGGTGGGTTATTTGGTAGCAGAGTAGTCGTTTTGCTCACTTAAGAAGAATGCAGGCAATAGCTAATTGCTATTCTCATGTGTTTGCTAATGACAAACAAATAGCCCATCAGAATTTACAATTCATTCCTTCTTAGTTTTGGCATTTCTTTTGCAGTATTTTCAAGCAAGGTTGTAGTTGTCACTAGGCACGTTTTCGTGCAGGGCTTTATTTTTTTTAAAGGGGTCTGATCATTTCTGCATGCTGTGGTTGCCATTGGGAAAAAATCCACCTTTGAAATGTACTTTGGATTTTATTCTTATCCTCTTATGGAATTAAGGAATCTGTGTGGATTCTTTAATTTGCTCAGAATGAACGTACATATTTTAAAATGTCAAAGGCATAGTCTAAACGTGTCTTGTAGAATGACGCAACTGGTTAGATGTAAATGCATGAATTACCAGATGAGTTTAAAACAACACGTTTTGTTTATTTGTGGGTCTGGGGAGGAAAAAAATCAAAGTTTGTAAGCAATATTAACCATGCATATCTCAATTTTTCAGAGGATGGCCAGTATTTTCTAAAGGTCCTCATACCTAGTTATGCTGCTGGATCTATAATTGGGAAGGGAGGACAGACAATTGTTCAGTTGCAGAAAGAGACTGGGGCCACCATCAAGCTGTCTAAATCCAAAGATTTTTACCCAGGTAGGTGCAAAAATTAGCCAATTCTTTATTTTTTAAATCCCAAGGGATGTATGTATGTGTCAGTGTGTTTCATGTATTGACGACTAAGCTTCCAGTGCAGCTGTAAGCGTTATTTCTCAGAAAAGTATGTTACAAAGTGCAACAGTGAATATAAATGTTCTGTCTGTCTTGGTGTATGGAATGGACTGGGCGCTAACTGCTTGAAATATGTTTAAAGAGGTTTACAATGTTTCTGCAAAAGAATATTTTCATTAACATTTTGATTGCTTTGTGTTTAAAAAAAAAAAATAATCTAGCTTTAAGGAACCAACTTGACAGCTGGCGTAAAAATAATTGTTCGTTTGAAGTTTCCAGACATTGTAATGACAATTAAGTTAGAATGAGTAAAAATGAGAGGCCGCCTCTTAAAGAATGGGCCATTTACTTTAAATCCATTATGTACCTTCCTTCTGCTTCACTGCTTTGTTCACTGGCTCTGGAGTGAAGTAAAGAGAACAAGTGCTGCTCTTTAGATATTCTTTATATTATGTTTATCATGATGGTGGAAGAAAACTCTATTATAAAAGTGAAATACTTTGTATGAATAAAGAAATGAGTATTTTATCAACTGTATTAATGCACAAGAAAAGTTTTTAATATTTGCGTATAACAATAATAAATACCTGATTTAGCATTTCTTCTTTATAAGATTTCTGAAGAGGGAGTCTTACATAATGATATACAAGATTTTAGCTTCTGCAATTAAATAATGGGGGTTTTTTTCCTAAAGATGAACAAATTAGCATTCTGTAATTTAACTTTGTTCTAGAGGGCTTTTTAAAAACTGATGCGAAATAATAACATAGCTGACACTATTTTTGGTGTTTTGATGTTGTTATTTTGAAGAATAACTGGTGATTTAGAATTGAGTTGACTAGCTGTTACTGATTCTTTTCTGTTGCAAAAATAAGAGCTGCTTTGCATTTGATCTAGTTTAACAAGATGACTGAATTCTACAAAACAGTGAAGGCAGTTGGTATGGATGTAAACAGAACACTAACATTGGAGCATTTAGCTTTTCTATCCTCTAACTTTAGTGTCAGACAGAAGTGGATAATTTTTTATTAATGGAGAGATTGTGGTCTATTTACAATGATGATTTTTGATGTGGAAATTTTAATGCACCTGTTGTACATATCCTTAATGAAGGTAGTTTATAATACTTAAGTGTCAGAGGTTAAAGTGATACATGTAGATTTGTCCTGTTGACAGATACAGCTTATGAACTGGTGCTTGTTGTCTTTGAGGTTTTTTTCTTTTTTTACTTTTCTTCAGAAAGTTAGAAAAAATGGTCTTTTATTTTGAAAGGTATGTTAGGGTGGGAAAAAATCAATGTAGAATTGTGAAAACTCTTGGAAGAAATAAAAGCATTCAAAAGAGCCTGATTGCAGAATTAATAACATAATCTGGGTAAAGAGCCGTAATAGTAAATTAAATTCACTGTCAATAGATGAAAATGAAATAGATTTTCTGCATTATACATGAGGTGGTATCAGATATGCAAGGATGTTACAGAAAATTGGTGTTTATGAAGAATATTCCAAATACCAAATTACAAGCCTTTTCATTTTACTACAGTTTATTTACACTTGCTTGGAAAGGACGCTCCAAAGATTAGATCTTTTGTTCAGTGCTCTAGCATAGTTCTTCTGTTTTCTGATTAAATCAGAATTACATATTTTTTGTGTAGAAAATTGTAAAGATGCAGCGGTAGTAGCAGAAGAACCTTTGAAAAATAAAAATTAGCAAGCTAGAATGACATGAGTAAAAACGGTTGTGACATAAGCACATTCTATCTTAAAATCAGTAGTAATAATATAAATAACTAAGGCAGCGAGAGGCTCAAGCAGTTTCACTGTAACAGGTGCAAATGAAGTTCCAGTTTGACTTCATACAGTCTGCTTTGAATTTGCAGCCACGTTGCGTCATATAGAAAATTAGTCTCTTAAGGAAGTTGGCGACTGATACCTGCTAAAGGATGGAACAGGGATGAGAAATGGATTCCAGTGCGGCTAGCTCTCATTAGTCTTTCTGTTTGCATTTGACCACCAGCCCATGGAATTTTCGGAGGTCCTGGCATTCCCTGAGCTGATGGCTTTTGAGTTTCTTCCAGACTCTCGTGCTCATATAGCATTAGGGAATACAAACCTTGTGAAATAGCTAATATAAAGATGTGGTTTATTTTTCTTACAAAGTTTCTTAAACAATTATTCTGTTTTCCTAATAGAAGTTACTTGGTCGGTACTTCTGATGCTTGTGACTCTAAACGTGTTTAATGTACATTTTGCTGTGGAATGTTCTCTCGCCGAAGCTTCTGTGAAACTTTTCTGTATTTCCAAAAAGTTTTAGCACAGTCTGAGTAAGTTGCTGTTTGGAAAGGAGGAAGTTGGTTGTAATACAGAAGTCATGAGTAGTTCCTATGATCTAATAGTGTTCTTTTTTTTTTCCTCTGTGATATAGGACTTCAATATGCAGACTGATTTCTGTTGGAATTATTTTTTGTGCATCAAAAGGTGACATAATTACTGAAGAATTCTATGGCAGCTCTAATTACAAGAAATTGAAGGAAAAAACAGCTTTTCACTGAACATTTTAGTTTACAAAATAGGAAGCAGTGTATAAATACATTACTATCCATTACAGTCTTATTTTTTGAGTACACAATTTATTGTTTTCTTTCCAGGTTACCAGCTGACTTTTTCTAATTGTCTGGACTTCTGCAATTTGACTTTGGTTATTGTGCTTAGATTATCCCTGATTCTTTTCTGTTCAGGCTTGTCCCCCTAGATTAGTGGAAATTAAATTAAAATGGCAAAATATGCCCTACTTTTAAACTAAATGGTGCTGATCCTTTCTGCAGAGAACTACAGAGTGTGTATTGACTAGTAGGTTCCGGTCCAAAATTTAAATAGAGATGTAGCCATGCTTCTTTAGTATTAATGAAATGAACTTCATAAAGAAAGTGGCCATTCTGTGAAGCTATTTTAATGTATGGTTTTGTTTTGAATAATATAAAAAAGGTCACTATTGCTGTTGTATTAAGCTCTCATTGTCTTATCTGTTTCTCCATTCTGAATTATAGTGAGCGCTGGACTGAAAACTACTCTGGACATATGTATTTTTTTCCATTGCGAATGCTGGCGTGCACTCTCGCTTGCTTTCTCTCTCATGCACTCTTGCACTCTCTCTCTCTCTCTCTCTCTGCGCTCCCACCCCAGTCTCACACATACACACACGTGCACACACACATGCACAAAATTATGTTACATCGCATCATGTTGTTTATCTTGCAACAGGATCTTGCCTGCTCTGAACTTGGTGCTTGGGTGAATTTGAGCTCGGTCAGTGTTTTTCAATTTATTGGAATATGAAGTCATATGCGTACTGAAATTAGATCATATTAAGAGCAGAGATTAATAAAAACAAAATTAAATGGGTATAAGGTTTTACTGCTTTTAACAATAGATTAGCTGTGTTGTTTTTATAGCAGATTTCTAATCAGTAGTGATCTGAATGTTTGGAGAATACAAAAGGTGGGAGTTTCCTCCCCCGCCTTGTGTAGAGAGTGTATGAAGTATTGCGTGGCTATGTTATGTTTTTACCAACTGACTTGTATTTGAGATGGTTTGCATTTGAATATCAGAGTTTTTAAAAATATTCATGTGTTATGGGAGATTGTCTAGCTAATCTTTGTGCAACTGCCCTTTTGTAAAGTCTCTGACTCTTAAAAACCTTTCAAACACATTGAATGTGTAAGTAACACAACTTTACAGGAATTTATAAGTTTGCTTTCTAGCTTCATTACTCCTATTAAACTGTTAGGAAGGGGGAAGGTATAATATAGCAAGCTTGGTTCACTGTTATTCCTTTATTATATATAGGAATTGTCATGTTAAGTCATAACTCTTAAGAATAACCTAAGGTCTAGTAGGGAAAAGAATCTGGTTTAAAAATCAACACTTGAAATAATGTTGAAGTGAAACACTGCTTTTTCAGCTATGGAAGAGAAAAAAAGAGTAATGGAGTTAGAAGCAAGAATGGCGTTAGTTATTAGCTGTTTGTTGTCATGGTTCCTTGAAGGTGGTTTGTCATACATCAGTAAATGCATCTCACTTTTATTCTTGATACTTCTAATTTTTTCTAAAGTGTTAGCATTAGGTAATTAGAGACTTCATAAGTATATACCTAAGATTTTCAGATTCTGTTGTAAACATTTACTTATATGAGTAACTTTAGGGATAATGGGACTGAGGAAATGACTAAATAGAGATTTCAGGAGTGGAATCTAGAGCTGTGGAGGTTTGTAAAGTAATCACTGGAATCACTGATCTTTCTACTAGTTTAAAAAAAAAAAAAAGACCAACCACCAAAACCCCCCAAGTGTTGATTGCCAGCTGTTCAGAGGGATAATTCTCAGTTGGACAGTTGTCTGTTGCTTGGTTACTGGAACAGAATAAAAAAAAGTTAGCTTGTTAGCCAGCAGATCCTTAGTATTTTACATTTAAAAGGAAGCTGAAACTGAATGTGTAACTTGGTATGATCTTGAGATTGTTACATATCTAACTCACCCAGTGTACTATCACTTAGCAGCTTCTCATTTGGTAGGCTTAGACAATTTTTGAGTGGAAGTTTAAGGAGAAATTTTGCACTGATTTTTTTCTACATATAGGGACTTATTCATCTTAATGAGTGAATAAATTTTGACATAGTAAATGGCTTTGATTTGCAAGAAAGTGCCATGTCTTTGTCTTGTATAAGAAAAGTTTAAAACAACTTGTGTTAGATTTGGAATGGTTAGTCTAACTTTAATAAATGATACAGACTAACTATATGTGCACTTGGTGGGCAAAATAAAGAACAAAGTGAGGACGGCTGTTATCACAGGGAAATGCCATATTTAATAATTTTCAACTTTTTTTCTTGTGATTGCTTTTGACTAGTTTTCAATATAATTGAAAACCAAGTGAATCTCAGTAGATTAGGAGGCTTATGCAGATGAAGGTGCTTCTAGTAACAGTATTGTTTTTTGATCAAGTTGAGATTTCTGTAAAGCAATTATTCATCAAGAATATCTATTTTCTGGACTCATGCATTCTGGGGGAAAAAAAAACCAAACCAAAACCAAATCCAAAACCTAAGAAAAATAGCTGATGTTGGTATTCACTGAAAACTTAACATTTTCCTCTTTCATAAAGTTTAAAATTTCTGTACAATACTTCGATGGTATTTTGCAGATAGATCAAAGTTTTAATGGAAGTTTGTCAGAGCATAGGTCTTAGAGCTAATATTTAAGAAATATAAACAGAGAATGTCTGAATCTCTTAATTGTTTTCCTCTTCTCCCTTGTGCAGGAAAAGAAATATGCTCTTGCTTTTCTTAATGGGTGCAACCTGTAACAAGCAATACCTTTTTTCAAATACTCTTTGATCTTGTTTGTTTGTTAATTAATTGCATTAACTTAGATATTGTCCTCAGTGGTTGACCACAGAATTTATTTTGTCAGTGATCAGAAGCTTTTTGGCCGGGGAGAAAAACATTGGATTTAGTGAATTTGTCAGACTGGCTTTTAGAAATGGAGCATTGAGTGATTTGGGAGGAGGGCTTGCACCTGATTGCTATCTCATTTCCAGCTTTGGACACAGCTCTAGCATAAAGTTAAGCAACATCTGTAAAGATTTGACTGGCAAACGTCTCTCTGGGACTCATCGTTGCATCCTGCAGTGGGTGCAGTCAGCTTTGCAGTCCATCTTAAAAAGAGGTTAGTTTGTTTTTTAACATTTAACAGTAGGCCAGTGGGAGTTAATGACTTGGTGAGGAGTATGGTAGTTGTCAGTTGTCCAGTGTTGGAATGATGCAGGTAATTGGGCTGGACTGGTGAGAGCTGTGGCAGTGTGCTTCTCACGTTGCACTGCAGCTGCTGTTGATCTTAATTAATCTGACCCCCAGAGGCTGCAGTGTCATGGTATAAAACACAATGCATACTAGAAATGGAAAGGCTGCTTTTTTGGCTCTTATTGATGGTTGTTTCTAGGTAGGCCTTTTGGTTTTCTAACTGCATTTGTTTGACACTAGCATAAAATTCTTAATGTACTTCGATCTAAAACTGTAATACGTTTTTCCTGTTTATCAAATATATCTGTGCAGTAATGAAGCTGATAAACATGTTTTTGAACTGTCACCGTTATAATGGACTTAGCAAAAATATTTGTGTTTATTCTGACAACAAATACATTTGTCTGTAAATCAAAAGAATTATATTGTTCGTGTCTGGTATGAATTTCTGGTGTGCTGTAGTATGCTCTGTAGTGGGGTATGCTTGGTGCTCATGCTGGCTAGCTCAGTCTTGTGATTCTTTTAAGGATTTCTAGTAACACAGAAACATGTAAAATTGGAACTTGGTATTTGGCAGTTGGACTAAATGAGTGTGCTGTGCATGTGCGAGACTATTAATTTACTATCTTAATTACTATGTACTACTATCTTCTTTCTGACTGCATGACGGGGCTTTAAGAAACTATCAGGTTCCTTACATTCACCCTGGTGTTCAGGGCCATTCTGTCTTTCCATCCCCCAAAGGAAATATCAAACCAGAGTTTAGTGTAGAGATCTTTTAAATGTTACATTACAGTCTCCTAAGGTTCTACTCCATCCTGGTTTTGTTTTGATTTCAGGGGTATCTGCATCCCAATTTGTGATTATTCATAGCATTATAAGGATTAACTACACTGCTTGTATTTTAATTTAAAAATAGAGAAATGATTGTCAGGATACTCTGTTTTAAATTTCCCCTATATTTAATAGACATATTCAATATTTTAATACATAATAAAATGACAACTATCTAAATTCCCATCCCCCATATTAACTTGTTTTCACTTTAACATATTTGATAATTAATTATGGTTGAATCTGATTGGGGTTTACTTAATATTAAACGTGCTGTTCTTGATTATAGCCAAACATTAAAATTCATTTGCAAGTACTTAACTGGTCTGATTGAAATGTCAGTTTAAGGCAGTATCTGGAAACATGTCTATGGAAGTCACCTCCCAACTGTACGATGCTAACATGCCTTTGTAACTTTTGAATATGAATTTATCATTCTTTGCTTGAGCTAGTTATGAGCAATGCTATTGTGAATTGCTCTTCTCGACTTCTGAAATGCCATAAATTTTGTGTAAGGTTTAAGCGTTCTGCATAACTGATGGAGAAAATCAAGTCTCCTTCATGGAAGGCCAGAGAACATAGGTTGGCATATGAAGTAGCTGATGTAAATTACTAGCTATGTGACCAGATAGCACTTGAAAGAATAGTATATTAGGGACCAGGTTTAAAGTTATACATTGGTGATATGAATGATGTGGGGTCAGATGCCTTGTAAATGAGGAAGAGATACCCTTGTCAACTTATGTATATGAAAGTGGTTATGTAACATTAGCATTTGTTGGATATAAACAAGCATGAATCTCAGACAAAATTTCGTATTTACCTGGTCTTGTAGGTTTTGATTGTGAAAAGACTAAACATCTGTTTTTCATCATTGATCTCTCACTGCATCCTGCAGGGCCTGTCATCTCAGCATTGACAGGATCAGATGAAAAATACAATCGATGTGTTGACATTTTTTTGAGAATCACTCAGGTAAGATTACTTGTTATACAGAACTACAGTGAAATTCATGGCTGCTGCTAATGTTTCACCAGTTGGAGTCTTTGCATTCTCAATCATTAATTAAATTAGATACTGAGGTTCTCTGCATGTTCCCTTGTTTCTATTTTAAAAGCACTTTTTGTGCCTTGCTCAGTGCCATTTAACTCTCTTGTAATTTCCCACATAAAGAGCTTCACACATTTGTACTATTTTCCCCCACTTCATAGAGTGGCACCTGTTTGCTTGAATCAAGAACCATAGTGCACACCTCCAAAGCTCTTGGAAGATTTGTACGTACATGTATTTTATTTTATTTTCAAGTAGTGACTTTAGTTCTTTTTAGATTCTCCATTGGCAATATGGGGAAGAAAATTCTCCATAGAGAACCAGATAATGAGAGGCAGCAGCAATTTATCATCATCCTAGTGTATTCTAAACTCTGATTTTTAAAATTACACAAGAAATTACAAATATTTAACTGAATATACAACTGTGGAGTCTTTCTTTTTATAACATAAATTATTGAAAATATTTATATGAAGTCATGCACTGGAAAAGTAGGAAGTGGCACGTGTCCATTCAGTTGGCTTCGTTGAGCATCCAGTGTGTTTATGGAATTAAAACTATCTCAGAATGTATTCCCAAAGAGTTGGGCAGTGAAATATCATGGCTATGAGGGAAGGGAGAGGAAAGACCAGTTGGGCCATATGCTGAGTTGGAGCTTCATCTAGCTGAGGTTTACATTTTGTTTCCATTTGTAATCTGGCATTAGGAAATGCCAGAATGTAGGTAGGATAGTGTATAGTAGTAGTAGCAGCAGCAGCAGCAATTCAGGTGCTCCAGCAGATACTGTTTTGGTGGCAGTATTGAACTGGAGTTATAGAATATTTATGTTTTATTGTAATCTGGCAGCCTACCAACAGTTTTCCTGAGGAACACACACACAAAAAACCAAAAGATAAATAGGTGGTTTTTTAGCAGTTTATTGACCTGGATTTGAAGAAAACTTTTGTGGAACAAGAGAGGCTCTTCCGGCATTCTGTCTGTGCTGATTTTCAAAGGTCTGCAATGAAACGCTGCTACTGGATGCCTTATAAAAATAAGTTGCTTTATAAAAATGAATTGTTGCAGTGAGAAGTGTTAGACATAGAACACGTATGGAGTTTGTTTTCTGTCTTGCATGTGTGTGCACACTTCATTCTTTGTATGTCTTCTGTTTACTGTATTAGATGAACACTTGGCGACTCTGTCAATCTGAAGTAAAAATTGGATTGTCCCAGGAACTCCTTATAATTACATCACTTCTAACTTCTGCGTCATTTACTGTGCAGTGCAGCACACTTAAGTCTGCCAGTTTTTGTTGAGCTTACTCTTCCTCAAGCAGCATATAATTTCTAGCATAGTGAAATGCTCAAAAAAAAAAAAAAGGAAGTGTGAACTTTACAAAGATTTTTTTTTTCAGGGATATAAGTTTTTGTGGTTTTGTTTAGGTTGGTAATGCCAAGTGCTCATCTAGTATTTGCACTGCTTTTAACAATAATAAAATACATACTTTATAATTTTATAAGCTGTCTAGTTCTGTATGGATCTGCATCTATGACTAGCTGTTCTAGTAAGTGCCAACATGATATGTTACATGAATAAATTCTTTTTTTATGATGAATTGATCCCAAATAACCAGAAAAAAGATGGGACAATTTTGTGCGATGAGCAGGTAAACTCTTAGGATTGGACAGGAAAGAGCCTCTATAAAAAATAAGTTACTTTGTGTAGCCAGTAACTCTTCATTTTACTTGAGTTCATCATGAGTTCTTTCCCTGAATAACTAGTATTTAGAAGAAGGAAATAAATGGTTCCTCAGGTAGCCAGATTTTATATCAGTTAGGTTGTTAAAAACAGTATTTTTAGTGTATGTAGAAATCCACATGTAATTGGTAGCCTCAGAGCTTTAGTCTAGCATGCTCTTGATGAGAAAAATCAATGAAATGGGCAGCTATATTTGTCCTCCTTTAGGTTTCTTGTACCTTTTAAAGACAAAACCCTCTCAGTTTATACAAATGTTTTATAACTTTCGAGTCTTAGAGACATAGAGTGGATAGTGGTAGCAAGGTCAATGTTTGAATTAAATAATATATTTATACCTAGTTAATTTTAATTTATTTCAGTTTTTAAACGGTACTTTGTTGATTAGTAACTAATCATTCTCCTGTTTCTGTACTATTTTTTCCAATGGCTCATGTTTTTGATAGTACTTACAGTTTGAAAGAATGTGGGTTTTAATTAGAAGTAGTTCCAGTTCTGTCCTTCACACTTTGTTAGCTTAGCACTTTCTGATTTGGAGGGTGCAGACATTAGAAGGGCACAAAATTTAGTCATCCATAATTGTAAAGTGAGTACCTTGATTTTTCCCTTTGTCAACACACACGCATATGCTCAGAATGAGGAAAAATAAACTCCTAATTGTTTATCCACTTTTTGTCCTTTTTGATGGAATAACTTATTAATATGGTGCATATATGACTACTGTGCTTTCAGTGTTGGCTAGTCCAGGAACTTGTTAAGTTTCATCTTGTGCAAAATTCTTTTTGTGTATTTTCTTTTGTAAAGAAGTCTCTGCTTGTAAATTTTGGCAGCTTTGTATTGGCTGTCTGAAGATCATTGATTTTTTCATTATTTATTTATCTTTAAGTATTTGGCTTTTTACTAGAATGGCCAGTTCTGATTTGGGTGCCTTGTTTCTCCCAATACAGACTTTCAGAAGTGATGACAACAATTTACTAAGGGTTGCAGTATTTCAACTGCAGTTAAAATTTCATGACCTTTTCCTAAAAATATGCATAGAGTTAAATGGGCTCCTAAGATAATGCAGGGATTTTTTTCTGTGAAATGTTATTGCATAGGAGATCAGAAGAGGTGATCATAATGCTCTTGGTAGTTGTAAGCATTAAGTTGTCTTAATTTGGATGGTTTTTCCCTGTCAAAGATTCTATGAAGACAAAACTAAGAAAACATGCAGGGGTTTTGGTGTAAATTAGTATATATTAGTAGCACTGTTTTTGTGTGATGAGGTTTTCATATTGTAAAGTGTGCTTGGGAGGTGCAGATAAGCTGATGATGGCTATCTGATATTCAAGTCAAGTGTGCTTAAAACTAAAAGTATTTCAGGAACTAATATAAATTTCATATTTGTAGTATGACCTACTTCAGTATGTCTAGAAAGAGGTGTAATGCCAATTTAGAGGAAAAAGTGCTATTAGTAGTTATCTACTGAATTGTAATGCAGTTTATTGGCAAACCAATGATGGCATATTTTCAGTGAAGTGATTCCAGTTTATAAAGAAACAGATGTGTGAACGGTAGTGCTGATTCAGATCCATGAATATTCTGGAATCCTCATAGGTAAGTCTCTATGTAGAGAGAAAGACCAAGATACCTTAAGACATTTGAGTAGACTTTATCTCTCCATATTAAATAAAGTTTTACTCTGCTTTAAGCAGGTTCCGTCGTGTTAATCCCTTTAGAGTGCAGCAGTTTTCACATAGCATTTAAATGCTGGATTCTAAGGGGATTATCACTTCCCCAATTTCTTTTTCCCTTGCTCAAAAGCAAAAGATGGTTTTCATATTGGATTTCTGTATAGATGTTTCTTCTGAGTAGAAATAACTTACAGGTGTAATCTGCTTCAAGGTGTTGGATGTCCCCTATGTTTGTCGCCTTCCATGGGGGAAATTGAGGAATCTTGCTGGACAGGCCATCTTATAGATGCTGAAGATTGTTAGAAAGATAAATTTCATCCAAAAAATACTATGTGCATGCTGCTTATTTTGGAAAAAGCCAGTGATTCAGTCTCGACAAGTATTTAATGTCAATTTTTAATCTTCAAGTTAGTTTTTAGAGCTCCAAGTTTTCCCTCTACAAACCTTTAAATTCTGAATCTCAGAGTAGTAGTTCTGCATGTTCTAAGTGCTGGAAAAATTGTAGTTTATTTCATAAGCAGTTTAACATGCATTTTCTTTTTTACTTCCACTTTTATACTTGATGTTCAGAATGAAAATTCTGCCAGTAAAATATAACCATCACTTTGTCTGATGAATTCAGATTTTGTGGTAAGTAAAACTTCCCATTTTTGATAGGGTGAAGATTTTTGGAAGTAATCAGAACCTGACAAATTGTTTCCCATTCTTTGTTTTGCTTGAGATCAAATATTCCACTGAAGTCAAGCATTTCTTAGAGTTGTCCAAACTCTTTATATAGGCGGGTTAGTACAGTGAGATACAGTTCCTCCATCTTTCCACTGCTGATGTTCTATTACTTTCAGCAAAAAGGAATACAAATGTTTTTTCTTGTCTGTTAAACATAAGGGCTGAAAATGACAATTTCTTTCCTATTTACCACTGCCTCCCAGGAAAGTGAGTGGAGACACTCCTACGAAGGCAGTAAAATTACCAGCAGTTTCTGTATACAAACATTAAATTCAGGTAAGTACTGAATTTACACAAGGTGGAATATACATCCAGCCTACATAGTCCCATATTGGTGTGTTTTCACATAGGGATAGATGAATAGTAGAGTGTGTATATATTAAAAAAAAATAAATATATCTGTATATGATTGCAATCTAGGTCTTTTGGTAGAAGAGTTCTTTCTTTCTAAGGGTTTTCCTTTTTCTAGCAAAGGAATTTTTTTTTTTTTTTTCCTGGTGCTCGTCTATGGTAGTTAACATTTACTGTTGCCTTTTCCTCTGAGGAGGGATGTGTTCTCACAATTTTCTAGCCTTGCAAACAATTGTAATTGAACTTTTCTCAGCTGGATAGAGCTGTTTGAATCTGTATTTGGAGATGTCTGTTTTCCTACAATTTTAATATAGTCAAGTAAACGATGAATACAGGAATAACACATGTGCTTTGGTGAGGATCATGTAGGATGCCTTTTCAGTTATAAACAGAAGTTTATCAAAAATAGGTATATAATACAGATTATCAGTCTGAACTTGGCAAATATACATGTTCTCCATTTTTGGGATAAGAGTTTTATAGCCTTTTCTTTTAGTTCATGGTCTCTTTGCAAGAAAAAATACATTGTTTTAAAAGTTCTTTTCAATTTTTAATGCAGAAATGCAAAATGCATTTCTAATGCCTTTACTAATGCCAAAAGCAGAACAAATGATAAAAACTTAGTGTATATAATCAATAATATTTTGTAATTGTCTTATTCTTTGGTTTTGCTTAAAAATGGGTCTGGATTTTCTGATATTAAAAGAGTAATTCTGTGTCTTTATGTATAGACTGGCTTTTTAATATATTTGTAAATCTGTTCAGTAATTCCGTGTAGGAAAATACTGGCTTTATGTTAGTGTATGCCAGTCTTGCTGAAAGGTCCGTTTTAAAAGAGAAGCGTTAGATCTAATCCAGATTCAGTTACAAATCCTCTTCAAATGAAACATTTTCTAGAATTTGTTTCCATTTGCAAATAATTGCTCTCTTTACAAGCACTAAATTTTTTCTTTTGTTCCAACATACTTGTTTTATTTTAGTTTTGAAAGGTGGAAATCAAAATTTATGAAGAAGTATGGAACTGACTGAATTATCAAAAACTAAACAATTGGTGGGAAGGATTCTGTAATTAAAGTTCTAATCTGAAATGTTAAAAGGCAAGGTAACCTGTCTAAAAAATTGTAAGGAAATATTGGCATTTTGACTTAAAATAGTAATCACGAAGTCAAATTGCCCTCTTTTTGTTTATTATTACATAAAATGTTTTTAGAAGGATTGTTTGGACTTTTTATCAGGGAGGAGACTGATGAAGTATGTATGAAAGAAATCGAATATATAAACCATTCTGCTTTTCAGTAAGAAAAAAGTTGGAATACTTCGGGTTTTCCTATATTCTGGATAGTCCAGTTGTTTACACAAGCCTTTATTCTTTTAAAACTCTTGCCCTAATTTATTTATTGTAAATGAAAATCTAAAAAAATGTTTTGGTTTAGTGTTCAAATTCTAATGCCTTTCAAATTATTTCAGCAAAAAATTAAACATTATTTTTGCATGTGTTTAATTTTGAGCTTAATAGAAACCTTCTGTAGAGGTAATTGCACATTCAAGGACTTGACGCTCATTTAAAAACAAACAGGAAAAAAATGGGAAGGCATTTCTTAAACTCTTGTATTTTCTTATTTATAATGTAATCTGTAAAATAGAATGAGACAGTATGTTCAAGTATATCTTTATATTGTCAGCTTTCTGTTGAAATAAGTTATCAAAAATACCACCTACAATTTGCAAGAACTGAGGGAGACAGTGGAAAATGCAGTTGATGACTGAGTGGCGTATCTTTACCTTTATTTTGTACTCCTGAACAAGAACCAAAAGTATTTGGAATGGCTGCTACAAGTTATTTGGCTACTAAGTTGTTAACTGTTTGTTTCCATGCACATTTTGATTTTATTGTATAAAAATACATGGTCCTCTCTGAGTTGCAAAAGGAGAGATTAAGATTATGTAATGTTTCATGGTAATTATGTGTGAGTTCTTTGCTTATTTACACAAAAGAACATTAAAAAAAATCCCTCTGAACAGCTGAAGTGACACCAAGCACCAGCTGGGGAATCTGAAATCAAATATTTTAGGGCATGATTTGTATTGAACCACAATTAGAATGTATGATTCTGCAATAGCAATTGTTCTGAGTGAGGTCAAATTGCACACGAAGAAGGAACACAAGTGAGGTCTGTCTTCACTCCAACTGATGTCTGCACACGTGCTATTTCACAGTATTTTTTAATCACATGCAAAACCAGGAGAATAACTAACTTGATTGTTTTATTTGTCCATTGTCAAGACTTAGTATGTCAATAAGTGAATTAAAGACTTGAAAGGAAAAATAAAAATACTACCTTTGAGAAACTTATTCTACTATTAAAATTCATCTTGCACCCTACACATTTTACTAATAAGAAAGCTAAAAGCATTACTAAAACATTAGAGAGACTTCCCCCCCCCCCCCCCCCATGTAGTGTACTGCATGTTAAAAATACAGTATTGACCTACTGGTATTATAAAAGATGGCATTTTCTGTTTTCAGATAAAATGGTGCATTTTGACACATTGTTTAAAAACTAGAACAGCTCTGCATATGAAAACACAAACTGTGATAATTAGATAGATATGCCATATGTGGTAGTTTAAGTTGGCATATATCTCAAATGGCATGTTTAATGTACTGTATTACTGGAATTAGTAATTTTACAGCTGAAAGCTGCTAATTCTGGTATGCTGACTCCCTCTCATGAACCTGTAGGTAGTGAAGGCAGACCTTTTTCTTTGCAAAGCTCTGCTTCTGATAACTTAAAATGTAGTTATAAGCTTCTGTATTTTTAGTGGAATCTTTGACTAGTGTGTTTAGTGGAATCTTTGACTAGTTCCCCATAATATTTTAGGTGTTTCTAACTACGTCAGAGTTCTAAGACTTTTAAAAATAATGATACAGTTAGTATGGAGAGATGGTCAGAATGTTTGCTGTAATAAAATGTCTATAATGAGGAAAGAAGGAAGGTCTGTTTTTTCCATATAGCCTGTTTTTCTCAGTGCAGAACTTCCCTCACTTTTTAAGTTAAGGCAAAAAAAATTGTCAGCCCTAAGCACTTGAGAATTGTTAAGGGTGGTTAAAATCCTCACACCTGGTGTTTCCACACTGTGTGGCTAGATAAAATTCACTGTTCACACATGACAGAAAGGTCAAGGGAAGAAAGCAAGACTTCTGGGTACAACTGGGTATGGCTGGGATGGAGTTAAATTTTTTTCATAGTAGCTTGTATGGTCCTAGGTTTTAGATTTGTGACCAAAAAAGTGTTGACAACACACTCATGTTTTAACTGTTGCTGAACAGTGTTTGCACAGTGGTAAGGCCTTCTCTGTTTTTCGCTCTACCCAACCCCCAGTGACTAGATTGGGTGTGCACAAGAAGTTGAGAGGGGGGACACAACCAGGCAGATGACCCGAACTGACTAAAGCTATTCCATGTTGCTAGGACGATGTTATGTGGCAAAATAGAGGGGAGGGGGTTTTAGGTAGCGTTCTGCTCAGTGAGTAGCTGGGCTACCCATGGGAGTGGTGAGTGATTGCCTTTGTATCACTTATTTTGGTTTTTTTTTATTCTTCTTCTTTTCCTTCACCTATTAAACTCTATTTATCTTGACCCATGATTTTTCTTGCTTTTGCTCTTCCTATTTTCTTCCCCCATCCTGCGGGGGGGGGGACAGGGGACAGGGAGTAAGTGAACAGCTTTGTGGGCTTAGCTGCTAGCCAGAGTGAGCCCACCACAGGGATTATAAATGGGTTTTTTTGTGTTGTGTAAACATTTTGCCTTCCTAAAAATGGGGGGGGGGGGGGAACTCCCAAAACTTCATTCAATTTTGTCTTGGTGTACTGGCAGACACTGCTAAGAGTTAAAGAAATTAACTGAATTTACAGCTCTGGATGCTGGTTAGGTCCTCATCTGTATTCCCTTACATAGGTCATTCTTGGGGCACTTTTAGGTTGAGTGTTCAAAAGGAACATAGTACAGAAGGCAACTGAGGGTCTTTGGGCAAGCTAATTCAAGTGAATTGTTAGAAAGTAGGTGTGGAAAGGACCTCATGGATTAGGGAATCCAGTTCTCTGCTGTCCTTCCAGACAAACTCATAAAATCTCATACCCATAGCCCTTTTAAGGCCCTCCACCTGCCCCAAAATTGAGCTAATGCTGCCAGTTCAAAGCTCCTCCACAAGAGAAATGCAAGGGAAAAACTCTGAAGTGTCTTTACTCACTGAAGAGACATCCTAAATGAAATAGGATGAGGATGACAAAGGAAAATGTGCCCTGTGAGCTTGGTGCCTATTTGTATGAGACTATTCAAACAAGCTGGTGGGAAGGTAAAACTTTTATAGCAATGTAAAGAGGCCATTTCTTTTTCCTTCATAAGGTAAATGTAATTTAGTTAATGAAAGAATGGCTATCCTTTTTTGACAGAACTGTTAATGGGACATCATACTCATACAATCTTACTCTTGGGTCATTAAATCCTAATTCCATTTTATTGCAGGTAGCTATAATTCATAACCCCAGTTTATGGAAGTGCTTTTTAAGACAAATAGGAACTTCTGAAATTGTATGATTTCATTAGCACTGGGATTTGCTGCTCACTCAGTAGCCTTTATTCCTGAAAGTATGCATGATTCCTTTCACAAAAAAACTAGTATTAAGATAACTTTTTAGCTTTGACAACTTCTAATTTAACAGTAAAGTGACTCCAAGCATAGTGTCACATGAATATCTGATCAAGTTCATAAATTAATAATGTGTGAGTTGAAAATTAGTTTGATTGGTAAGGAAAACTGTTGGAATTAAACACAGCATTCTAGACAGATCACTATTACCTTTAAACCAACCATAATTTCTGCTAATTTGCATGAGGTTGTGGTTATATTTTCATTCATGTTCCGTATGCTCCTCAGCCATTTTCAGGCTGGATTCCCTTCTACGTTTTTTTTAATCACAATAAAAAGTTGCATATGAAAAATGCAACCAATTGTCTCTGCCCCCCCCAAGCCTAAACTGAAAGAATGAAATTTCAAAGTCATGTAGCTGAAAGCCTTCAGATTTTTAATTTCCTGTTGTTAATTGTATCTCTGTTGTACATAGAAAGGCTGGGGAAACGGGTATATAATCTTGTAACTAGATGCTAAGACAGTTGTGTGTGAACAGATTGGTGAGGAGGAGAGGAATGTTTTCTAGACAGGCTGTTTCAAGAGCCTTGCCTTGTTCAGCTCTCTTTTCATCATTGATTGTAGCTACTCTGTAACCTCCCAGTGATTGCTGCTATGGTATGTACTATTGACACTGCTTTGGCAACATGGATTTGGGGGTTTTTAGTTTTGTTGCAGTGTTTCTGCAAAGGCAGGCAGGAAATCAAAGCAGTGTTTTTTCAACTCTATAAATTCTGCCCCATTTGAAAATATTTTCATGGGATGAAATAGCTACCTCTCTAGCTCAGTCTCAGTGAGTTTTAAAATTGGGCTTTGAGCATTATCCACAGTAGTCATTATAAAAAGGGACAGACAGAACTTTTTATATTGGGATGGCTGTTGCATGTCTGTGCAAATGTAATAATTAGGTCATTTCAAAGATATATGTGCCCAGATGTATGTGCCCACGTGTATGCAGTTTGGTGCTATGTTAGGTACATCTTACCTTTTTGCTCTAGAGTTCTGTTATGACTTTCTTGTCATTTCAGTATCCTTTGCTTTTTCTTTCTTGTTTACAGTGGTTATATTTTTGGTGTGACTGACTGATATACACAGTTTGCCTGAATTACAGACTGACGATGATTTCTAGGAAAGGGACAAGAAAATGGAATGGAACTGGAAAGAGAAAGGAGTTTCAAATACTTCATCCAAGCAATGCTCAGCCATTTGATCTCTAAACTCATTAGCTAAAGATTTGGGAAAAGTTACAAACTTCTAAATTGGAGTCCCAAGAAATTCTGTATAACCTTAGGGATTTTTGTGAAAGGAGAAATGGAATATAGAGACATTTTTTGATTACCCTGGGCCCATGATGAATATTGTTTCATTAAACCTGAGGACTGGGGAAAGTTTTAGTTTTGAGACTGCTTTAGTATGTTAGATATGAGATTTTTTTTTTTTAATAAAACACATTTTTATTTTTAGAGTAGCTTTCAGTAACAATGCTTTTTTGTAGAGGTCAGTAACTTTTTTTTCTAAAAAATTTTGATTTGGTTATCTTATATTTTAGGAGTGACTGTAGCTGCAGTTTTTAGCAGTCTAAATTTCTATGTGTAGTTGGATAAGAGAAGCAAAAGTCACATCTAAATAGTAACAATTGCTGTCTTGATAATAGAGGAATTTTATAATAAAATTTGTAATAAAATCTGTTTTCAGATTGTGTTACACAGTTCCACTTTATTTGTCACTGAGGGGCTGTTAAGTCTAGATACTTTAGTGCATAACAGAAAGTTTGGCAGTTCTAAGTTCTTACAAATTTATGGAAGAAGTGGTGCTAAGACCATTTTCATAGTTGAAAGTATTTTACAGTTCAAGGTTCCCTCACAATATGTGCAAAGTGAGGTAGAGTATATTTTAAGATTTCTTGCCAACAACCTGATTCCTGCCTGTCTCCTGAAGAAGATTATTGTGTCTTGACTAAGCCCATAGGAACCCTATAGGATTCCTGTATTCTGTCTCCTGTAGAAATGCAGAACAAAAATCTGTCCTTCAGCCCGAGGAATTTACCTCACCAGTTACTGTTCAGGAGGTCAGAACCGTTTTGGAATTAACTTCATGTAGGAATGTGGTGTGTATGTTTTATGTACACAACACATATATGTGTTGGTATGACATTGGATGAAAATTTATAAACGTGAAATGGTATTGTTATAGGAATATTTTTCTAAATTAAAGTTTAAAGAATTAGTTTGATAAATTTTGTCATGAAAATTTGTCTTGGACTGAATCAAAAAAAGTTAGAGGAGTGGCTTTGCCTTTTTTGAAGAACCTACAAAATTAATAAAAACTTCCCAGTTACTATGTATATGTGCAGCAGATGTGTTTTTAACACTTTATGAGAATTTTTTAGTTTTTAATCAACAATCAGGATAAGTAATTACTAAGGTGGTGAAGTTGTTTTGTGACTGTCACTCAAGCTTGCCTGAATTTAAAAGCTATTTTAATGATAGTTAAAACAGAAGATATTTTAAAACATGTAGACCTAAAACTCATAACTCCATGAAAAAAAAAAAATATTCCTTTTATTGATGTGGGGAAGGACTACCTTTAAATATTGTAACTGAAAGTGGAGTCGGCTTTTTCCTCATGGTTTTTCCTAGAAATCTTACCAAAATAATACTATTTATCCTTTCTTTTACCCATTCTTTTTTCTTCAGCATTCCATAGTATAATGCAACAACCAACATTTTACTTCCTAGAATAAAGCTGTTAGTCAAAGTTGAGACCTTTACCCCATTGAAACTGGTGGGCATCTTATGCTCTGATTTTCTTGCTTGTATGTCTGTGTATATTTGTTCAGTGGTCTGTGAACATTATTTTCTATGCAAGTGCTAAACAGAGTTGATTTTTAAAAAGTAAGCTGATGCCCACTTGTCTCCTAAAATGAGCTGTGGTACTTTTTGGACTTGTGATACTACGTTTCTTATGCCTTCCTCTTCCCTTCTCTCTTCTCTCCTGATAGTTTTGAAGGACTTTTCACCTATCTTTGGGGAAATTAGACGCAATTACAAGTAGAGAATGGTTCTGAATTTCAAATTGAAAAGCATCCATTTCAGAAGCAATTTCTTAGTTTAAGTGTACATTTTATGTAGTTGGTCATGAAGAGCTCTTACTTACAAGCAGGGAGAAGGTTATACAAATAAAGGAAAAAATTGCATCATTTAGGTCAAAATATGAAGAATTACAGTTAACTTAGGGCCTGAATATTCAAGTAAGCAAGGAATTATATGTTTCAAATATGTTTCTTGGGGGCATCTGTAAGGTTATATTAAAAAAAAATTGAGATGCAGTGGATTAATTTTATTCTGAAATTATATTTTACCTGTGGTTATTACTTATGCTGGCTCAGAAACAAAAGAGGAACAGTGCTACCTTTTTTACTGTGTACATAGGAAAATGGCCTTTGGAAAGTTAAGACAAAACTGATGTACAAAAAAGCGTAGCAAATTTGCACATTGTGGGTAAAAAATTACTTTCATGAAAATATCAAAGGACTTTGTTCCTAGTTAGAAGTGGCACTGATAGATTACCTACTTGTCCTAAGTATTGTCTTCATATTCACATGCTGTTACTAGAAGGAATGGCATTTGTCCATGATATTGAAGTGCTTATATTGAGGTGCTTATGCTGCTGTGCCAGTATATTTGGTTTATATTTTTTTTTCTCTGTTATTGGTTTATGAGCCAGCTTTGAGCTCAGTGGTAGAAGTAGCTGTTTTCTTTCATTTTTATGTGGTAGATTTGAACAGTTGTAAATTAAATTTGGCCATCTGTCATATTCAGGGTGTTTGTTTGTAAATTTAACAATTATTTCAAACATTACTAGTGTAAATTTAATGTGACTAAAACCCAGGATATTAGCTGTAAGGATTCTTGTGTTGCAGTGCAGGAACATTTATCAGTACCTACTACTTATCTAATATTTGTTTAATATCCCATATTCTAATTTACATAACTTGATGCAAATGTATACTGTAAGACTAAAATTCCATAGGAGTTAAAAAAAAAAAAAAAAAGAATTAAAAAGGACATTTCCTAAAAATTATGTGCATTTTGAGTAGTACTTCAAAATGACTTGGCCTGATCTCTCTCTGCTGTTTGATAGGAGAAGTTTACCTAATACTATTTTAAAGTAACTGAGGAAAGGAAGAGTGGATGAACATTGATAACCATTTGTGCAATATTCCTGTTTAAACACATTTTCATTCCCAATCTCACAATACTTAGGACAAAAATGTCTGATAGCTTATGCTGTCCTAAGTGAAGTAGCACCAAATCTTAAGAGCTGTAATAAGCTAAATTCAATTTAGAGTTAAAAAATTGGAATAAGATGAACAAAGAGAATATCAGTATGTACAGCTTAATACAAGATGTACTCACATGTATGTATATTAGCTGTAACACATTCTTTAAAACAGGATTTCATGTACCTAAGTGAAACCCAGTGAAAAGAAGGGTATGTTTTAGGAAAATACAAAGTGGAGAAGAAGGGTGATCAAACTGGGTAATAATAGTTTTTATCATAGTTATTATTCTAACTTTGATATTATCCATTGAGGCTTCTTGTGGTAATTATCCTTGATGGAATTAGTGGAAATAAGTGGAGTGATCTCTCTCATAAGTTACACCCTTGTAGATCATTTCAGATATTTTGGTGTCTACTTTGTGATTAAAAAAAAAAAAAATAACCATAGGAAAAATTCCTCATGTATGTATATATAAATTATATATAAAGTATTTCAATCTATACTGTCTTTGTAAGTCTTAGCAAAGAAGAAAAAAAAGATAGGCTTATAGCATGGTTGGAAAGTGAATTTGTCAAAAGTATTATTGCTAGAAATTAATCAAATGTAATGGTTAGCTTGAAAACAGGAATCATCTTAAAACTAATAAAATTCTTAGGTAGCTGTGGAAAGACATAAGCAAAACGTGATTTTATGAGACACAAAGGAATTGCTGATATATTTCCCCCATCTTAGCTATGTATTGTAAAATGCTGGAGGTATGTTGAATTCCCTTTTCGTTTGTGGTTTTTTTGGTTCTGATTTTAAGTAACTATGGATGCTGTATTTTAAATTTTTGCAGTTGATCATTTGTTGTCACAGGTAAAGCATCTGAGTTATTTTCTGATATGTCAAATCTTATGGATTTAAAGCTATTTCTTTTTAAAGGTGTTTTATATAAGGCATAATTCTATATGGCATGTGTAGGCTGCTCTAGAAGTCTGCTTTTGTTTTTTTTCAGGGGAATGCTGGTGGTTGTTCCCTGTAAAGGAAATTACTCTAGTACAACAGATTAAAGCAAAAAAATTTCCAAACATTTAGTTCTCATAGGTCTAGAAAATCCTGGGCACTTTTAATTTTGTACTTACAAAATGGATCTCCTGAACAAGCTGTGAACATCTGTACAAAAAATTAAATGCAATTAAAGAACTAATTAGCAAAATCAAATTCAACTAGATTCCTTGCTGCCAAGATTTCTCACTTAAATTATGTAGAAAAAAATTAAAAAGAACTCATTGCATGGATGTATTAACTGTGTTCTAGCACACTGGAGTGTCTGTAGCCTACTGCTTCTTAATATAGCTATATGTTAATGTAAATTCACCAGAAGTCCATTATTTCTGTTGATGATTTGAAGGTATTCATAAATTTGCCTTGGTCAAATAACAAAATTGGAAATGTTAGAGATGTGTTTTCCTGACAATAGTGAATTTACTTGAAGTGTGGGATTAAAAATTAAATATTTTTTAAAATAAGGCAGGAATATAGAACCTTTTCCTCCTTATCAGGTATTATTGCAGCTTCCAGTGGTTATTGTGTAATGTGTTTTAATAGGCAGTAAGTACATTTAGGGCAGTGGGAGGATTTCTTGGCTTCAGTGAGCCTGTTCTCAGGCTTTCCTTCTTCCCCTCTTTTTCGGTTTCCATTTGGTAGAAAATTTGGATGTGGATGAGAAGGAACCATATTCCAAAAAATTTCTCACTGAGATGATCATGGAAGAGCAGGATGGTAGTAGCTGTATGCAGAGTGCACCTGCCTTGTGCGATAAACATACTGCTATTATGTGAACTGCTGAACACTGGGAAGATACACTGAGGAAAGATCTTTCTGTAATGACTTTGTTTCTTTTTTCATTTCAGAATAGTGTATTTGATCCAGTATGGTGCTTGTTACATTGTTAATTTCAATACAAACATTTCAATCAAGAGCATTGGAAATCAGAAAAAGTGTCAAGACAGTGAGTGTTCTGCATAAAATCTTATGGTGGTCCAATTATGGCTGAATATATTTTATATCTTCTAATGGACAGGTTAATTAATGAAACAAATGATTAACTATACAGGTTCATTTCTTCTGTTGATGAAGTAGGGAAGAATAACCATTTGCTTCATACCTTACTCTTCTTTAATGTAAAACAGTTAACAGTGTTTGAAATCAATGTTACTAGCAGACTGAAAGGGGACAATGTATCATTGATTTGTCTTTCAAGCAGAGGGATGCAGTATCTTTGGGTTTGAACACTGACCTTGATTAAATGGGAAAGAGGAGAGTACTTCCTGTTACTTTTCTGGTAGTGATATCCAAAAAGGTTTCAAATCAACTGATGGAATTGTGCAAGTTAGTTGCTTGAAATCTCACAATTTCTTTAGTGTTTCCCTTCCTAGATTTTGCTGTTTGAGAATCATAGAGTCTAATTCTCAGTTTCATGGTTGTTCTGTTTGAGATTTTATGCTTGGTATGGCGGTGGGTTCAAAAAGCAGCTATCTTTCTTTGGTGTCTGTAAAGTAGTGAATACCTACTGTACGTCCATCTTTATATCTTTGTAAAGTATCAGAGCTGGAATCTTGTTCATTTGCTTCTAACTCATGTTGTGGTCTATGGCTAAACAAATGTTTACAGATGGAATGAAAAGAAAGTCACCTTATAATGAGAATGAAAGATGATACAATATTTTGATAAGCCGAAGGATGATGTATGTATGTGTGTATGTATCTATGTACACATACACATATACATGTGTATATATATATATTTAAAAAAATCCATAATACACATCCTAAAATACCTATAAACTTAAAGACCATTTTGGCACCAGTAAAGTGGTGGTCACTCCTTTGAACACAAACTTATAAATAAAAAAAACAAATCTAAATACAAATCAGAACAGCCTTATTTTCTGTAACTATGTATTTTGAAATGCTTTTCAAAATTTCTTTCAATTTCAAGAGTTGGTCCAAAAGAACCCCAGTGAGATTGTATGAAGTATGTTGTCTGTTTCATGCAGCACTTCTTTCCCTGTTGATAGTAAATCATATAAATGATCTGACTAAATGATCTGAATGATCTAATGATCCGAGTTCTGAATTCTTAATTTTTTTTTTTTTTTCTTGGAACAGGGACAGTAATTTTAAAAAATACTTGCTTTCCATTATCACTTTTGCTATACAAGACAAAATCAAGTCTTTGTTCCAAGCAGAAGAAAGTTGAAGTACATGATACTATTACTTTTGTTACCACTTCTGTTTCGGGTATCTGTGTCTCAAACTAGATTCAAAAGTTAGCAATAAAAGAAACAAAACAAAGACTTTAGAGTGTTAACGAGGATTGTTTTAATGATGTGTAATCTCACTAACTAAAAATGTTAGTGTCTTGACCGAATTCTCATCTGATACTTTATTAATTTTTGTTTTTCAAAGACTTTTTCTGTAACATTGAATGGAGGTAATAGTCTTTTATTTGGTTTTGTGTTGTAGTGGTTTTTTTGTAGTAATTGTCATTGCTTTTGTCTTACCTAGTAACTGACTCATGTTTATTTTTGTTGAAACAGTCCAGAGAGGTGAGAATGATGTAGCAAGAGGAAATGAGACATGGTTGCTCTTGTACATATGTGAGAAGTTGACTTTTGTATTACCACTTTTTAACTTTTAGTTTCTGATATGGAGGAGAAGCACCATTGAAAGTAAAGAAAAACTGCTGAAAAAATAATTCAAAAGTGATTTTTTGGTTGTATTTGTCATTAGTGTAAGTCATTAATGATTATGCATGATTGCTGAATGGGTAGTTGAGTTATCTTGTTTTATTAGCATTGTCCTGCCCTACATTTTATTTACTCCTAACTTAAGAAAGCACGCATGGAGTAGGGTGTTATTGATTGCTTTTGATTTTCTTCTGATTCTCATTTTCACCGTAGTTCATAAATACAAATAAATAATTACTTTAACATCCTTCAGATGTAAGGTGTGCTGTTGTTCCTAGTTTTTCTGGGAGGATGAAGAAATGACTGGAGAACTATAGGTGAATTTTATATAAATATGGATACAGTTTGAACTTCCAAAGAAATATTTTTGTCAGGATATGTAAAATTTTTTTTAGTTCTATATGTTGTTCATTGTGTTACCATTGTGTTTGCTTGACTTGCTGCTTGCCAGTTAGATTGCTCTTGTTTAAAACTGGGCATTTATAAACAAGTACCCAAAGTAAGTGATCATCTGTGAAAAGTTAGGCTGAACTGAATTTGTTAGCATTGTATCAGAGCATTCTCAGGTGTTTAGTTTTTCAAAGTTAGCATTCACTTCTGAACGAGGAAACTCTTCTTTGTGTTCCCTAGGCCGCCAAAGTTAGCCATGTTTGCTTACCAGTGTTCTTCACTAACTCAGATCATGTCATCTAGTTCTTCCACTTTGAACTTCAGTTGTGTAAACTTGGGTTGTCTCTTGGGTTTTGGTAGCTATCACAACAGCAGGTCACAGTTACCAGGAAAAACAATTAAATGCCGAACATTTTAAAAACATGAACTAAGGCACCGAGTCATGTTCCAAAACCAGACAGCCTCAGTCAGGATGGTGTGTAGGAGTTGTGTGGGAACAGCGAATACTGGCTTCTTTGGGTAAATTTTCTTTTTGATTCCTGAACTTGACTAATTTCAGTTGTTCAGAGGATTCTAATTTAACTGCATTTGATTTTGGAGGTGGGGGTGGTGGGGGAGGGCTGGTGAAAAGCATACCTCGCACACTTGTAAGTATGAGACTTTCTAGAGGAGCATTTAAAACATACTTAACATGAGGAAATTATCTCATTTTTTCATAGTTCTATTGGAAGTCACTTGCTGAAACCTGGAAAAAGTAGAAAACCAACCAACTGAAGGCAGAGATCCAAAAAAATCATTTGGATAAGCAATGCTTTGGCAAATTGAAAACTGAGTGAAGACAGAGGCAGTACCATTTATAAATCATATGAAGTGTTAGGCAATCTTAATTATAAAGGAAAAACATTGATATTGTTAATTTTTAGTCAAATGATCAAGTAATTTGTAGAAAACGATGATTCTAGGAATATGGAGAATAATTGCTTGAGTTTTGTAGCATTTTTTCCAGAAACCAAAGAACCCTACTGCTTCTAAATTCACTAGCTTTATTCTGATTCTTCAAATTAAATTGAAAACAAATTTATGCTTTTCATTCCCTGAAAGCATGTTTTTTTGTTTTGTTTTGTTTGTTTTTTCTTATGCAGAAAACTGCCACACTGAGTTTCTTCCACATTGTTTGTTGTGATGTGACAAAACAAATCTGGCTGATGTGTGAAACAAATTTCTTATACTAGGGGGACTATCTTTAATAACAGCTGTAAAAGGGTTGTGGTAGTTGTGGCTTCCTGAGATTACAGGGTTCTAGACTTGTTTGTGTGCATTTGGTTTTCTTTTAAAATTTAAATGTACCACTAACTATAATGTACAGTTTCCTAGGGAAATTACATTTAATATGTGGCTTAAAATGTGTTTTCTGTAAATACTTGTGGTTTTAAGTTATCTCTATTTTTGATGAACTGGATATGTTCATTTATTCAATAGCAGTCTTTTGGAACCACAAAAATGAAAAGCTTTTAGCTTTGGGTTTCTTGATTTTTCATTTCCCCTCCCTGCCCTCCCCCCCATGATTTGTATAATACAATCCTTATTTTACTATGCCCTTAAAATAGAAGGGGGTCTTTTGAGCAGCATACTTTATTCAGGAATTTAAATGTGGTTATTTGAAAAAAAAAAATTGACCTTCAGTAATATAAAGCCTAATCTTTTAAATAGTGGTTTTTAGCTGTTCAATAGCATTTTTTTTTTTGTTACTCAAAAACCCACAAATCTTTCCTTGTATTAGTTGATATTCCATTGCCAGAAGTCATACTGAAGGTTAAAAAGGTAATACGATTGAGGAAGGTAGCTCTGGAAATGCCTTATTTCCACTTTCAGTTTAACTTATAGCAGTATCAACTTTGAATATCTAACAGTATGCAAATAAAATGAGTTTGTCAAGTCTATTATTTACAGGGATATTTTGGAGTTATACTTTAATTCAGTGAAATCATATTTTGGGAAAAAAAGTTGATTGGCTAATAGGATCAAGGAATTTTCTTATCCTTTTGTCTGTCTTGGTCCCTTTTTTCACTTTCTATGTAACATATGTGTTGAAACATCTCTGTTTTTCCTGCTGGACAGCTAGAAGATGGTGTACTACTGTAATTAATGAGTCAAGAGACACTTTCTTTTCAGTAATAGTTGTGTAGTTTACACAATGAAAGACTCAAAATTTCTCTAACATCTTTTAAAAATATGTATCTCTCTAAATGCTAAACCATGGATATAGCAAGTGACTGTTTCATATGTATGAAGAATTAGGAAATACATGGAAAAAATATATCTACCTTGGGAAAAAATATACCCTCACTGAACATTCCCTTTTGGTATATATTAAAACATTTCTCTTAGGTCTTTGTAGAATTTCAATAGTAACAATCAGTCTTTGTTTGTAACTGCAAAAGTCCTTTCCAGCTATTTGACCACTATATATTGCTGTGATGCAACCAAAAGGGCAACACAGAACTAATGTGCTTGATAGGTTGCAATTTTTATTTGGTTTTAACTTACATATCTTCTGCATGTCTATCTGTGCAGCAGTTTGTTCTTTGTTTTGGTAGATAGCTTTTACCACGTGTACCCATGCAAACTTAGCTATCCAGTTAAGATAATATAGTGTAAAGAAAGCGAATTCTGGTATACTGAAATGCAGAGGTCTCTTACTCTGGTCATCAAATCCACCAGTCTGCTCTGTTTAGCACCTTCTGTTGCCTGGATCTGTGCCGATGCATTGTCCTTGACCTGCCTTTCAGATCATTTATTTGTTTATAAGGACAGCTCCTTGCTTATTTAACCACTCTGAATAATACTGGAAAATCCCAAAGCATTGAATATTCCTTTAGGTTCCCTGTCCATCAATTTGTTCCCATTAAGAAAGTAAAATTCTTTTGGTTTCAACCAGTTGTACCTTTCTACCAACAGCTTCTTAACGACTTCCTTGTAGATGATTCAATGCTTTCTAATATGTCAAATGTCCTTTATAGATGGCCAAATTGTGGGTGGCTTCTGCCTATTGCCAAATCCATATGAAAATGGCAAACCCCCAGGTGAGGTAAGGCAAATAAAGCCTTTTTACTGTCCCATAAGGACTGATCATTTGCCACCCCAAAAGAGAAGTTAGTGGAGGACCAGTTCACCTGAGCTAAGTATCCTGGATCCCTTTATTCATTAAAACCAAATACCATATTTGTTGACTCACTGGTGGCATTTTGTGAAATGCTTATTCAGAAGAGTTTCTGAACTTCCTAGCAAGCATTTGTTACAAATTTTAATGGATTTGACTCAGAAATATTGACACAGTGTGGATATAGCTGTAGTATGTTATGGTCATTGCATTCCATTGTTGATTAATTGTACTTGGGAGCCTCTTTATGAAAGCAAGATGATGTTTTTAGATTTTAAATGTGTTTTTAAAGAAGAAGTACAATTGCAGATACTAAAGATGCTAACACTTAGCCAAATGTTGCTATTTCAGTTCCGAGTTACATCACAATTTTCATGATGGATGACCCAGTTTTATGGCCAGGAAAATAGGAGTAATTTTGTCAGACCATTAGTTTACTACCTGCAGTGTGTATCCTCACTTCAGCTGTTTGCTTCAAACCATTTGTCTAGGTTTATCAGCACTTACGAAGGAAGTTTTGCTTTGAGAATGAGCAAAGTGGGATGTTGGGGGGGAATGATGTGTACCTTTGTATATGAAAGCAGCAGAAACCTTCTCCCTTCTCCCTCCTCACCTCATGCCCTACTCCCCAAAAATGTGATGCTTCTTTTTAATAACTTTGATCTTTTCAAACATTTAAAATGTGGAAAATGTCGACGTGTGGCTTTTTTTTTTTTTACTGTAAGGTTTCAGAAAGTTCTTAAAAGAGAAAAAAATGTGTTTTGGGTTCTTTCTAAGTTCTTAAATAAAAGGTGTATGCTGTAACATCTTTTACAAAGAGAACTTTTCCTCCCAGAGGGGTAAGGAGTATTTGAAATGTATTTAGGTTAATTGCAAATTAAAAAAAGAACAAAGTTTTAAATGGTCTAGTGGTCTGAATTAAAAAGAAAAAAAAAGTTTTCCATATCAGTTTTTATTTAGTCATTTCTGTCATAATTTTATTAGTGTTGCAGTCCTTCACAAAATCTTCTGAGAATACTGGGATAGCCAAGACCTGAATTTCTAATTTGGAGAATTGTGTCAGACATTCCCCTTCCACTCTTACTGAGTTTTTTTGGGTTTTGTTGTTTTTTGTTAAGCCTACTTTCCTTAGGTAAATGAGGTTTATGAGACTGTGGTGTGTCCATTCTGGTCCCTTCTGACCTTTTTGCTCATTTCAACCACACAGAAGGATTGGGGTTTCAAAGTTTTTGTTTGTTTATTTTTTAAGATCCCCCATGTTTTGTTAAAATTGGCAACAATTTGCCAGTTGAGAGAAAAGGCCGTTAAAAGGTCCTTAATCAGCAAAGCCCTCAATGTTGACTTTTACTGTTAGTTTACTAGTGCATAAACATCTCAAATGCAAGAAAGGTTTCTTGAGCCATACTCAGCTTCAACATCCACAGGTATTATATTTAATACCGATGAAAGACTTTCATGTGTGTCCTTATATTTATTAAAGTATAATGGCTATGTGTATTTACCTTGCATATCTGATGTGTTCCAGGAATTCTTCATAAATAGTTAGGAAGTATTGTCTTGTTACTTTTTTTAATAGATTAGATTTAACCTGAAAATCCGAGCAAACTTTAATCAGAGAAAGTAAAATGAAGATATTTGTTTTCGATTATAAATACCTTGCTCCTGCAAGATAGAAACAAAAATCCCTTTAAAGTCTACTGCATTTACTATTTTAAAATAGCATAACCTTTATAGCCAAATGCCTGCTTTGAGTATGTTATCACAGTAATATTCAATATTTAAGTTAGGAACCATTATTAGTCATAGTGTTACTCATGTTTGTTCTGTACTTAGGTAATCTGTGTCCAGCTAACCCAGAAATGTTAAATATAGTTCTGCCTTTTACAATAGCCTTTCATTGCTGAATCATTAAGGATTGTGATTAAATATAGAAGGTATTTCAGGCACCATCTTGTAAGGAATTTTGTATAGGGCTACAATATTTTTAAGGCAGATGCTATGGGTGGCTGGTTTTAGTCTCTGTGCTTGAGGAATACTTTGTGTAGTTAATATTGCTTATAACAATATACTAAACACCCATATTTTGGTTTCTTTGATCTAGACTTGTTTGGATTTTAAGATGAAATCAAACTGAAGAAAATAGTGATAAAATGATATGCTGTAATAATTCAGTGATTTTTCTAGCTCTTAGTTGAATATAATTTGATGTGCATTTCTAGAATGAAATCATTGTATGCATTGCAGAATATAATCCACAAAAAGCAAGAATAATGAAAAAACCCTTTTCTCCCGGTTTGTATTAGCTGAAATATGCTTTCCCTTTTTACCCTTCTTTTTATATGGAATGCATTTCTATTAGAATTTAATATTTGTAGTTTTTCTTTATTTTAATCTCTAGCGGTTCTAAATAGATCCATATCTATTTATAATTTTGTGCGTAACCTATATTTTAAGGCATTCTTTTCTTTTAATTATGCCAGACTAGAGATATTGGTTTTAAGAAAAAAACATATGGAGATTTTCAGTGATGAAGGTATCTGTTAGGGGAAGATTTACCTTTAGAGATTTTGAAAAAAGACATCATATATTTTTTTAAAAAAGGACAGTTCCATTTCTCAGTGATTGTGTGTGCTTCCCTGCTACAGCTGCAGAGATTTTGAATATGATCTTTCTTCCTCCACCATCCGACTTCTTTCTGCAGAGTCGTGCAGTGAAGTCATAATCCTGTGTTTCACATCCATCTGTTACCATAGAAATGATTGTAATAACCTAAATTTAGCATGATGTCTTTCCTGCAGGATCAAGCAGGAGGATTGAATGGGTTGTATGTGAAAGAATCTCTGTGAAAATCGGAATATGTTAGCAAAATCTAAATGCTGTGGTAAATTTACATGACAAAAAAAAAAAATCTCAAGTAAAACATCTGTAAAAAATTTCTGCTGCTTTTAGATTATTTAAATCGTCATATATGAAATCTGCCACATACCATGCAAACTACTTAACTTTAATGGCAATAATTGTTTTTTATCCTAATGGGAGCTAGTATAAGATACAACATTCATTGGCAGATGCATATGTTAATCTGATGAAAATTATTATTTTTGAGAATTATTATATTTGAGAATATTATCAGAATATTTACTGTGGTCTAGATATATTAAAAAGCAAAGGAATGAGCTTAGAATTTACTATGAAAGAGACAATTTCTTTTCATATTTAAAAATGCAAAATAAACTTTTAAGAAGTTATTTTATAGAAATCAAGTTGAAGTAAATTTTCCTTTTCTAAGAAGAAACAGAAGAATTTCTCATTGTTTGTTGAAAGCAGTGAGTTCTTTACTGCATAGCTTACGTCCTGTCTTTCTACATTTATGTCTGCTGGATAGACAGTTGCCCATGCACGGAATCCTACCATTGTTACATGTGTTTCTGTCTCAAAGAAAGGTAGAAAGAGAACATATTATAAAATGTCTAGGAAATCTGCATAACCAGAACTTTGAAATTAGGAAATGTCTATACTACCACCTCCTACATACGTACATCATGACAAATCCATTGGATGGATTATCATGTGCTGTTATAAACACAGGACTCCAGGACCTTCCCATAAAGGATGATCTCTGGTAATCTGATGACCACCTCTTCAATATATTTTGTTTCACCATTGGCCAGCGAGCAGCTGCATGAATTATTTACTTCATGATACTTCGTGTTATTTTTACTCTGAAAACAGAATTGCTAATTTCCTTGCGGTCCTTATGGAGTATTTGAGCTACATACACAATTTGAATCACTCTGTAGGGTTGAAGCATTAATATTATCATTTCATAGATAGAGAAATGAGACACAGAGGGATTCAGATCAAAAGGATCTGTTAACTTTGAGTGTGATATTTGAGTTATTTACAAAATCATTTTTAAAGGGCTTAGTATTTAGTATTATGTAACACAAAATATGTTCAAACCATATCTCTCATTAACATGGTTAAATGGTGAATGCTAAACATTTATGTAAAATAGGTCTGAAGATGTCAAATCAGACACTCAAAAGAACAGGGTCTCCCCTTTCTTTCTTTACCCTCCCCTTTCTTTCTCTCCCTCCCCACTCTTGCACATGTGTTCACTTTTACCTTCCGTCTTGTCTGCTCTGTCTCTGTAGGAAGAATAAATCTGTTTTCAAAGAGAAACCTTTTTGCAATTTACTTCCTTGTTCTGTGCCTATCTTTCAACTTTGCAACAAATCAGGCAAGACTTTCTATTATCAGGCCTGTAAGATAGGCAATGATCACTTAGTGCTTTGCTGGTAAGTTTACTCCTGAGCAGTAGTGGGTCAGAAAATAGCCTGTAAATCCAAAGAAAGCTGTTTTGTTTTATTTTTTTACATGGAACTAAGAACATATGTTTCTGATTTTTAGAAGATTTTAAAAATTTTTCATGCTGTGAGATGATATGCATATTGCTGCAAAATAGTGGTTTTGGCAACATTTATATCCTACAAACTGTTCCTATTAGTGCTGATGGTGATGGTAATAAATTTGAGAGTCCTGCTCTAATGTTCTATAAGCCCCTGGCTAACCATCTTCATTGATTTAAGTACCTGAAATCACAGCTGTTCTTCTGTGGAAACAGATTTTTTTGCCACTACTATGTCATAAGTGTGACCAAATTTTCAAGAGGTATAATTTGAAAAACATTAGGAGCTTTTATGCTTTATTGATGTATAGCTGGTTCTGCAGACAAAGAAGATTGAAGTTTACTTGATAGTTGTTTTACTTCACTGAAAAACAGGAGTTAGACAAGACAAATACCATATGATTTTTCTTGATACATGACTGATATACATGTAGGGAAAAACAGTAGTAGCTTTTTCCTTTGTTATGTTAAAACTGGTACTGGATATTCTTCTACTAATAAAAGGTGCTCAAGCTAGTTCTAAGACAATTACATTGCCTTTTGTCTCTCTGTTATGCCTGTAGCTCCTATCTACTTGAACCAAAAGTGGCAAAGTTTGATGCAATGCCTTTTCCTGAGAAGCTGGCATCTTTTCATTTCCTTACTGGAAACCCTCTTTGCAGTAAAACATCATGCAAGACTTTTTTTTTTTTTTTAATTTCTGTTTTGGATTTCTTTGTATTTTTATTTTTTTATTATTTTTATGACTGTTCTTTATGGATTAAGCAACAGTCCATTGTAAATGAGTAAGTGAAGGTGTAAAGCTATGGTAGTTTGTATAGTACTGTCCTTGTTTAAATGTGTTAGTCTTCATATTTTTAAGTTGAGTGATAATGCAGTATATTTGCAAAGTATTATATAAAAGTACAGAACAAATGAAGTATTGTCTGGTTCATAAACTTATATGAATGGACCTTGGAGTTGGAATAATAATTGAACGGACAATTTATCTTGACTTTCATTTAAAGAATCACCACAAAAAAGGTACAGTTTTTCATTAGGTCACAATGTTTTTTGAAAAACAAGCAGTTAAAGGTACATATCTTTAATGTAAAGATTGTAATATTTTTTCTGTAATAAAATGAAAAAGGTGTTACATTTTAAGCCTTTAAATATTATTTTTCATTAATACATGTGAAGATATATCAAAAGCTAGTTTTTAATATATAAATGCAATGTAATGATATTAATGTAATTAGGACAGATATTTGGCTCAAATGTAGGGATATTTAAGTGACTATCAGCACAAGTGTTACATATTAATATCAACAATAAATGTTTTTGCTAGCATTTATTTGTCTGCAAAATCATGAGGAACGCCTGTGCCATATTATAAGTGTTGATAATAATAAACAGAGAGAGAAAACATCTATGTTCTAATGACTTCATACCAGGTCATGTAACTGATAGTGAGAATCCTATGTTTACATACAGAAATCTGACTGTTCAATGGCTACGGTCACACTAAACCACATTTTTCTAAGTTACAGGTGTTTATGCTTTAAAAGATGTGCTTTAAAAGCAGCTTTACCTGCTTTGATGGAGTTTGAGTTTTCTAGTCCAATGTCATTTAGTTTGCAGATGAAACTACTGCATGATGTTCAATAAGAAATTGTTTGTAAAGGTGGACATATAAAAGCAGCTCTGTGTGTGGGGTTTGGGTTTGTTTTTGGGTTTTTTTTGTGTGTGGTGGTTTTTTTTTGCTAGACCTGCATGAGGGCTATTTTCTTTGAATCTGCATTTCTATACTTTTCACTTTTCAGGTAAGTTGTTATTTCTCTTCCTCCCTCTCCCTTGAAAAACAGCTTTTTATTCACATTCTAACGACTCCTTGTACTCTGTCATTACATCATACAGGTAAGTTGCTTACCCCATAAATACTTCAGATGGTGTCTTCTCAATACAGCATGCGTGTATTTGTTGTCACCCTGTGCTAGATGCATGGTCTGTCTTTTAAGTTCAAGAGAACTGCCTTTTTATTCAACTTCATTACTGGATTGTAGATAGTTTGGGACTTTATATTCATACTGAACAATGAGGATTCATGTAGAAGTTTGACGTGTTTTTATGGTTTTATATTTCAGGTTTGTACTCCACTGTAGTGTAAAGCCACCTAAAAGTAAAATATTTGAAATGTAAATTCAGCTTGTGGACAACTGTAATCTAACGTAGAACTTCTTTTATGTTGCTGCTTTCATATATTGGTAAGGATAAGTGCAACTATCAAATTGAGAAATCATGTAGATGCTGATTAATGGCTTAGAAAATAATACTTCAGCTTCAGTGTTGTAGTATATTGGCTAGACACTTGCATCAAAAGGGTCAGGTGGTGTCCATCAACTACTAGAAAGTATTCTCAACTCTTAATGACCAGGATTTAAGCAGATGATGACTTGTACTGTCCTGCTTCTAGAACTTTATATTATGGTAAAGGACTATGTTCGCTGAGAGGAAAAAAAAATAGCATGCTTGCATCTGAGTGATACAGCTATGTATAAAATGTACAACTTGGAAAACATTCTGGAGTTTTAGTTACTTGATTATATGCATTGGGAAACCTGATTGAGTTGGTCATAGTACCATTTCGCCTTTGAGAGAATTTGTTCCATGGAAGCTAGAAAATGGACTAATTATAGTGAGCATCTGGCCCAACCCTTACGTGAAGCTATGTCTGGATAGATGGTTGGTTTAGGAGCTCTGGATATCTCTGGTTTCTCTAGATTTACTACTTCCATTTGGAGAGTTTAAACAACATAAATGGATTGAGGATCTGACTACTTCTGCTTTATATGAATTTCCAGAGGCTTCTTACTGTTTCTAGCACAGGTTATAGAGAAACACACAATCCAAGTTTTGATGCGAGTAATTAGAGCATAATTTTGGAGTTCTTTTAAATTGAGGAAATAGTGAAATAAAACAATCTCATAATTCTAAAACCCTAAAAAATAACTCAGAAATGAAGAAATAAGGTTGTAGGGTTTAGGTCTTGTGTAGGAGAGGAGTCTAAATATATCTTAACTAGGTAGGCAAACCTAGATATTACAGTGAAAAACTATAAGTAGTTTCAGAAATGGATAAGGTGGATTGGAAGAAATCTGTATTGATCTTCAGCAGAAAGTCAAGTGATCAATTTCTGATTTAATTGTGGTGACAGATGTGTATCTGTGTTACATCTTCAGGCAAGAGGCAGACAAAGGACATTCAGCAACAGAGGGGAAGTAAGAGGAGAATCACTGTAAGAGGAGAATCACTGTCTGCCTAAATAGGAGGCTCTTTTATCTAATGCTTTCTTTCAAACACTTACGACTGGTTTTATTGTGGGTTTTTTATCGCTTTTGGAGGTTCTAAAAGTGAATATTGAAAAAAACAAACCCTTACACAATTATTTTCTGAACACAGTAGTATGTATAAAACTTTTAGTCTTCTTGAATGTTATGACAAGCTCTGTATACCAACTCTGTGAGGATGTTTACATGTAACTTAATATACTACATAATATCCTAGCAACTGGAAATGCCTCCTGTATGTGTTGAAAGCAAGCGTAGCTAGTTACACAGCTAGATTTATTTCTTACATAGCCTGTGTGCTAGATTTTAACTGTTAGCAACATGTTTGATTTACAGGTTAAAAATGTCAGTGATGGTAAACATTTTTTTTTCTTGTTTGCTTTTATTTAGGTTATACTTTGTAGAATGAACTAGTATGGGAAAACAGCTCATTTGTAGGTGGCCAAAAGACAGAATTCTACTTTGATTTTTGTAAGTTCTTTAATGTTCCTGTTTTAACATTACTTATCAGAAGAGCCTTCTATACACCTGTTAATAAGACTAAGCACAATCAAAAGGTATTTAAAAGTATTGAAAATTTACTCAAAGTTGTCAGCAGTAATTTTTCTCATTTTAATTTGGACTATATTGTCTTCTCATGTTTAAAACTATGGTGAATTTAATCTCCTTTATGTATTGTAATTAAACACCTAAGATGTCCTCTTCATCTTATGTAGCTTGGCCTCCCTCCTTGCCTTGCCATTAATGCAGGAGAAGAGAAAACTAATATCTGTTACACAGTAATTTGATTTTAGGCTCAGTGAGCCCTAAATTATAATGAACATTTAAGGAATTATCCTAAAATGATGTTATTTGCATTTATATTGGAAGTGGTTTGGATTTTTTTGCAAAATGTTTGTGGTAGTCACCACTGTATAATTTTCTAGCATGACAAAAAAGCATTATCAATTTTTTCAGTCACAGATGAAGAGCTACCCCGTTGCCTTTCCCCCGCCCCCCCCAGATTTCTGCATTTGTGTATCAATGAGAACAGACAGTTTAGAGTACTTCTAAGATATAGGGAATTTCTGGGAGGCATGTAATGTTTTTGTTTACTTGATTATTAACCCTCATCTCCCACCCCCCGTTGTTTTAAATGTGTATGGCAGGTTAGTATAACCCAAAGTCAACAAAGTGCTGTTCCACAGAAAGAACTGTTAAGTGGAGAAGCTCTTGACACTTTGTTAGGTAATTCTTTATGATAAGGCCTACCTTTTTCAAAGAAGCTATTTGGTGGTTTGTCCTCACTATTCTAAGGCTTCCTTAATTTTGAGGTCCTATTTGCCAAAGCCCAGTTTGGGCATCTGACTCCAACCCTGTTGTCATTTGACCATTAACCTCCTAAAAAAAAAGTTGTTTTATTTCTACACAATAATCAGAAAAACATTTGGTCAGTTTGTTGGTTTCTCTGGAAATCAACTTTCAAAGTATATGGTTTAGATTTTGCTATTTGGAGGATTCAGTGGAATCTGTACAATCTGATACTCAGCTTGGACAAATGGATTCAAAGTGCAAATCTTGTTAAGTTTGTGCAGAGTAACACAGACATTCTCAAGATACAATCCTTAAATTAAAGCAATTTACTTTCTATTTAATCCATTTTTTCACAAAACTTGAATCTCAGCAGGGATTTTAAAATGCAAGGTTAAGTTATTTTGCAAAATATTAGAGGATGACAGCGGAAAGATTCTTATCTTGTCTACCATTGCCTACTACTGAGGTTAGAACCAACTAAACCCAACATTATTAGGTCGTAGATGTAAATATTATGTCACTAGAAGTTTAAAATATGAGTTTGGTGTGATTGTCTCTTGGGCTGCCATTCTGGTTTTAGTGAACTAAGTTAGCAGAGGAATTTTCCAGGCAAAATAGGTGGAATATTGAGCATTTGTAGTCCTACAGCCAATTATGCTCTTCTGGATTCAGTATTATTTTTACAAACACCCTTTTTTCCTTGCTCATACCTTGAGATCATATCTGAGACTGACTGAACCAGTTGTGTTGAGGCTCTAGATGCTTCATGATCTGTGCATTTAGTTTAACTCTTTGGAGGACCTTAAAGCAAAAGTAGGCTTGACAAAGAAATGCTTCATTGCATTCATTGCTTCAAAGAAATGCAGTCATCATGGCTTTATTTTTGAAAGTATGTAAAAGTTACATATCTTTAAAAGGTATGAGAAGTAACAGGGGTCTTGAAAAACACTTTATCTGATAAATATGAAGTGTCCTGTGTGGATACTGACAAACTTCCTCGTGCTCCCTCTTTCCCATACGTCCTTTCTCTCTGTGATGATGTGCGCCATGTGAAAGAAATAGTACTGTGTCTGTTTTGTAGGAAGTCAGTCTGTTTTGTCATATGGGACAGTAAAGTGGTCTATATCCCTCATGTAGTTGTGATTATTGTACTTTTGTGTGTTGTGTGATACAAAATTTTTCAGGAAGGAGGACCAGCAACTGAATCAGTTGAAAACCCTTGGTAACTATCACAGATATTCAAAGAATTATCAAGTGTTATTTCATTGCTAAGTACCTGAAACAGAAATACAATTAAAAAAAAAAAAGCCTCAGACAATTTCAGAGGTGTGGTCATAATTAGATGCAGTCTTTACCCCATTCTTTCTCAACTTCTGTCAGACTTTCAAACAAGGCATACTACTGTATCTACCAAATATCGGATATGGACATATCATATGTTTAATGTATGTAATTATTTTATCATCTAAAGAACTTTAACAATGGATAGCTGAAAACATTTCAACCTTGTGATTGCAACCAATAGGAATTGTTCTGTGCTGTTCCTGTGTAGTCTTTTTGTAGTACTAAAATCTCTTTATTCTTTGTTACAGTCTTCAATACAGTTTCTCCTGAGTGTGACTGACTATTAATTTGCAGTCATAGTATCTTTGGGTCTCAGATACAAGCAATTATAAAATATGTTGCAAGTAATGGTGTTCTGCAATATAAAGATTGTATTGATAAGATTGTCTCATCACTGTTCTGCTTCCTAAAAAATATATATGGCAGATTAAAAAAAAAAAAATCCTCTTGTGCCATCCCTATGTGTACTCTGCTTGACCTATACTTTATTGAAATGATATATTTTTTTGTGCTAATACAACTTCTTTGATTTGTTCTTTTCTGTGTGTACATCTGTGCTCTGTAAAGTTAGGTGCAGTTGTAATGTTGCAGTGTCGCAGTATTTCCCATAATTTGGTTGACAATATTTGTTTAAATAATAAAAAATTATTCTAAAAATAATCTGTAGTAGAATTCCAATGTTTCAATATGTCATGACTTTCTAGGGAAGTCTTTGGCTTTCTTGCCTTTCCTAACCACCTTTGATAGGTGAGTGACCATACATTTGGTGGTGAACTAGCTCATTTGCATATAAAAATAGAAAATTTTAACATTAATCAGCTAGGGGATGTATTTTCGAGGGACTGGATAGGTGATTAAAATGTGATAAGCCCTGGGGAGAACTGAATATAGGGGAAGTTGAGATATTCAGAGGTAATTGATAACTACTCAGTGGTCAAAGCTGGAATTCAGCAGCTATATTAAAAACTTTCCTCCCAATATGTTTAATTCCCATTTTTTTTCAATAAAATGTCCTGCTGTATCTTCTGAAGCACTGTTATCAACATATGCGGACTTGTTTTTATTCTTTTGAGTGTATACCCTTACATTTACCTTTCTGTCATTGTGGCATGTGCACATACTATATTTTCAGGACAAAAAACCCCAAAACATTCTCAAAAGATATGTTAAATGTTAAGTTAAAAACACAAGCATTTAGACTTTAGGAAATGCAAATATTTTGATTGTTTATCTGGTATAAGAAATAGCCAAAATAGCTGTATTTTTACGAAGCTATAAGTAACTTAAATGTCTTATCAGTAGTAGAACACGTTATTAATTTAATATTATTTAAAAATGAGCATTATCAGCAGCAGAAAGAAATGCTTAAAATGAATAGGAGAAGGAATTTACAACTGTACCAGAACTGTCCTAGATGCTTGTCATTCTTTTTTCTTTCTTTATCTATAAATTATTTTTATATGTGTTTTGTACATTGATTTATATTATGTCATCTTTTTCTTAAAAAGTTACGGTCAATGTTGATAGACACTGTTAAATTCATCATCAAATCTACACCATCTCTCACTTGATCTTTACATCTTTAAGATGTTGGGAGTGGCTCAAATCCAATTATTTGGATTTTTTTTTAAGAGTTATTTCTCAAAGAAAAGGCAGAGTATAGATTTTGAAATCATTCTGAAAACTACATTTTAAAGAATGACATGAACAATTATGAAAGGATCTTTAGAAGGTTAGTACTCAGACAACACTAGCAGGAGAGCTCACAAGGAGGATAGTCTATATAATGCAGTCGTTTATCTTAGAACAATGTGATATATATCACAATATGTGTGATTTCCAAGTAAATAAAAATTTCTGTATAAAAACACAGCTTTGAATAGCAGAGGAAGGAATATGAAGAGATAACACTTTCTATAATCTCTAGAATTAAAAAATTGTTTTGGCCACTATAGGATGAAGCTGTGCTGCATCATGAGAAATGCTTCTATTTCTTTGGCAAAGTCATGGGAGAATTTAATTGTTAGTTCTGGATCACTATTGTAATGAATTGCATAACCTTTCTTTTTAGTGTAAAGTTCCTTTATTCCTTGGCCATTTTGAGATACCTTTTTCCTTCTTTTATACCAGGTAAAGATGTGTGTGTGAGAGGTCCATCTCACTTCAGTTTTAGTTTTTAAAAAATCCTGAATTAGCACAGATAGAGAAGACAGTATTTTGACTGAACCAATATTTAGAAGTTGTTCTTTCACTCTAATACATGGTAAATTAAAGACAGCATGTTTTAGTTAGATTAAATAGTGCATTTTAGTTTATATTTGTTTTATTTATGTAACATTTTTATGTTTACTTCACCAATTTGTTGCTTACCCTCTTCCTATTTTAGTCAGTTTAAATTCTATGTACTTCTAAGTGAATATTCTGTACTATTTTTTAGACCTCCCCCCCCAAGCTAAATTAATATGGAGATGCCAAGTTGAGAAATAAAGCTGTTAAGTTTCTATGGGTAAGCTCAAATTATTTCAGTGCCTTCTGCAGGTAGGGGCTTTCATTTATGTGTGTTTTGCATAAGAGTCTTGCTAATTCTTAGCCTTACTTGTAAACAGAAATATTTACTTGTGCTAACAAAATCAAATTCAATCAGATGGAGATACTGAGTTTAGCAACTTAAGTGGTAAGAAATGCTATTAGCCTTACTTGTATTATTTTGTTGTATTTAAATACCTGTTACAAAGTTTGGCATACAGCCCTATTTATAGTATCACAGAATCACAGGGTAATTGAGGTTTGAAGGGACCTCTGGAGGTCATCTTGTCTAACCCCCCTGCTCAGGCAGGGCCACCTACAGCCAGTTGCCCAGGACCATGATACTTGGGTCATAGAATGAGGAAGGAGCTGGAGCTCTTCGACAGTAGCTGGAAATAGTTTGGGAGGATAATTCATGCAGGTTGTAGCCAGTTTTCTATCAATGCCTAAAGGTAAAGGCTGTGGGCTGAGTAAGTTCTGGCAATCAATAATTAGTCTTCATGTTGCGAGGTTCACTGTCTTCGATTTAAAACTCACTCAGTCCTCAGCTGAAATGTTGGTTGTGTTTGTTGTTTTTTTCCCCAAGAAGTTAACGTTGCAGCAGAGCATTCTTAGAGTTATTTGTACTTACTTTAACACCACTCAAGCTATTAAACTGTGCCATGACTATTTTATAGCGTAGAACCCTAGGTCTTTTGATGTATTAGTTATTACTGTAGTGGGGGTGAAGATTTCACCCAATTTGATGCTTGTGGAAGTTGAAAAATCAAACTCAATTGCTTTACATACCCAGTGGAATGAAATTGGAAGATGATCTCATTCTTAAATCTTTTGGTTTTATAGTTAGTCCTTTTTCTTTTCCATAATGCGGAGGACCTAGACGTTAGAAGTTGCACTCTTTTTCCTTTCAAAGTTGAAAGACTTTCACAAATTTAAGAAGCTTTTATACGCAATGTAACTTTTTATTCTGCTAAAGCATCTGTTTGCAGTTGGTAAACAAGAGGTGGCACAGTGTATTGTGAATTAGGTTTACAGCCTCTAATTAACATTTCGGTTATCTACCTGTTGGCATTCCCATGACAGATACTGAAAAAGGAAGTGCAGAAAGAGTATGCAAGCTCTGAAACTCATGTTGCATATTGAGAAATTAACTCATGTTGCATATTGGTGCACTGTGATGAGAGAGGTTGGATTAGCACATTTTTCTTGTTTGGTAGACAGAATTGAAGTGTGGTGCATTTTCTTGCGATGGTAAAACTTAATTTAAAACCAAATTTGAATCTTAAGATAATTATACATGACTATTTTAATGCTGGTAGAGAAATTGAGGTCATTTAAATACTAAGTTCAATATCAATATTTAAAGTTATTTTTCATTTTGCTTGGGATATCTACGTGCTCTGCACTATTGATCAGGGAAAATACTGTAGTCCAGGTTTTAAATTTGTATTGCAGTTGAGTATCTTAACAGGATGTAACATTTTATATGTGTGTTATTGAGCAGTGAGGTATGTATGCAAATTTTGTTTAACTTTTTTCCTGTAATCTTTTTGCTTTTAATAGGCACTGTGTTATGTAGCAACTACTATGTTATATAGCAAAATATGTATCTATTTTTACAGATTTTAAATACTTCTTTAAAAACCTGTTCCAGCTTAGGTTAATTCTTTTTAGGTCACAACAAAATGTGGCCGGTTTTGAGTAAATGGAATACTGATGGACTTCCTTAAGAAACTGCTGTTAAGTAACAAATGTATTCAATCTATGTGCTTCTGTGTACAGGACCACTTTTGTTGCTTTGATGACAGTAGCTGAGCAGGTACAGAATGATAAGTATTCTGACTTTGCTCTTTAGAATTATTCATTTATATTTTTATTTTATTTTATATTTTTATTGTAGAACCCTTTTTCCAAGCCAAAGGTTTTTTTGCAAAATCTTTGACTTGTATAACGCTGATAGTTTCACCTATGATTCCAGTTGTAAGAGGGCTTGTCTAGCAGGACTTCTAGTGGTGTCATCTCCAGATTCCCCTGACAATTTTCCATGGATGTTTTGAAGTCCTGTTTTTTTTAGTTAACATATCTAGATACTAATAGTGAGATGCCAGTGCTTTGTATTTTTATTCTCTTGTATTTGCTGCCATCAAAGGAATTACACTACTGATTGCATTGTGAGGGAAGAGTTTTTATGAGCCTTTTGGAGGCTCTCAACCTTAGATTCAGTTAGATGTTGCTAGTATATATGTGAGATTAACACTTAAAATGTAATTTCATTAGATAAAAATGGAATAAAACAGGTGTATGTAGTCTTCACTTAATTTTTTAATTTAAATTCAATTCAGTTTTTCCTAACTTTTTTGTCTGTTTATGTAATAATGTCCAAAGGTGAGGTCCTAATATGTTTATCATTATGCAAAGCACCTTTTACCCTTAATTTATAAATAACGTATATTTAGGGCATGAAACTCTAAAAAGGAAGGGTCACGCCTACTGACAAATCTGTCTCTACTCCATATTTTAAAGCACCATTATGGTCATCACCAAAATCTTTTTCATAAATAGTACTAGAGTGCTAAGGACCCAATGATCCAGTGGACACTGGTATTTTATATTTTTCAGGAGCACAGTGGAGCTGAGCTGATCCTGCCAACTTCCTCTACGTTTTCTGGGACCATGAAAGAACTGGCAACCCTACCTTTTAACACTGACTTATTTTTAGCTCGTTTCTGTAAACTATTAATCAAATCCCAATATCAGAGAATCATTTGTAATAATTTGTAAGACACTTTTAAGAAGGAGCTAAAATGACTAGAATTTCAGGCACTGAGAATTTTTATTTGCTATTGTACTTGCATCAGTTTCACACATTTTTAATATTTGAATACTAGCAGGGGAGCATAAAGACTCAAGATTGAAAAATCAGTTATCTAACGCATCTCCCTTTCAAAAGAACTGTTCACTTAAGGAAATTAATGTATTTTTCTGTACAAATAATGGCCTGAAATTGTAAATAAATATTGAAGGTATTTTATATTTTATGTATTTGGTGTTAATTTTATTTAAATACTTACCACAGTTAAGTGCCATTTTAAATATATTAACATTTGTCACTGTGATTTAGCTCACCTTGTTTTGTAAGGTGCATGCAATTAAATTTTTCACACTTTATCTGACATTTTTGTTTTTCATTAAGATTAACTCTTGATTTTGCACGGCTGCATTTATAACCCATTCTTGGTTGACTAATGAGAACCTTTCATGTGCTTTCAGTAGGAGCTAGACTCTTATGCTTATAGCACTGGATTATTATTCTCTTGCACTGAGTATGGACTGCAACATCAATAAAGTCATGCGTGCTTTAACATTGCTGGTTTGGGATTTTACGAGGCAATGCTGGCCATTTTGTTGCAATTAAGATAAAAAGACTTTTTAAACAAAAAACCTACATAAACTAATTTATGTTGGGTTTTTGAGATAATATGACCTGCTTGTGTGAATAAATAGGAGTAAGAACAATAGTCTCTCCCCACCATCACCCACGTCCCCTGTGTTCAAAATTCTTGACCTAATGAAAGCAGACAGTGGGATATTAATTTGAGAGCCTGATTTTATGGAAGTGATATAGTATAGAGGATCTTCATGGTATTTTATTGATGACTTCAAGAAATAAGTTGCAAGTCAGAAGAAATCCATTGTACATGAAAACTCACTTGAATGATAACTTGGACCTATTTCTAGGTCTTTATTTCTAAGTTTGATTTTGGACCATATGTAGAGTTCTTAGACTCATCTGTTTAGGTTCCATGTTAATTAAATGTTTTCTGTATAAGCAGCATGGAAAAAATGCTTATATGAAGTCAGCAAGAAATGATTGTGCCTTTGCTGATATTTTTGGTCTGGTTTCACAGAGGACATTAATGTATACTTGTGTGTTGTTTTAAGTGATAGCATGCTTTGTTTAGAATTTCGCATTTTCACTAATTATGGATAATATAACTTTTCCCTTACACTTATGCAACTTGCAGAATTTTTTCCAGTCTAGGGTGGAATGCAGTTTTGATTTAGAATTAGATTTATTATATTGAGCAGATATGTCCATATCTTTCATTTGATACAGAAATCTTTACTGTTGTAATGGCTCATTTTATGAACTTACATTCATTTTTTCTCAAATAGTTAAATAAGTTTTCAAAATTAAAAACAATAACATGCATTCATGTATTTAGCAATGATAGTCTAATGTAAAAATCTTAGTTTTACTTTATTTTTCTGTTTTTAAATGATACATGTACATAGAGATAATGAATCTTTAAATTCTCAGATTGTATTTTCTTATATATTTGCTTTATGTTTTTATTTAAAATATGCATATTTAGTATGTACTTATTTACAAAAGCACGAGTTAGTGTGTTTTCTTCATGTGTAATTTTGATCCCTAGTAGCTGACTGGTAATACTGTATATTTTATGTTCAGGATAATAAATAATTTTACTTGGCTATGAGGACACAGTTCTTGCATCAGAATTTCCGTTCTGAAAATTAGTTTACAAAAACAAGATGATGAGGGACAAATCACACAATAAAAAGTAACATGTTAGTTAAAAGCATGTATCAAAACTATAGTCTGAACAGTATTGGTTCTGCAGAATAAACTGTATCCAATCCAGTCCAGCACTTAAATGATGGCAAAGCCCTCTTACTGTATGCGTAGTCTCAGATCACTTCAAAAATTAGGTTAAAAGTTTTAATCCTATGGGGTAGGTGCTGTATGCTTATTTATAAAGTGAATGGACTATAGGTGCACAGCCATTTGAAGAAGCTTGCTATTAAGAGAGTCCCACTGGAGACTTTCAGAAGCTGTTACGCTGCTTAAAATAGGAAAGCCGTTGGTTTTCTTTAAAGGCAGAGAATTAAATACAAAAGTCTTTCTGGCAATATTAATATTGTATTCTTAATCTATTGTTGATTGCATGCAATAACTGCTACTGTTTTATTAAATGACTAATGGAAAATGTAGAAAATCACAGCATAAAGGGAGTGATGAAATCTTCCTATAGCCAAGGTCACATAGTGACAGTAGAACTGCTATAGAAGAGGGAGGAGAGCTATAGAAGACCTGTGCAATATAATTTCTGAATATCTCTGAAAGAAGAGGAAGATATAGTACTGATGATTTTGTAGAGTAGCCCTCTTTTCTGTTCCCTCCCCACACCCTGCCACTTGTCTGTCTGTCCTTCTGAACCAATCTATATTGTCTGTGTAGATTCTTTAATGTTGCTTAAGAACGTGCCAAATTCTATCAGTAAACATGAGATTTAAGTATTTAAATCTCTACTTCACCTGCAGAGTTGTTAAGCAAGACTTGAAGTTTGCAAATTGAACTAAAGTTTACAAGAGGTCAAAAAAAAAGGCAATAATTTGTCATTGCCATTTCAGAAACTCATATGTAGAAATTTTAAATAAACTCTGTGTTGATATTAAGACTGCCTGGGCATCATAAAAGAAGACTTGCCAGAGGGCCTCTGTTTTGGGACATGAGCCAGTACCTTGATTCATTACTTTTATGATATTGTATGGCTCAGTTTTTGCTAGGAGTCCCCACTTTCACTTTAAAATCATCACTGTATGATCACTATGGTATGTGTTTCCTTTTGGCTCTATAGTATAAAGCCTTTTGCCTGTAAGTATGGATAGTTTGATAATTACAGATATCTCTCTTCTTTTTATGATGGTGGTTAAAAATCATGGTCATTTGATAAGCAACAAGAGAGAAGATCCAGTGCATCAATGGTGAAAGATTCTACAGAGATAAATTCAGGAAATTTAAAAAGTTTAACTTCTGAGCCCAGTGCAGCATAATTTTTACATTTCTGTAAGTATAATTGAGAAAAACTGACACCACCAAAATATTATGTATATGATTTCTGAGTAATGGATCCAATTTCATTAATTATACTTGAGATTTAAATTAAATTTTATTGTGAGAATTTTTCCATATGTTTCACTGGAAATACTGAATAGATTTATACTAATTTGGTATTCTGGAGTGGTGACAGAGGTCTGAAAGTGTCCTGCCTTCTCTGCCTGACTCATTCTGCTTTGATCAATTAAATCTTTGGTATGTTGAAGTTATACTTCACTTTTCCTTGGCCAGTGATAATTACTGAGAATTTATTTAGACTTGATAGCAGTATGCTAATGGATCTCTGGAAGCTCTGTTATTAGCTAGTGCAGTAAAGCCATGTTAAAATGTGTTTTAATAATAAAGGCCTAATTAATAAACACATTATTTCTCATTTTGTGGAAAGTTATCTGATAACTTGAATGTTAGCATTTTTATCTAGGTAGATCATTCTGTCTCACCTTTCCATCTTTGGCCTTTTAGAAAAAATTCTGCTTTTAGGTGCTTGAATCATCACATATTTTGAGCTAAATTACCTCAATGTCCGCTGTGGTATTTACAGAAATGAAGATGTGGGTTGGAACAACCTTGTCTTAATCACAGCAATATAACATGGAAATGGTAGTCAGATAAACGAAACAGGAATAGATAGGACTTCTGAGACTGAATTTTAAAATTTTATCTAGGTTTATCTAGGATAAATGATCAGACTTGCCCTTGATCCATTCCCTCTGAATTCTCATGTACTAACTAGAATACTTTTACTCTTTACCCAGTAGTTGTTACTGTTGTCTTGGATCTTGCTGCAGGCATCTAATCCTATATAAAAACAGGACTGGAATTACCACTAGCGGCTATTCATTAAATAGCCTAAATAACTTCTGCTTCAGAAGTTATTAGAGAAGTAATATAGGTATAGGATCATTATTATAAAATGAACTATCTTAGGTTTTTAAACACTAAAATTTTGTGAATTTTACTGTTTCCTTTTGTTTGTTGCTATCTTAAGTGGTGACAAACCTTACAGCTCTTCCCTGTTGAGTTATTGTGTGCCTTTTGCTTAAGTCCAGGAAGAAAAAAACCCCAAAACTAAGCTTTCCTGCACTTCTTTCCATCCAAATATGACTATATGAAAATGGTCATTGTGTGTCAAGTCTGTTTTATTTTAGTTTTGAGTCTGTGATGTGTAGTTAGCAAGAATGAATTATGTGGGGGGCAGTTTAATGAGGCTCCATTTTGTCTGCCACACTTGATCAGCTGCTTGACACTTGTGGGAAAAAATATTACTAAAGAGATAAGTAGCTTAAAACCATTTCAAAGAGATTGGATGCTAGGCCAGTGACCTTGAATTTGACTCTTTATATGGTGTAAAGTTGGTATAGAGAGTTGTCATGAGGGTAACATGCTTATAGTTACTTGCATTTGTGAAAACATAGACTATTTCATAATAAATAATCTGTTGGTTACCTAGATTTAGTAAATTGCAGTAACAAGTATGATGGTTTTAAGTGTGTGAAATGCTATGGATTAGCGTGTGGAGTGACCTTAGAGGTGAAAGCAGGAGTCTTGGGAATTTTATATTTGCTCTTAACTCTTTCTGAGTGTAAATGTTCTTGTCCTTCTAACTAGGGTGTATGTGGATGTGTCACTTGCACCACAAGTTTACATTTAATTTGTTAAAACTGATGACTCCTTTTTTATAACAGAGAATGCGTTTTCTCCAATTAAGCTTCATTATCTTGAGATAATGAAATGATTCCGTTTTGTTGTTCTGGAAGAACTACTGTGTTTGTATTTCACTATGTGAAACATTAGGTGTGTGGGAACACTGGATGGCCAGGTAATACAATATTTAGCCAAATTTTCACAGCGCAGTTAGCTTCTGAGTGTCTTTAGAACAATCTGAATAAGAATTATGTCCAACCTAATTTCATATGAATAATGTTTTCCTATTGAACTATCAGTAGGCTTGATAAAAGCTCATTTGCAGTATACATTCGTATTTCTAAGTGTTTATATGTTACATATTACATACCTCATCGAGGAAAGGTTTCAGGCATGATTTCAAGCTGCATAGAAGAGAACTTATATTAAACAAAATACCGGCTTTGATGTTAAATCTCCCTAGCACTTGAATAAAGGTGTCTTGAAGCACCTCTATGACATACTTCTGATGCATAAAAGTCAACTAATATAATATCTGTGCCTTCAAAATCTTGTACAGTTAAGATTTATGAGGCAAGAATAATATTAAATTAGTTCAATGTTGAACAAATCTGTTTTACAGGTGTATTTTTCTGAGATTTTTTAAATTTTTGATTTCAGAATTAGTTATTGCTGCTTACAAATGAAAAGACTCATTCAAAATGCTATGTTTTTATTTCCTGAATTAACTAATATTGACAAGGTTGTCCTTCAGAGGGTTGTAATACAGTATTTAATTATCAACTCTAGTTTCCTTTAATAGCCTCTATAACGAGATCATAATTATCTTGCATATAATCATTGGCTGATACATTTAGCAGCCCATCTATGATTCATTCTTTGCAATTACTCACACTTTGTAGCCTTGACACATAAAGAACTCCATCCTTTTCTTGACAATTAAGTATTGTTAATGGTTATTATATCTAAAAGGTTATAATACCTTTTATTCTAATTTTTCCCATTCTACTATGACAATGTCCTTGAATCTAGTTAGGAGTGGCATCTTCTAGGCTGTGTGAGCATTCGGTCTCAAATAACCAAATGGTTATTTGGTATTTGAGCTTTCCCTTGGCTGTCCAAAGTAATAACAAGCAGTTGGATTTTGTACATGGGTACCAAATTGTGTTAATTGGAAAGTCATCTAAATGCCAGATAAACCAATTAAGAAGATAAGACTACTTTTCAGTTTAGAGAAAGTATTTTAGATAACATTTAATAATATATAATAATTAAGTCTTCAGAGCATTAGCAGTATGAGCTATTTCAGCTTGAACTGCAACAAGATCAGCTCTTACCTACTAATGATAGACTAATGATAGTCCAAATTCACAATGTAGTAGAATATTGAACTTGTTTTTAGTGGGCAGAGGTTGACAGCTTCTTCTTACTTCTTGTGACTAATAGAAAATAATAGAAGAGCAAGAACTCTGCAAGCCTTCTGTTTTATTGCAACGTATATGCAGTAAAGCCGTAAATAAAAATACGTAAAGCCAAAGGTATCCTATGTTAAGTAATACACGACCATTAAAAGCTGAAACCACCACAGTTTAAATTTTGGTAAAACAGAAGCATGCTTTTTATTTTAGATTAGCAGTGTTTATATGCTTTTCGTTCCAATATATTTTTGTTGATTGCAGTAAATTACCGTATCTGACTTTTCCGTGTGCAGGGGGATCATTTAAAAGTGTTTCGGAAATATTTTTTTATATAAACTTTGCTTATTTTAATATGATGGAAAAAATCCAGTGGTCATTTTAAATGGGGTAAGGTATATTGAGAAATATGCTGTGTTACTATTTGATGAAAAACAGTGTGTTTTTATAATAATTTTGTCTATTACCTTTTTCAGATATAACAAATCAGTATGAATTACCAATATATCAAAACAAGAATATTGCAATAACAAATCCAAAATAATTTTTTAATTAAATCTTCAGATGAACTAAAATAATGGCTTCTTACCTGTTTAGAAATGTACAAGCATGAGTAATAAATGTATTTTGCATGCTTTCTAGTGGTAGTATGCTTTCTTACTAATGAAATTTAGCTCATCACGTTTCTACCATCTTCTAGGCATATTATCATTATCTCCTGTTTTGAAATTTTTCATTTATACTACTGTTAAGCTTCAGATAGTTGAAGTTGTCTAAACACTAATCTACTTTTGATAAAGTCCATACATTCAGCTTTTGTTAAAATCAATTTTTCAAAATTCATTAAACTTCTCTACTGTTAAAGAAAGCTGAATGTCAGTTGCCAGCAATTGAAACTATATAATTATCAGGTATCTGAGCGGAATATGTCTTTGAAACTTTAAACAAGAAAGTCTAATAGTCTTCCCCTAATCTCATCACTTTAACAGCACCCTCCAATCAAAAACTAACTAAATAAAAGGCTCTTCCCAGCATCCCCCAAACAGGTTGGCTTCCTAGGCTTATTGTCATGTGAGTTGTAGACAGTTTCTGATCTGTTTGGTGGTATATAAGTAGCCACTAGCTGTCACTAGAAAAAAAAACAAAACTGTTTCTGGATCCTCATGTTAAAAACAGCAGCATTTTTGTATGGCCATAATGTGTTTGTGCTTCCTAAAGCTTGTTCATTTCCTAAACCCTGTAGTCTGTGTAGTGATACTAAGTTTAGTGGAGTTCTAGTTCTGATTTGTGACCTTTTCACAGATCTTTTTTCATTTTAATCTTAGTTGTGAATTTCATAGGGATGCAGTACTTACTTTGGATATACTTTGCCGAGCAGTCACTATTTTACTGAGAGGCACTTAGCCTCTCTTAAAAAACCCAAACAAACAAACAAACAAAAACCAAAAACCCACACACAAAACCCCACCCAAAACAAAAGAAAAAAAAAAAAACAAACCCAACAAACCGTTGGAGCAGCAGAGGACGACTATGTCACTGAGTCCTGACTTGGACAAGGATCTCATTATGAGGCTTTAAAGTTCTTACTGTTGCCACCCTGGCAATCTGTATCTCAACTTGGATTTGGGGTTGGGCAGCATGTCCTTACTTTATATTTGCATCTACCTCAGTTATTTTGGTTTATTCTCTGCATTGTGCATGCTTGCACGCACTTTCTCTCTCTGAAATATGTTATGGAGTAGTCTTGTGCTGTCCCAAAGCAGGAGATGAAAACTTTGTGGTCTAACAATGAATAGACGTAATAAATATTGCAAAGTTCAGACTTGTATAAGCATATGATGGATGCACATAGTTCTTGATTTTGTTATTGGAATAGCTTTTAAACTGAAATACAAACCCTTCTTACTGTGAAAAGCAACTGTTGTATGATTGGCATGTTGTAGTAGAACAAAAAAGCAACTTTTATTTTAGTTTTAGTCTTCAACTGAATGTCTCATTTGCCAGTATTTAGAATGTATTATTGTGGAGGAGAATAAGAGTGTTAGTGTTTGCTTTCCTCTAGATCTTCAATATACGATGTAGTGATAAAAGGCTTAAAAATATATAATCACTAGTATTTCTAACTCAATACAGAAGACTACAATGCAATGTAATACTAAAGGCAAAATTGTTATTAGTATATCTTTAAAAGCATATTTTTACAACACTATTATAGATCTAGTTCCACAACATGCAGTGTCTTAATGAGGATGTCTTGTCATATTAGAGTGGTAAAATAAAACTGCCTTTTAAATAAATTATTTTATCTATCCCAGCTGAAACCAGGACAAATAGGGTAGTTGTTTTTCATGTAACTTTACTTTTTGCTTTCAAAACACTGAGCAGGTGTTTGAAGACTTGCTTCTACTGTACAAGTTCTGCTTTTCACTAAAAATGATAACTACATTGTCTAATTTAGTTTTAGTTAATTGTACAATTTAGACAATTTAATTTTGTAATTAAACAAACTTAATTGTCTAACTTAGACAATTTATTTTAAAAGGTTTACTGAAATGCCTTTCCAAAAGCATATGAAATTGTACGCACATGTGTGTGTTTATATATGTATAAAAGTAGGAGTTCCTTTGCAAACTAAATGCTTTTGAATATTTTCCCACTTGCATCTACAGAATTTTGGCTGACTTTATAAAGTGAAACATTTTCTATTCAGTTACATTTTAGTTATGAAGAACTTAAGTGCTGCAAATAACTGCATAATAATTTTTCTCCCTTTTTCTGTTTTCTATTCACATGTGTAAGAACAGCCAGGCTAAATAATTTGTAGTGTATGCAGACCTTGTCTTCTATAAATTATTTTCTTCTGTTTCAGTTTTAGTAGTTGAGAAACAGGAAATACTGCACAACTGTTCTTCTTTACTACTAAGCTAGAAAGCAAACATGGGAAGAAAATCAGCATGATTAAAAAATGTTTGAAATAGACTTGTGTCTTTTATACGGGACTGTACTTCCTCTAAAAAAAATGAAGCGAATGCACTTGAACTGCCACTACTGTATGACTGTGAATATTTGCATTCTATTCTTTACTAAAACTCAGTTCAGCAATCTAACTCTCAGGGAGGAATGCTTTGGATATGAAGTCATTAATGCAATACTGATGTTAAGGAACTGAAGTGTGACTTCAGGAATACCAATGTATAGGCTGCCAGTTCTGTTTTGATAGGTTAATTAACCTAAGTTTGTGAGTTTGAGTATGCTCATTGAGCATAGTTCTAAAAAATAGCAGTTACACACAACATCCTGCTACTTTCTTCCTTTCGAGCTCTTGACTGATTCTTCCTTCTGTTCTTCATGACCAATGTATGCTCTTAAAGAATGAACAATTTATGTTCATGTCCCCTGTCTTATCTTGCCTTTTTCCAGGTGTACCAGATTCTTACAGTGAACTTTAGAATTAAAAAAAAAATAAATCATTAAATTGAAATCCTCGGTGTAGATATTGACCCTTTATAGAGGTAGAGCTTCTTTAAGTGTGCTACTGTGAAGGTGACTTCAAGTTTAAGAAGGATTTCTGTTGTTTGTTTTGTTCAAAATCTTTCTTTAATGTTAAAAACCCCTCGCCCCCCATTGCACCTCAATACCATATACTGGAGTAGAAAAAACTCCAAAGTCTTAAAATGAAAATCTGGGGAATGAAATAATAAAAAGGACTGTAGACTGTATATCTTTGCTACTCTTCAAATGTTTCTCTTCATTTTATAAAAATATTGTCAAAGAGATGAGCAGTCATGTTTTCAAATACCTGATGCCAACTACAAAAATAATTATATGTTCACTTCTGCAAAACCATGCTTAGTATGGGAAAATTAAATCAAATCCCTTCTTTTAAATATTTTTAGATTCCACATGTGCTGTGATATATTACAAAATATTATTTCATACTGTGAAAGTATATGATAAAATACAGGATACACAATCAGTAAAGCACATCCACTCATTTGTATAACAATAGAAAATATGGTAGTATACTGAAATTGTCAGAGAATACAATCATTCTGATTTTATGTGTGTATGTACCTATTTTTTTCCTATGTATTCTTTTTAAGATATAAGGAATAGATTATTTTTAAATTTTTATGGAAATTGTCTTCCAATAAAAATAAGACTTCCAGTCTCTTGTAAAATGATGGAATGGATATATAACCTTACAGCCCTTAGAAGGAAATTCTGTTTGTGGCTATGTGTAGAAGAGAGGGAAACTTCAGAGAAAAAGTGGAAAACAATTGTATTACTGCAATAGAATATATAAATTGATTCTTTTTTATGGCATTCTAGCTTTTTCATTGGAGCAACAGATGTAATTTCTCTACAGAAATATTTTTCCTGTTATCTGTTAGATCACATTAATTGTGTTGGAAATAGATACATGAGTACCCAAATGTTTTAACTTCTCTCTAACAAATGGAGTAGCTGTAGTACGGTGGTGTTTGTATTTGTTTAAATGCATATTTGGTTCACTGAAAGATTTGCATTCCTTCTTACTTTCACCTCAAATATATATCCATTTTAATATTGAAGAAAAAAATGCGAGAAAAGTGTTGCAACCCCAGACATTTACTGTTGTCTTTCCTGAATCTTTGGTCATCAAATTTCTCCAAAACAACTATATTAAATGGGATCTGAAACAAGTTCAAATATAATATTTTTATCTTTTCTTAAAAGTAAATTAATTATTATTGTTATGAGTAACCATTTTTTACATAGTACATGAATTTCATGCATTTAGTAAAATATTTAGCACTGGATAATCAGTGTTCCATTACAAACTGTAATCACACTCCTAAATAAACACTTAGATGAGGGAGTTGCACTTTATATGTGAAGTTTAAATTATGATATTTGCAGAATTAGGAAGACAGTCGTGCAATGTCAAAAATATAAAACCAGGCAAGGTAACCAGACATCCATCTCCATGAACTCCATCAAGTCATTTTAAATGAAAGATAAATCTGCATTAAAAATATTAGGAATATTTTTAAAATTTTCTGGAGAGAATGTCTAGGTATGAGTATTTCTGCATTAAGCTTGAGTATTATATATATTAAATGGGTTTACAGAACACCTAATGTAAAGGGTGAAGCAAACTATGGATCTCATGATCATAGTAATTATTTTTAATTTTTTACTGAATATAGAGAAGGTACTGGTAGTAATACTGAGCTGTAACTACTTTTTCTACCAAGAGAAAATATTTTTATTCCCACAAAAAATAAGGAAAATAAACTTTGTCAGCTGATTTACTGAACTTGTAGAATGAATAAAAACATATATAATATATACACTCACACCTAACCTAAGTTATACCTAAAACCTATAACCTAAGTTATACCTATACCATCATACCTAAAAGGAAAATGTGCATGTTATTTGCAACTTTTGAGAACACTTTTGTCTTTACTGTCAAACGCAGAACTGTCCAAAAGCTCCTGTTAGAAGTAAACAAATCCCCATCCCATAGAACTTGATCTGTTCCTTTAAATGCAGCAATCTACATGGTTTCGCTTTATAGAATCACAGAATCGTATAGGTTGGAAAAGACCTTTAAGATCATCAAGGCCAACCGTAAACCTAACACTACCAAGACCACCACTATGCCATGTCCCTAAGCACCTCATCCAAATGTCTTTTAAATACCTCCAGGGATGGTGACTCAACCACTTCCCTGGGCAGCCTGTTCCGATGCTTGATAACCCTTTCAGTGAAGTAAAATTTCCTAATATCCAGTCTAAACCTCCCCTGGCGCAACCTGAGGCCATTTCCTCTCGTCCTATCACTTGTTACCTGGGAGAAGAGACCGACCCCCACCTCTCTACAGCCTCCTTTCAGGTAGTTGTAGAGAGCAATAAGGTCTCCCCTCAGCCTCTGCTTCTTCAGACTTAAACAACCCCACTTCCCTCAGCTGCTCCTCACAAGACTTGTGCTCCAGACCCTTCACCACCTTCGTTGCCCTTCTCTGGACATGCTCCAGCACCTCAATGTCTCTCTTGTAGTGAGGGGCCCAAAACTGAATGCAGTATTTGAGGTGTGGCCTCACCAGTGCCGAGTACAGGGGCACGATCACTTCCTTAGTCTTGCTGGCCACAATATTTTTGATACAAAAATCAAAATTACCTACATGCTTTGCTAAAAAATTAGTAAAGCCACATAATTTTATCTGTTTTCTTGATATATGAATTATGAGTTTTCTGAGTATTTTCCATGTCTTATGACTAGCTCAATTTCTATTGCAGTTACAGCAGTAGCATTTTTGTATGGATTTAATGCTTGGACAGTTGCCGTCTCTTGCAAAGTTTTGAAATTTGAAGAAGCATTTGATAAAGCTATGATTGCATACTTGAAAAGAAGATTTACAGAATCAGAAAATATACATATATATATGTACAAAAGTTTGTGACTCACTTCTGAAAAAGATCTTTTTTCTGCTTTTTAACTCTTATATTGTTTTCAGGGAGACTATTTGGATTTGTTAGACTCTAAAATATAGCCTGTGCTTTTATTCATAAGTCTAGTTGGAACATAACTAGTACTGACAAGAAAATTCTTGATGTTAATGTTCTATAGCTCTTAAATTGTTCTACTTAAAGATTTGATTGTTCATGTAGAAATCATTACTATACAGTGCTTTTCTTCATTAATCAAAGAACTTAACTTTGAAACAAGAAAATCTCAGTAATTTACTTTCCTGCAAAATTGTATTAGAATTATTTTTAACAACCACTTTATTTTTTTGTGCCTATGTATTATAAAAATAAACTAAAACCAAAAGTTCTACTACCAAATCAAAGGTTCCAAAGCACATAGTTAAAGCTGTATGAGTATAAGTATTCCATAGGACAAGTGTACTGTTTAATTGTTACGTAAGATTCAAGATCTTGGATACAAATCTAAAAATGGTTGTAATATCTATTTCCCAGTTTTGTCAGGGGTATTTTGTAGGGCTTCTGCTTTTAAAGGATCATCTTCCATTGTGGAATCTAATTTTACCTTTAAGTGCTCCCATGGCAGCTCTGTTTAAACTTTTGTTTTAATTTCTTTTCATTTCCTTTAATCCTCTACATCACTTTTGTAGTGGATGAACAATTAGTAAGATTAACAAATGAAAGGCCTTTGGTGGTGTTCATCTAGTTCAAGAGTGCATTGGAAGTTAAAAAGTCTCCATTTCTCTTTAGCAAGGATATTGTAGGTATACTCTGGAAAAAACACGCTGCCTTTGTTTTTAACCAGAACTGAATACAGCATTGGAGTTTTTCTGGTATTCACTAGTTTTCCAAATGAGCTGCAAAGTATATTGGTCCACACATTCTTAAAAACCTTAGCTTTTTTAAACTTGAGAGAACCAGTTAAAATTGGATATGCTTGTTAGAGAAGAAACAGTATATGAGGTCTTGTAGTCATTACATAGGCAAAAAAAGCAGATACTCCAGTTTCAGAAATCTGCAGAGCAGTGACATGGCATTCCATTCAATTTTTTACCAGATATCACAGACTGGAAATGTGAGCTTTGGCTGATACTGCTGGGAAGGAGAGTGCGGCAGGCAGCTGTAATTCCCATCCTGTAAAGGTACTGATACTTAAAGTCTCTGTAGTCCAAATTGGTACACAAAAATACTAAAATGTTGAATTTGGACCTTAGATCTATTTTCAAAGTTCATTTTCTGCCAACCATTCCTAGATATTCTGTGGATACATTTACAATTTTTTGCTTTTTAGATATGAGTAAGGAGAAGATACTTTGGAGTTGCTTGCAGGTTGCTTCTGGAAATACTGTCTTATAATAAGCAGACAACACTGTGTGGAATGCAATTCTAGTGTTTTCCTAGGGTTTGAATTGAACAACAGATTTCTGAAGTCAACAATATCCAATTGATTTAAATTAGGCCAAAATTTTACTCCATGTACTTGTAAGTTTGGTTGCTCCAAAATCAAGTTAACTCTCCTCATTGATTTTTCTGCCTCAGAAAATGTAGCTCAATTTTGAGTCTTACTTATTTTTAAAAATGATATTTTCTAGTTTTAGAGTGATTCTTAAAAGTGTGATGTTACTGAAAGGTATTTCAGTGCAGGGCGAGCTGCAGACAGTTGTTCCAGTACATTCATTGACCATATCTTGGTAGCATCAGGTTTGTCTGCAGTACTATAACAATTACAGTTATGATTCCTATGGGGAAGAATCGTAGCAAAAAGTAAATTCATTTGTAGAATAAGACTTCTTTTTTTTTTTTTTTTTTTTGTGTGGTATGCTCTTAAGGAATCATAAAGCTTAGAGAGTAACTGAACATTAACATGACTCCATCTACTGTAAAACCCATTCCGTTTTATTTTCAGGGAATATGGAGTGGCACAGGAAGGAAATGGCATATCGCTGGAAAGTTGCTCTAATTCAGCACAGGATTCTTGTGAGAAACTCCTTCTAATATTACATCATCCTATTCTGTTTTTCACAGTTTACAGTCTAATTTCTTCTTTTTTTTTTACGCCACTTTTGTCCATATCAGAACCACATTAAAATAAATTTAGCAGATTACATAGGCTTTCATCAGTGTTAGCAGTGCACATCTAATAGCGTGACAATTTAGTACTATATATTTTGTCATACTGCGTTATGTGAGGGCTTACAGGTTCGGTAATAATTTTTTTTTCCTTTTTAATAAGGTTTGCTATTTTTTAACATTACATTTCACTGTCTAACATGAGATTCAACAAACAAAAATAAGTCTCAGCTGCTTCCACTCCAATGAATGTTTCTGACAATAATATAAGTAGCACTTCAGTAGAGGAAAAAAATAGTGCCCTTGCAAAAAAAACAAGAAAAGGAGTGAAAAAAGGCAATTCAATAGTTACTTCAATTATACAACAAGATTTTTTTTTTTCTTCGATTCTGTTTTCTTTTACCTGAGCTTACTACCTTTGTCTAATTTATGATTGCTTATCAAACTTTGTAGCTTGAAGGAAAATACTTTTCTTTTTCCTGTTCTATAATGTCAAAGGAGAGCCTGAAAGATTTTTTATTTTTATAGGTACTGACTTAAGGTCAGCACTTACACTAAAAAACCACATATTTTCAGGTATAATAGCAGGCTCATTCTGTAAAACTACCCAAAGTATGAAAAATTATTAAGATTAGGTTTTCATCATAGATTTAGAAAAATGTATACATAACATGAATAATGTCTTTTAATTAAGGAACTGGTTTATACTCCTATTTTTTTCATTATGTAGTTGGCATTTGTAGATGATTCATTCATTAAGATGAGCATGAAAAACTATGGCCAGATTTATAACCTTTTATTGAACTCTCTCTGCGGATTCATAAATGTGATGTCAGATGGAAGATATCAGTGCATTTTTTTCTCCTATCTGCAATCCCCAGAAAGAAAGTGTTTTTCTATATGTTATTTTATGTTTGTCAAACATAAGCCTGTATTTTTTCTGCATTTTTAATGCATTTTGTACAAAGCAATCCTATAAACCTAATTGGGTACATGGTGTATACCAATATTGAGTTAATCCTGTCTTCCTTTTCTTTGAAGCTTGTCCATTCCAGCTTTTGTTCTATTAGTTAGTGCTTTCCTCTTGTTAAAACTGTATGACACTACTGTTTCTTACTCCCTCTCTCTGTTCTTCTTCCTGAACCACATATGTAAGCAATTTGTTCACACTCATTTCAGTTACTGAATATGGCTCTGTAGTCATGATCAACTACAAGAAACTGTTATCCATTTGTGACTTTGTCTTCAAATATCTCACATTATTTGGTAGATTGCCTGCCATCATCTCATTTCAGTCTGTGTGCCAGAGATTTGCTTCCTAAAATTCTTTATTTACTTGATATAAGTGATCTTACACACAGATTTGGTCAGGACTGTGTTTTTTGTTTCTTGTGATGACTCACATATCTAGTTTTCCTGTCCCTGATTCCTAGGACATCTTGTCTTGACTGTGCTCATCTTCTTATAGATACTCTACTTGGAACTTGAATAAATAATTTTAAAGCTGATCTCAGTTCTCTTCACAGACACTTCCTTCTTACCCATTTTTGGTTACTGCGGATAACCTACGCTTTCTTTTCAAGACTAATTTGTGTGTCAAATTGCATAGCCAATCTATGAAATTTCAGATTGCATGTGTCTAAACTTTGCTGTTTGTTTGCAAAAACCTTCAAATGCTTGTTCTTCTTTACAGGTTACCAGAGCCTTATCTAGGTCCTTAACTTTTGTTTCTTCAAAAAGCTACTTCCAAGATTATTTGACTAAGATCTTTCTCTGATCACACAGCTTCAATTTCATTGCTTTCTAATTCTGTATCATGTCAAATAAAAAATGTTGTTCCTGTTCATCAGAGTTTTCTATACTTGAACTCCTTTTCCTAGAAAGAATTTTACCATGTTGGACTCGCAGCCTTTGTTAATAACTATAATTGCCCCAAACTGTGTGATCCCTTGCATGAAGAAAGCTCTTCTTAAAAACATTTGAGCTTTTATATTCTTTTCCAAACCTATTCGTAGCATCTGTCCTCATTGTGAAGTTATAAATGCCAAGGATTATAGCTGGACAGATGCTGTACCTTATGAATTATGAGTTAATACCACTTTCTCTTTCGTGATTTTTAAAGAGTAAAGCACACAAAAATAAAATGAGATTGAAATATCTGAATAGTTTGTTTCATTAAGTGTATGCCTTCACTTTTGTTCTAAACACTGATACTTTTCTCCTACTGCTGTAAACATCTTGTTCCATCTCTTTTCTGCTAGAATATAGGTCAACGTGTTTCCATTAGTATCTGCTGCCATGAGGTTCAGTTGTGAGGAAAGTGAAAGGGAAGAGGAAAGAATCTTGACATGAATATGAGCAGCTAATTATAAAATCAACATTAAGCTAGAATAAACTTCTTAAACTCATCAGTAAAAATGAAGGATGAAATAATCAATGCAAAGAGATACTTTTTTTTTTTTGCCATTTGCAGAATTTTTGTCCCGTTGCTCTAATTGTGTAGAAGATTTTATAATAAGGATTACTTGGTGTATGTACTTTAAATATCATTATATTGTAGTTATGTAATAGAATGTTTAAGTGCACAGAAAACACATGATATTTTGTCTTTCTTTTCTAAGGTATTACTGATCACATATAAGAAGTATGCTACTCTCTTGAAAGCTATGCTTTGTGGACTTCTGTTGAGTTTTGTGCGTTAATAACTGCCATGTAATTAAATAGGGAAAATGGCTGTTCAGCATATAAAATCACATACTAACTCTTCTTCTCTATAATAGATGAAAATTCTCATGTTCAAAGATTTTTGTTTTAGTTTTATGTTTAGTGTATTAGTCATGTTAAGAATGAAGGTATATTTTACCTTTGTAAGTAAAATACTTAAGGTTTAGTGCAGAAATACATCTATATCTGAATGTCAGGTATATACAAATAATTTCTATTCTATATTTTCATACATTACAGTTTACTTTGCAAGGTCATGGTATTTAGAATACATTTCTAGAAATGTACAAACGTTGAGTTTCATAGTGTTTCAGTATACAGTAACCTTTTTCCTTCTGCTATGTGGCTTATAATAGTTATTTAATGCTGATTTGATGTCTTCCTTGAGTATACTTTCAAGGACATCTTTGATTAGATTGATCAGACTTAATGAATATGTATATATATTGGACTAAATTGTAGGTTGCATTTAAAAATAAACTGTCCTGGGTGTATCATGTTATAGTAGATTGCAGTGAAAGAATGGGGCCATACATGCTAAAGTAAGATTAAGTAAAGTTAGCTTAAGTCTATTTAAAAATATTGTAAAAGTAAACCCTATAATTCAGAAATTAAATCATTCATTCTGAAATTTGAAATTAACCTATGTGCTACTTAGAGATATACTTTTTTCTTGCCTTTTTTTCTCTCAATGCCAATTAAAAGTTGAAAGCTCTGTATGGTTAAAAGATGAACTTTTAGATGAAACAGGCCTGGACATGAGGGGACAGATGTTTTTAATATGAGTTAAATAAAATGTGTCTGTCTGCTCTGTCAACTTGTTGCTAGTTGATACACTATTTAGAGTCTTTGTTGAAATTATGGGAAGGTACACATGGAAATGCCTTGGAAGGAACATTCTGCTTTTAGACAGTACCTTACTAACTTAAGAACGTTTCTAACACACTGCACCATACCAGACAGACTAAGATGCTAATCATATGTGTTTAACTGACAATCGTTGTAGTTTAACTGAAAGAGCTGCTCTTCCTTTCTAATGCCTTTGTTCATCCCACTTCAAAATATTTGAAGTACTATGGGAGCACTATACTGACAGATGGCATTGTGAAATGACTTTATCAGATTTCCATAGAGGCTCTGTTTTTTGAAGTTTGCTTTCTACCTGTCATTCCTGAAAACCAAGTATGACTTTAAAGACTCAATCATTAAAAAAAAAAAAAAATCCCTAGCCCAAATGAGGGCTCATTACACAAATTATGGATTAATTAATTATAAAGGGTACTTTTTTAACAAATTCTGCTCTGAGCAACATTTCTGCAACTTTCAATAAGGCTTAATTTGTTGATATTTATTGAGCAAGTCTATTCAGGATGAACAGGCTAGAATGGTTTCTCAGCTGTGTTATTACTTCAGGACTGACAGAAGTAAGAGTCAGAAAATTCTGTTTATTAAATCACTTGTTTAAGATCCAGAACACAGAAATCAGACTTGCTTTGTGGAGATTAAGGTTTTACTCCAGCGTGAAGCCTCACTGTGAGTATAGTTTAAGCAGACATTAAAACTTGAAATGGAAGATTTCAGTTGATCAAGAGCAATTCCATAGTTGTGAAATGCTGTAATATATAAAAATTATAAACATTTTGTATTGGTAAATTCTTCTAGTAGTTTATTATTATTTCATTAAATAAAACATTACTGAATTACTTTTAATTAAGGTATTTTAATACTGATTGTCACTGGTGAAGCTAGCTTCACTTCTATTTCAGATCACTACAAAATTGATAACGTAAACAGATTGAGAAGGTATGTTTCACCCAAATATTAGTGAACTGAGATTTTTACAATAAGCATTCATGACATAACAGAAATGTTAATAATGTTTATTTAGTTTTATTTCACCATCCTATCCAAAGCTACATAACATTCAAACAGTTCAAAAATAGTATTGTATTCATTTTATAAATATCACATCCTAAGGATAATGCTTGTTCTGTAGGAATTTTAACAGCAGCGAACGTGTTTCTTAGATTATGGAGTTTATAGATTCTTTATTGTAGCTAAGGTAATCAACGCAGCAGGACCATAAGGAATGAACCAATATGAACCAAAGAAACGTGTGTGTCTGTGAGAAGGAGAAAATTAATTGGCAAATAGGTATGTTGACTACAGGAAAATGCTTTTGGAGAAGTTGGCAACATCAGGTTTATTGTTTTCAGCAAAGAATTTCAACCCAAAATAAACTGCCTGATGATAAATGTACAACAATTGCTAATACATAACAATTGTTTTTATCATTATGTAACACTGGACGGATATATTTTTGTAAAGATGATGAAATCTGATAAGAAAAGGCTCATAACCTATTAGATACAGAAAATGTAGAATCATGCATCTATTAACTTTCTACAAAGTATTATAAATGATCTCAAAGATGTATTTTAACTAGGAATTCCACTAGGAATTGGTATCTTTTATAATTTCCATGAAAGTTTTAACAAACTTTCTTAACTTTAAAATGGAAAGGTTGCTTTAGAGTGTTTTGTAATAGATTTGAAAATAGGTTTTTTCTTTTTTTTTTTTTTTTTTTTTTTTGTACTTTGGTAAATTAGTAGCTGTATGTATAATAGAGTATTTTACATGTTGGTATCAGCAGTGCTTTTACACAATGTAATTTTGTGCAAACTTTTTTGTTATGATGCTCAGATTTTCTTTCAAAGTCAGTGTACTTGATGTAAACATTATTGAAAAATTAATTCTAAGTATGTGTAAATTACTGTTATTTATGGAACACATATGAGCATATATTTACTATAACTGTTTTCCAGAACATTGCTTTTACATTCATATGTTTAACTTTGTAGTCATTGAACTGGCTATTTATACATTTAAAAGCCTCTATACACATTTGCTTTTAGTTAACTTCAAACAGTTATAGCATACTATGTTTTGTGTACTTGTATTTTGTGTGAGTATAGTTATGTCAGCCTGCCTACTTAATACTGACTTTTAAAAATTTTCATTGTTTTGCTGACAATTATAGCCTTTTTTATTTTCTTGATATATTAAACTGATTTATGTTTTAAAATATGATGACACAGGTTGAACTTCCTTCAAGTGCAGGGTAGCTTCATAATAGTCAAAATCTCTTGCTAGATAACTGAAAACAAAGAACCTGCCTGTACTGTGTAAGTGGAAAAGCACTTGGGATCTCTTTATGCATACTTTACATTCTCTCTCTTCTGTTACAGAGATACGTCTTGATTCCTCAATTCTATCTTCTTGTGTAATGACTTAGAAGACATAATGTCTGTCCTGATCAATTTTGCAATGACCTTGTACTGATTAATGAAATCTGATGTTCTGAATAATTATCCCTGACATTACACTTCATATGTTGAGTTATGTTTTTAACACAAAGTCTGACAATGTGTGAAATACAAATGGTATTTCAATAATAGCTTACTCAGGCTGTATAATGATTGCTGCTTTCCTAAGCTATAGATGAAGAAAAACCTCCATGCTCAGGAAGGACAATACCATGTGTTAAACTTGAATGTCTGTATTGCATATGTGTTAACGAAGTTGAATACATATGCAGATTGTGTTCTGCTGAAACCTGTGATTAAAGCCTTCTGCATTACTATGAGTTTTTCCAGATTTTCATCTTCAGAAATACACCCATTACAAGCCCATTTGTGACAAAGTGAAATGCATACAAAGGTGACAGAAACTCTATTTAGTAATGAGCACTTACAAAAGAGCCACCATGTCCCTTTATTTTTGGACCTTACTCCATTAAACTTCCAGTTTTTGTATTAGAAGAGAGGATGAATCTGTCCCTTTCCTGTGCCTTTATGATTTTGCAGACATCTGACATTTAGCTCAATTTCCAGATTTCCAGATTTTGAGGAGTGTAAACTTACATTAATTCCTTTATTAGAAGCCAGCCTATAGCTTTAACTGTAATTTTGGTCTCTTCTGAATCCTTTTCAGTTCTAATGCATCCTTCGGAGACAGGGAGCAGAGCTGAATACAGTTTAAACATACAAACAAACCTGTTATGTCATCATATGCTGTGTCATACTCTTTTCTGGTTTGTATTCCTTTCTTAGAAATTCCTAACATTTGATTTTCTCTTTTACTATTAACACTGAGCCAATATTTTTATGGATATCATAATCCAAAATTTAACTCTTGAGTGAGTAAAATAATGGTCAGTTCAGAGTCCATTATTTTTGTGTGTGAAGTTAGGATTGTTTTTCTTCTTTGTACATCACATTTGTGTACATAGAATGTCATTTGCCATTCTGTTACACAGTCACTTAGTCCTGAGACCTTTCTGTGGTTCTTCACTGTGACACACCTCTGTATTGCCTAGCAATCATCATCCAAATAACAATCCTCAGCACTGATGTCTGCTCCCATTTTCCAGATCCCACACTGCACATCCCTATATAATACTGTCTCTCTCCAGTGTGAGAATGGATAGTTTAGTCTTTCCCTCTTTCCTTTTAATTCATTAATTTTTCCATGTAAGGACATTTCTTCTTATTCTGTAGCAGTTTTGTTTCCTAATAAGCTTTTGGAAAGGACATTATTGAAAACTGTTTGGAAAGGAGGCAGCAAAGGCTCTCTGTGCTCTTATAATTAGAACCTAATCTTTCACAATCTTCTTCATATAACTTGTTCAGAGTATTTTCTTTAATCTACCATTTCATCACTGAATCTTCAAATTTTAACTTAGTAGCTTATTAGAAAATAATTTAGAATATTTATTCAGAACTGTATGCTATATTCTTCATATCATTTACATTGTGGTACAACTTTGTTTTCTAATCTGTGACCAGTGCATTACTACGACATGGTATAAAAGTTCGTAGTCAGAAACAGTTCATATCTTAGTATATCTTACATGATTCTTACCTTGTTACCACTACAGTGTAGATGTTGTTCAAATCTAACACATTTTTCTCATAGTGTCTACGCTGTAATCTTGCAGTCTTTCCTAGAATCATTCCTATAAGTATTGTAGTTCTTTTTACGATCTCATCTTTCCTGGTAATTCTGCTGATTATAAATTCTACAAAAACTACCTACGAGGCAATATAGAAAACATAGTACTGTATAATATCAAAGTAAACCTAGATTAAAAAGGTTAACTTTTCTATCTCAATACTGAAGGAAAGTACAGAAATGTTCCTAGATTGTATCATAAAGCTTGTAAAATAAAAGTTTTCTATTTCGTACTCTTTTGTGCATAAGGGTAAATATTCTTTTTATAATATCCAGTATAGCTATTATGATGCCCTTTTAAAATACCGATCCTTTTTTAAATCCAGCAAGACAATTATTGTTATTTTACTATTTTTATGGAAAACGATACTGATTTTTTTATTTTCTCCTTTTTTAACATTGTACTATGTATTTATTAAGATACACCAATTAGAAAACTTGTTTGGATTATAGTCCTAATCATTTTTATAGCACTTTATTATGTTAGTGTATCTGTAGCTTTGTGAAACTATGCATCTAGACTTTTTTAGTATTAAGTTTTTGATCTTTACTTTTTGTAGTATCATCTATATGAGATGGAGTTGCCAAAATAAAACTTAGTATTTAGGCAGTAGCATATAGTTTGTAATATTCTACTTTTCCTAACATACACCTGCCATACCAACATTTCTTTAAACTGCATTTCCACATTGAGGAAATATTTCATTGACACTGACAACCACTTTTGTTTCCAGAAAAGTTACAGTTTATTTATAATCTCTAACTGCCTTAAAAGTAGTTCGGATTCCATGCATTACCTTGCACTTGTTTACATTGAGTTTTATCTTTGTCATCTAATTAAATACCTTTGTATTGATACATATGTTCTTCTTTACAGCGCTCATCTCAAAAGACTGGGAGATGTCAAAACATTGAAAATTATTCCTGGATAATTTTCAACACTATATTTGCACAGCTGAAAAAGGAAGATTGATAGTCTGAGTTCCTAATAATAATCAGTGTCACTTTCACAGATCACATTTCGATACAGATACTATGAGAAAAAACATTGCACTGTAGATGAGGGAGAGGTGGTATCAAAATATGGCAAGAAAGACTACTGCAGTACATTAAATTTCCATTAGAAAATGTGGGGATGATGGCACAAAAAACCCTGAATCCATGCAAGGACAGAATTATAAACAAAGAGTGAAGAAAGCTATGGAATAGAATCCGAATAATTCAGTTTGGGAGCGATATTGGAAGATGTCTAGTACAAATTCCTTCTTCAAGCAGGGTCAGTTGTGCAGGCAGACCAGGTTGCTGATGGCTTTATCTTACTGCACAGCTTCTTTGCAACCTGTTCCACTGCAAGACAGGCCTCACTATGAAAAGGTTTATCCTTATGTCTAATTTGAACCTCTCATTTCAATTAGTGTCCATGGTCTGTTGTCCTCCCACCATGCACCACTGGAAATAGTATAAGTCAATCTTCTTGATGACTTTATAGGTACTAGGGAGCTGATTTTGGGTCCTCCTGAAGCCGCCTATTCTCCAGGCTGATGAAAGAGGCCAGTTCCCTCAGTTTCCCCTTGTAAGGGCAGGTACTCCATACCTTTGGCTGTCTTGGTGGCACTCCACTGAACTTCCTTCAGTTTATCAACATCTTAGTTGTACTGGAGAATCCAAACCTGGACCCAGTACTCTAAAAGCAGTCTAACAGCTGACAAATAAAGAGGGATAATCATTTCCATCGATCTACTCCAGACCTTTCTGTTAGTCAGTATAGTTCATCTGAAGTACAAAGAACATTGATTAAGCCAAAAATAGGGCATGTTGAAATATTTTTGTTAATTCATAAATCTAAATTCTGTTGCTTCTAATACTTTAAAAATTACAGAATTGGATGTCTACCCAAGATGTATGTCTGTGAAGGAATTTGCATCACAGCTTGTTGGAAGGAAAATGGTGGAAAATTCTAAACGTAAAATGAAAGAGAATACAGGGAAATTTAGAAACTTGTCAGTTTTTATTAAAACCTGTATATCCTGTTCAGTCAGTGTAGACAAATACTTGGCTATGTGACTTGACTTTCTTGCTCTATTATTTCTTGACAGTTCAGGCGAGTTCTTAGATCTTTGCAAAGTTCGTACTTGTTTATTGCCATATTAGGCTGTGCTGGTGAACTGGGATGAAACTGTTGTCCTGGATGTAAAAACTGAGTGAACTCTGAGTCATGTTCATTAATAGCTGTAGCTGGACAGTGGGGGTTTTTTAGTGTCTGTAAGCATAGGAGAAATAAGCCTAAAAAAACTGCACTTATTTTAATGCCAGCACCACTACTTAATCTCAAAGTTGCTGCTATTACTGATATTTCTAATCCTTCATCCAAGTATGAGTTTGTGGGTTTGTTTGAATCTTGTTCTTTCCATGTACATGTAATTCTCAGTGGTATCCACATGCAAAAAACTGTAATGCTTTTACTTTTTCTTATCTACAAATGTTTGTCTTTTGGGTATTGTTAGTATTCTATAGAGGAAGCAGGCCATCTCTTCTTTTGTTTTTACAGCACACAGCATGGTGGTTTCTCTTGTAAATAGAGGTTCTGGTTCTAAAAATGAGCAGTAATTAACCAGAATTGATGACTAGAACTGATGTAACAAAAGGTGTTACCATAATGGTAGGAGGCAGCATGTTAATGCATTAGAGGAAATGTGCTTGAGCGTTTTATGTGGATACCCAAGCAGTCATAGTTGTATGGATCAGGAAAATTATAATTGCTTTCTGGGAGGTGATGAGTTATCTGCAACTTTCATTTAGGAAGAAATTTTAGTCTTAATTTTTCTTATTTTGATGCTTTACAGAATTATTTTATTTTTACTATAATTTTAAGTTTTGTGCTGCCACACAATTTTCTTAACAAATTCATTGCATCTTCTAGTATCTGTCCAGATACAGCAGATGACCACTGTTTTGTTCATGTCAACAAAGAATGCCTATTTCATGTATTATATCCAAAGGATATGTTCGGCCTTTAGAAGTAAATAGAAAAAATACTAATGGCATTATAGATATATTACAATCCTGAGAACAGAAAGAAAGGTAATGAATAGGAACATAATGGTGATAGTTTAAAAGCCTTTTTGGGAAGAAAGGAAAGGTTTTCAGTGCCTTCAAATTCATTATTAAATAGGATTATTTTAATTTTTGAATAGCATGGCTTTCAGAAGTCTTAAGTTTCACACCAGATGGCATTCCAAAAGTGGGAAAGGAAATCCATAATCCTAAGAACTAAGATGCAATGGCAGTGATAGGGGAGGGAATGAATCCATTATGGAGATCTTGTGGATAAGTTATTACAATATTGAATGCCCATATAAAGACCTAAAGAAAACAAGAGTACTTAGTGTATTGGGCGTTCTGAAATGTAAGGAATTGCCAGTTTTGTTCTGGAATAGTAGTAGTGATCCCTTGTGAAAGGTCCTGAAAAAAGAGTTAAAATAGTCAAGGCCACAGAACTACAAGCTGATTGCTGTATATATTATTTCATAAAGGCACACCCTGAATATGTGAACCTCCAAAGAAAGGGATATGAACAAAAATAACACCAAGAATCTCAACATCATAGTGAACTGCTGAGATAATCCTCTTTACAGTTACAAAAAAGGAGGAGGGCGGATGGGGAGCGAAAGTTTGCATCTTTGGCTGTGTCTGTCTGCAAGTTCGAGCATGCCTGAGTGTGTCCTCGGGCATTGAAGCGTGCGTGGCTCTGCTACTGAACTGGTAGTTTTTCCTGCCACAGAGTGTTCTGTTCCATCGTCAACTGCCCCTGAAGAATTTATGGCATGGCTCAGCCATCAGGGCATCACAAGGATTTTATCCAGTAGCCAATTTCAATGTGACATCTTGTTTTGGTAACTGAGAACAACTAACTAGCATACAGGGAAGGCTGGTCCTTGCCAGCTGATCTTGATGACCAAGAATAGTTCACTAGTTGAGGCTATGGCCTTCATACTTACAAATTCTGTCTAATAGAGATTGTTTTATCTATCAGTTCTGAAAAAGGAATAGGTTGGGTATATATGTAGTTAATTATGTCCTTATTGTGTGGTCTGGCTTATGGGTGGTATGTATGCTAGAAAAAGATTTTTCCCCTTAACTCATGTAGCTTTTTCCATGGCTAATAGAATATTTGTGGGCATCTTCATGCTGATGCTGTCAGAGCTACATTGTTGGTTGTGGTTTGGGGGGGGGTTCCACCCTCTTTTTTTTTTTTTTTTTTTGAGGAGGAGGAGGAGGAGCACGTCAGGTGTGATGCTGAACAAGTCCATGATAGATTTAGGGACTTTATTGTTCCACATCTCATAAACGTTTGTATGGTTTAGTTCTTACTGTTGTAAACAGCTATGAAAGGTGCTGTAGAAAGTGAGGTTAGCCAGCTAGACTTAAGGGACATAGGAGAGTCTTAATTTTAATAAGGCAGTCTTCCTCCTCGTAGGCTATATTGATGACATACTGCTTTCTTGGGCATTATATTGTGGTGTTTGACACTTCACGTTTTCACCTCATTTTCTGCAAGTGGTATTGTTGGCTATTATGAGACGTTTTCTCAGTAAACTGTGGAAAAAAAGATTGGATATGATGAGGTACACTGCCTGAGTGTTCTTCCCTATGTTACCTTTTAATTGTCTCTGTGAATGTGACATACTGAGGATTTCTGAAATATATATGATCTGAATTAGGAACAATTATTGTTAATCTTTTTCCCCTGATGTGTTACTCTTCTATGATATTTGTGTTAGGAGCTGAATAGTGTATGTCTGTGGTATAACTCTGTCTAGATACATAGAATGTAGATAAAATTGTGTTTCCTTGTGCATTGAAGGAATCAAAATGTTGTAAACAACTTCTTTTTACGCAGTTCCATTCCTCTGCTTCCCCACTCCCCGCTAGCATGGCAGTAAAAAATGTCTGTTCTTAACTCTTCTCAAAGTAAGTCTAATACGTCCTTCACTCAGAACTATAAGTGTTACTATAAGTAAAATGTAATGTTTAACTTCCAGGCTATTAAGAAAGTCCTTTGATTACAGGACAGCGCAGTCTTGTCTCTGCTAATGTTTATTTTCATTTTTGTTTTATTAAACAAAGGAATGTTTAAGTGTTCTTTGTTAAACCCAGTAGCTCAAGAGGGTGGTAGTATTAAAGCCTATTGTATGAAAACTCTTTCTGATCCTATCTTAGTTCCACCCATTTGTTTTAATGCAGTCCCAGTAATAATGTTTACCGGAGCCTATCACGAACTGAAGGAAAATGTTTGTAAATTGAAATTACTCCATTATAAATGTTTTTCTACAGTGGAATTATTCTAGGTTTGTTTATTGACTTGTGCTTATTTTGGTCAGAACACCTTTTCCATTGCCAACCTGAACTGTTTTTTCCACCATCTGTATGTCTTTGGAGTGCTTCCTTTCCTGTCTGGTACCTTTGGACTCTGAGGAGTGGAGCCTGTTTACTAGAGTTCTTGTGAGCATTTGCTTCTTAGAAATCTGTTGGCTCATTTTCAGAGGAACTTGCAGCATTAATATGCATAATTAAAGTCTCATTTTGGGTTCTTCACCATATGAAAATTCTATTGTATTGTTTATTAAAATGATCCTTATAGATATTATTAAGTTCTCACCTGGGATCCCCTGGGTCTTAAATAATAATTTAAGCTCAATGCTATATAGGATCCTCTGCAAGGTTTATGCCTCAAGTAACACTTTTGCTTTTTCATGGATTGTGGAAACTTACCAAAGCACTTTTGAAGAAAAAAAAAAAAAGTCTTACTTCATGAGAGTAACTTTTGTAATTGGGCAAAATGAAGTTTGTCCTCTTTCTAATTGTATTGGTGTTGCATAGACAATATCTTTTTATGCCTTTTCAGAAACTTCCATTCAAGGAATCTGAATCTTTTTTTCATGCCCATGCAGACATGAAAACTGATAGCACTACCTGTTCTGTTGTCATTATTGTTTCTCTAAAGACAAAAAGAATGAGACATGCTGCTTCCAGTCTGTCCAGTGCTCTTCTGTGAAAACAAGCTTGAGCAAGTCTTTCCTTTGTCAGAACAAATAGTGGGTAATGCTGGTGTCAGGTGTGTCTTCTGTATTCTTGACTTTTTAAAAGCCAGCAGAAACAAGATGCAGAATGTCTTCAATCTGGTTGTCCTTTAAGAGGAACCTCAAATCATTCGCTACACTACTGGTGGCAGCTTCTGAATTTCTCAGTACATATCATGCTGTAATGATATTTGTAATCTAAATACTGATTTCCACACCTTGTCTCTACTGGAGACATAACAATCTCAATAACATTAAACTTACTTGTCACAGTGAAATCATTGTGCTTCATTTTTCCCAATGACTTGTCAAGTTGTTCATCAGATTCTGAAGCTGAAGAATCATTAGAGCATGTAATCTGTTCTAAACATAAGCTCTCCAATACTAAAAATAATATAGATGTAATTTAAAGCAATACTATGTATATTGCTACTAACAGGAGTTCCTTTGGGGCATTTGGTAATTTCTGCCTAGAAAACATGGATTTTCTGGTTAAAAAAAGAAAAAAAGAGGACAGGTTCATTTTGGTTTTAGTGTTATTATGGCTTCTAGAGTGTAAACCACTAGCATGTGGTCAGGGCAAAAGAGGTTTGTCAGGACTGAAGAAAAAAAAGCTGTCACAACATTCTTCAGTTCTATTAAAATATTAAATGATACTCTGCTCAAAATGTAAATGGTTTCTCATTCATACCTAACCCTTGCTTTATTTTGAATACCATGATTTCCCACATATGAGCCTTTCACAATAACCTATAAAATGTAATATGTGTGTATTTTGGCTAGTTTTATATAGCCTTGTTTTCTTTTTGTCTGTAGAAATTACTCTGATGATAAGCCCAAAAAACTGCAATATTTTTTAAACATTCCCTCCTACCCATTTTTGAGGGGTGGCATAGTGTGGAGGGTTGTTCTTGTTCTTGAGTTTTAGAATCTTTCCTACATTAATCTTTATGTTCAGAGTCATACTATTCTATTCTGTTCTAAACCTGTAACAGGTGAACAAGAAGAGACCACCCCATGAGTCTCTGTGCTGTGGCAGATGCATTTTGTAAGCTAAAGCATTATTATTCTGTGGAAATATTCTCTCCCCTAAATGCTTTCACCTGCCAGTATTCACTTTTAAGTGTGGAAAGCTATATAGAACTTGCTGCCATTTCTAGTGTGTTGTGTAATAAGAACACGGAATTAAAGATGCTATTAAAAGGAATTAAATTATATGGAATTGGGAATTATGATGTTTTATGTTTGTTTTAGCCTGAAACATAAATGTTGATCTGGACTACTTTTTCTTTTAATCTTCTGTGGCTTGTGAACACGCATCATGTTCTTGGTTCCAACAAGAAATGGTTGGTTTACACATCATACTGGTTTTGTTCCTGATCAAGGCAGTGAAATATGTTTAAGTCAGGAGAACAATTTCTGACAGATTACAAAGAAGGCTTTTAACCTACTTTACTGATCTTTATTTATATGTGTAATATCATGCTGGAAGAAATTTAGGAGAAGCTCAAGCTCTAGGAGCTTAGCTTTGCCTAATTTTCTGTTGCCTCATTTTCTCTCTTGTTTACATATTTGCTTGTTAATGTTTTGCAGATGTGGCAGATTTGGTTTCCCTTTTTTTTTTTAATATTACATGATCTCTTTCTACTCCAGTACTGCAAGGATGTGAGCAGCTAAAACACAGTAGCTCCAAGTTCTGAATAAGTATCTCAGCTACTTTCCAGTAGCTTGTGACCAGCATGTCTGTGTTTCATAACTGTTAGTCCAGGAGCTCTCATGGCTAAAGGTTCCAAATGTCATTGTATACCGGCTTGTCCTAATTTCTGCATGTTTCTTCCTGTCCAGTTGAGTAGGTTAAGTAGGTCTGTACTCAGCTAAACAGATTCCATGTAATCCCATTCTTTCTAAAGAAAAGTCAGGTCTTTGATATTCTTTGCCAACTCTTGAGGACAAAAGGCATACAAGTGTTGGATATTTGTATTGTAAATCCATGTTTCATTCTCATCATTAGTAACACAGTTATGCAGATGTGTCTGAACTTTACAAACAGTTTTTCCACTTCCTAGTAACTTATTCTTTGTCTGTATAGTACATTTAGGAATCCTTAGATTCTACAACAGGACACGCTAGCACACTACAACTGTTTTTACTGAAAAAGGGATGATATCCAGTGTGCACGCAAGTTGAGTATTAAGGAATTCCTTAAGTTTCTGTGTTCACATTTTCCTTATTGATAACTTATGTTCATTATCCTATTGCAAAATAGTGTTGCAAATGAAAACTTGTCATTATTGACAAGTCTTAAATGAGTTAATGCCCTCTTCAACTGATTATTTGCCACTCTGAGATACTGCCTTCACTCACTTCCTATACTCATCTTCTCCATTTATATTTAAGATACTAAAGCACTAAAGTGCTGAACTATCTTTCGTTGTAATTTTCTATGGTTAGTTGTATGGGAGGAAATCTAGAAAAATATAGAGAAAATCAAGAAAACTTCACTGTCAGTTGATATTTTTTTTGGATACTTTAACTTTTTATTACTGAGGTAGTTATCTCTATGCAAAGCCCTAGTGAAACCAGGGCTCTTAAGTTTTTTTTTTTGTTTGTCAGCAACTAGTAGAAGAAAATCCCAGTGGGGTTGTAGAGCTGCTGTTTATGGTAAGCTACTACTGTCATTTAAAGAAATTTTACTTTGAGATGTCATCTTGAAATTAAGCACAGACCTTTAATTGTAGTGAGGACTGAGGTCTTATCCAGGCCTTTTAACTAGAAGAATATGGGCTGCTCATTTATGGTTGTTTTTTTCTTTGCCTCAGGAAAGACAACATTCCTCTGTGGTTTGTAATAAAATGGTTGTGAGTGAGAAACTATTATTTCCAATAGATGATCATGTTTTCCTATAAACAAAATTCAGTGCGGAAACAAAACAAATTGTGTAGTGAAAACCACTAAAATTGACTTTAGGGACACTAGTCAGAGTTGTAATATTAAAACAGTTTGTCCATATTGCTGTATGATTGCAGTATTGATTTGGTTTTTTAATGGCTTATTGTCAGCATTGTTGGAGATAACCACTAAAGGTTAACTATGTGTATTTCATTCTGTTTCCCTAACACTGTATTTCGTACCTTGTAACAGAGCAATGTAGGTTGTTGCATAGTTTGAACTCTGCCATTCGGGCCAGACTGACCTTAACATTCTCACCTGTCTGCTTTTCTGTCTTCCTGGCTACAGTATGTATTAGTATTAGTTGGGAGGAAAATCTCATCCAAGAGGATACTTAAAGAGGAATTTTCTCTAAAACATCTGTATATTTGATAATGGTTTACTTTCAGATACCACAGTTGGCATTACATTTTCAGAAAGATAAATTAAATAATGAAAAAACTGCCTTAAGACTGTAAAAAACCTAGAGAAATGCTTTCAGTAGAGTTTTTCTCCAAGTTTCATGTTTGCTTGACTTTTCCTGAATAATCTTGTTATAAAAACAGAATCATCTGTTCTTTGATTATAAAATTAAATGTATTTTTCTGTTGAAGATAGTGAGGCTGAGAATTAGTTTGAAAGATAAAGTAGCATGGACTCATATTTTCCATTGTAACTACTGTCTGCCAAAGGAAGATTTATTTTTCTACAATTTTGATTATATTCTTAAAAATAATTGTTGGAAATTGTGTGTGCCCACAGCTTTTAGAATAACTTCAACTAGAATATATTAATTTATAAAAAGCAAACTAGAGTGGCTTTTATGTATAGTCATTTAATATGATGTTCCATATTTTATGAAACAATATTAAATGTTTTTAGATCTATGTTTGTAGCTTTCTTGAAAGATCAAAGCACTTGGCATAAGCCAAAATCTGTTAAACTTTGTTTCTGTTTATGGTGTAAAATAAAACTCTCTAGAGTGTGGTTTGACCTAAGTCTGATTTATTGCTTTACTTGGCCCTGTATCAGGATGGTTGTGGTTTTCCATTCCTGTTTCCAGTAGAGTCTTCATGTGTTTTGATTTCAAATCCTTGCATAGCAGCTGCTCTTTATCTGGGTAGTAAAAACTTTCTCTTGTAGGTTTTTACTATAATATAGACATACCAATAATTTGGGTTTTTTTATTATTTTTCTTCAAATTAAACATATTTGTGCAGGCAAAATGATGCATTTGTGTATTATAATTTAGAATTTAAGCTTAGGTGTTATAGTAGCTTATTTTTTAGTGAAGACATTTTCCAGTTCAAATCAGTACAGGAAAAATCTGTAATTAGAACCATGGTCAAAGTTTCCTATGGATAAATGTTTTCTTTATTGAAGATAGAGTATAGGATGAAATGAAGACTGCACTATTTTTTTGTTTGGTTTATATAAATTTCAACCCCGCCTATTAATGAAGAAGTTTCATTTATGCTCAGCTTTAGAATGTGTAATCATAAACTGATTTCAGTTTTTTCACCTGATCTCATCAATACCATATTTAAATGGTGATTGTGAATGTTTTTTCCTCCTTCCAAAACTGGCAGACCTTGTAATAGGAAAAAGCTCTTTATTTACTTTGAAAAAAGAAAAAAGTGATTAAGCTTTTATACTTATATATGTGTGTGTGTGTATGTCTACGTATGCATATATATGTGTCTGTGCAAGTGAGGGGATCTGTAATAAGTGTTCTTCTCTGATTTTACACTGTTGTTTTGTATTTTTTACTAGCAGACAGTTTTATTGAATCTCTTCAACAAGATGTTTATCATAGGTATATTTTTATTTTTTTTTTACTAAAAATTGAGGAAAGTGTACAGTTACCTGTAAGAGAGAAGGTTATCCTGGTACACGAGCAGGTTTTATTTTTGGTGTCAGTAATCTCTGCTGTAATCATGCCTTACCCATTGATTTGGTTATAAAAGAAGCTGCAAGGGTTACATGAGTTGCTTCACGGTAGGAATATATGATATGAAGTTATAGTACAAGTACAAAAAAATCATTTTAGTACTAAATGAATTAAGAGTCATTTGATTTAAACTTAATCTTTTAGGACAGTGGTTGTGGGTTTTATTTTCTGGTTTTGTTATTAAGTGTAGTGATTAACAGTCTGTAGTTAGACATACTGTTTAATGCAGAGTCCACTGAACTCATTAGAAGAGTTCTGTTTTGGATTATGCCTTCAGCAGTGCTTATCCATTCAAACATCCCTTACGATTTAATCTAAGTGGAGAAATGCTGATGTTTGGGAATTTGTTGACACAAACTGATAACAAGAGGCTCTAAGGCAAGGGTACCATTCTGTTACTCTTTTTAAGAAAATATCTTGTACTGCTTATTTACATTGTAATGGTGCCTTAAGTCCCAACTAGAGCAGGACATTGCAAAGACAGTTGTCATACAAAATTGGCTCCACTGAATTCTCAATTCAAATTGTAAACAAAATACAGACAAATGATTGTGGAGTAGGTGGGAAGACAAGACAGTAAGAGATGAGAAGATTATTTTAGACAGTTGTTTATGCATAAACTAGCCATGACAGATGTCACAAAAGGACACATTATCAGGTAGTAAGAATTATGGTAACACAGATGTTTAATACGTGTTAAGATGTTAATTTTGTGTCCTTTAACTGTAAGTTCTTTCAAAGCATAAAAGGACAAAATTGGAATGAATACCCAGGTGCTTATGGACAGAATTAGAATGAATACTCAGGTGCTTATGGGATAAGCAAATAGTGAATGTTCATGACTGGGAGTAAAAGGCCAGGATGGTAAGGCAACACAAATTACACGGTGAAAATATTTGGTACAGTAAAGAAAAGGAAGAAAACCACCACAGAAGAATTAAAGTGAAGAGAAGGCTGATTCAGAACTATACCATGAGAATACAGACTTTCAGAATTACGTTGGCTGTATACATTAAGCAGAAAACATTGCAGGTTTGGGATTTTACACAAAAATACTGAAATGTAAATGCAGCCTGGATATGCGAGTTAAACATTTATCCACAGTATTCATTTGCCTAGGAGAATAGAAAGCAAAAAGCAAGAAAAGAATTAAATTTCTATTTTATTTTAAATAATATATCAGTGTACAGTTCTTCAGTTTGTAACAAGTTCATTTTAGAAGTGACAGGTGCATTTTTATGTTACAGAAAAATAATTCCAGGAAGGTGGAAATACCATTACAGCAGTCAAACATGACTTATTAAAAATGTAAATTTTCCTCAAAATGAACTTTTGGCTTTTTTTTTCCCCCCCACCAGTGTTTTTGTTCTCAGGGTTACTATGTAAATGGCAATTGCAGTTTAAAGTAATATTAGTTCTTTTGTTGTACAAGTGATAGGCTTTTTTGGAAGACTTCACCTTTAAAATAATTAACAAAGTAGCTCATTCTGAAAATAACAAGGTCTCCGTTTTAAAAAAAGACAGCATTGAAATGGGCAGCCTGCTGTAGCTGATCCTGCTTGAGCAAGGGAGTTGGACTAGGTGATCTCCAGAGGTCCGTTCTAACCTCAACTATTCTGTGATTCTGGGTAATATATATATGTTGTGAAGAACAAATAGCTATAAATAGAAATAGATGTATGATGAACATCTGATTCCAGCACAGTGTTTGGCAGTTACATGGTAATTACTAAGTCACGTGTATTTTGAAATTTTTTTGGGTATTTTTTCCACCTTGGAGATGAAACTCGCACACTTTTTTTTTTTTTAATTGAGTCGCAACGAGTTTAGTGGAAGGACTCATTTGAATAACTTGTACTTGTGTGAGTAAATATTTGAAAGACTGAGGACATTAATTAGTTACTGTAGCTCCTTGACAGTATTTTTCCTTCATTGCTGAGAAGCAATGGCATTTCTCCTAGGTTGTATCACAGTTTTGTGCTTGTTGTTTCCATGGTAATTTTTTTTCTTGCACTGTGCTTCAAAGGAACCAGAGGATTCTGTGAGGTTTTCTATTATTATTTATTTAATTGTGTGAAAACCTAACTGAATATACTTTTCTGTAAAAATTCTCAGAGAATTCTCTTAAGTGTAAGTGTAGTTTTTATCTGTTAAGGCATTATAATTTTATCTTCCTACTTTTTTAGCAGTAGTCCAGTTTTTAATACTTATTTCATATTCAATATATTTTACAAAAATTGTCTTTACTTATTCTGCAATATTCCTAAATTGCATTTTATGGTATCAGAATAACTTAAAACTGTTGAAGACAATCTGCAAATGCTTGTAGTCGTCTCTAATAATCTGATTTCCCTACAAATCAGGCTAAGTGCAATATTGAGCATGCACAGTAACTTTGAATTTATTACTTTTTTCTGCAGCTCCAAAAGGCTAATATTCCACCTACTGTTAAGAATCAGACTCAAGCATACTCTGTTGAAACAACATATTCCTAGTGCATCACTGGAATATGCCCACAAACCAGAGTTCTTCTATGCTATTGCAAAGAGCTTTCTTGAACAGTTAAATTTTTATATTTTCAAGTAAGATTTTTAATGATGCAGTATGGATGAGATTCACACCACTCCAAGAATAAATAGAATAATGAATAATCTTTATTACTTTCTTCTCTTTCAGGTAGGTGAGACATTAAGTGAGTTCAAGTGGGGCTGGTTAGAGTAGTAATCATCCCTCTGTAGAGAGAAACATAAAGAACACCTAAATTAAAGAACTGAAACTGAGGTTTTTGTCCCCAGAGGCTTAGTGATGTGGTTTCATGGTCCTCTGACATTAATTTAAATGTCACTGACAAAAAGGTAGTCTTGCCCCAAGCCATGCATTTCAGTCCTTTCTTTGCATCAGCAGTAGCATCTGTCCAGCTTTGCAGTAGGTCTCATCAGCTTGCTCATCCATTTGAAAATTATTTTTTTTTTTTAAGGGAGTTAGGAGGATTAGTTTGCAAGCTGATCACTGAGCTTATCTGATTCATTTTGCAGCCACAGGAATACTTGTGCTGGTGTAAAAGAGGTAGCCAAAACACCTGGTACGGGCAGGAGAAAGGAGGCGTGTTCCCCATGGAGCTGAACGGGTTACATACTCAGTCCATCCCTAGCTCTTCCTCGCTATCTGTCTGCTAGGAAATACTTTATTCTCAGAACTATGTAACGCTATATAGTGCCACCCCCCCTGCCTCCCCCAATTGCATGCAATAGAAGATACACTCCAGGTTTCTAGTCTTAAATTTTTATTTTCTTTTTATGTTTTTTTTAGAACAGAAAATAATAAACTTGAATAATTAGTAGTTTAAATAAGGTGCCATAGACCTGAAGGCAGAAACATATTAGAAAAAACAAGTAGAAAATGGACCTACCTCCTTATTCACTGTGAGATTATAGGGTGGATTTTTTTCTGCTTGTTTTGCTTTCCAGTCCAATAATTTCAAGTGCAGACCATTCTGGGTGTGAAAAGGAGCAATTGCCCTCTCCCACCAGAAGGTTCCTTCTGAAACAGAAAATATAGCAGGCAGGCAACTATCTTATCTCCCATTCCAACCATAACTGTTTCAGGAAAATGTAATATGCCAAACATGCATTAAACTGAAAATTTGTACCATGTGTCATTGGGGAGGAATTACACAAACACATCTAACAGAAGATACAGAGGCAATACCCATTAGAGGGTATTTTTGAATTCAGGTGGGCAGCATGAAAGTTGAAATATTTTTAAATTTTACAGATGCAGCAGAATGATTAAGGAACATAAGGAACAAAGGAACAAAGTTCCTTTGTTCCATAAGGAACAAAACCTGCAATTGGAAGCCTGAATTTACACATTTTGCAGCTGTGCATAGATAGTGCAGTGCCCTGTATTTTAGTTTCTGTTGGTAGACATTAGGAGATAAAAGGGAGGGGGGCTAGAGGCAGGGAAATTGTGCATTTGTTAGCAGGAGTCATAGTTAAAAGTTAGTGCATGCTATTCCAGAAATTCTGAAAAGCCCAACTTTTTAGTAACATGGGCCGATCTTTCTGGTTTTGAATTCTGTTGTTTAATTAGTGTAACAAATACTTGCTATTGCAACCAATTATTAAAATAGCCTGCTACATGAGCATATAAAAGCTGCTGTAAGAAATTTTAACTTGTCTTTTAATTGTACAAAATTAATGTTGTATTAAAAACATTTTTTGCAACAGCTAATTCTTAAAGGAAAATGGTTAGAGATTATGGAGTAAATCCATAGATGTGAGAGTTAATGGCAATATTTATGATTTTTTTTTGCTTTAGTTTTTCTCTTTTGCTTTATGATTACCTAGGATTAATTCCAGTAGGACTTAACTGCATATAGTCAGGAAAACACACAATCACCCTGTTTACCAGTATGTAACAAACCGTGTGGTAACATCTGCTTCTAAAGTTTATTTCTGATCATCCTGACTTTAACTGCTTGCCTTGGCACAGGAAAAGGGGAAATCTAGGCAGGAAACTGGAACAAAGAACCTTATAGTGACCAAAAATAAAATTCCATCTGAATACATGTTGGAGGAGGGAGTAGTTTGCTGTGTGTTTTTTTGCAGTTAGAGGTGTGTTGAATAAATTAGGCTGTCTGACTTTTAAGTTAGATCGCACAGACTTTTTGTGTTGAGAATTTTGTTCATCTGTCATATTGTATCCTTGCCATTTGGATTAAACAGTCCTTTCTTTTAAAATATGCTTGTGTAGGTTACCATACTCACCACTTGTAAAAATTTCCAAAAGGAAGGTATGTCAGAAGTTGAGTCCATTTAGACCTGCTGCATGTTCGTCATTGATACGGTGATATGGCACTTGCACGCTGTGGGAATCCTGTTGAGGAGGAGCAGAATTGCCGTGCAGGTGGTGGGAAAAGATTAGTGCTTCGTGTGCACAAACAGGAAGCAGGGTTTCAAAAGCAGGAAGCTAGTCCTGAGCCGTGATAAACATAATTGCTGCTTCTCCTAGAGCTGCTGAACTCCCACTTACGCTAGTTACTGTCAGGATGACGTCGAATGTCTGTGGGCTGTGTGCTGAAAGAAAATGTGACAGAGCAGCTGCGTGCAGGAAGGTGGCTGCACGGTTTCTTGACACATGAAAGACTAGAAAGGTTATTCTTGAAATATTGTGTTTGTATTTTTGTAATATAGAACAAAATAGTGGAAGTATCTTGAAAGTACTGGGTATGCAGGGACTTTGTTGCTGCTGTTATAATGGGAGGTGGATTGGAATAGGTCCTACCCCACCGGTGTAGACACAAATCATTCTGTCCTGTTGTGGTTCTGAAGGTACTAGGTGTCTTTTTATTTGGAGAAATTGTATGTTGTGCTTTTGAATGAAAAATGTTTCTGTATTAAAATATTTTCGTATTTATTCAGTGTAGAAATCTAGCAATCTGAAATTTCAGTTCTGTTCCACATCACAAAATAATTGCCATAATCCATTACTCTATTTCTTTATGGACCTCAGTCTAAGATAAATATAACCAACACCTACTTCTGTTAAAAAAAATTTCAGTGCAGAACTGGAATGGGAAGGGGTGTTGGCCAATACTGAGGATATAGCTGTGAGGAGAAGCCAGGTCTTTCTGGAGGAAGGTAACTGATTCATTCTTTTCCTTTTTCCATATAATCAAAACAAATGTTAAGAGAGCAGCTAGCTGTGAATTGTGACAAACAGGCTTTTAGAAATTGACTTCTTAACTGAGTTGCTCACTACTTGTTAAAACCTACACGTTATTTGGTAGGTTTTAACGTATTGGTTGCATATTTTGCCTTTTTTTGTTAAGAAAGATATTAACACATCTATCTATGCAGAGGTGGCTACGTATTTGTGGTGTCTTGATTTCAGATGCAGTTTGGTAATTATCCTCTTGGCAGTCAGTCCTCAATTGGTAGATACCAAATACATTTGAAGAAATGCACGGGAAGTTCATTAATTAGCGACATTTTTCACATTTGGTGAAGTTGCATAGAGAAGTATGAGTAGCAGTAAAATCTGAGTGTCGGAATCTTAAATGACAGATTAAACAATCATTATTTTTATACTTTCAGGGGACTTTTCCTTAAGTTTGACGTGAAAATTCGACATCAATGAAATGATAAAATTATGTCTATTGTTTGAAAAATATTGATTCACTGATAGTAGAATCTTTAAATGCTTTAAGTTGATACATAAATCCCTAAATTAAGTTTTAATCTCTGAAGATAGAGGAGTAATGTGAGGATTTTTAAGTCTCTTAAATTGTTAATGGTGGCATTGTCAGATCTCGAGTACTTATTGTAGAGCTCAGGCCTGCTCTTTAGTACACGTTGATTTGGTTAGGATATAGGAGGGACTTGGTATGCAGTTCTTGCTCCTAAACAGGAGGGTATGTTTTATGCAATTTCAGGGAATTGTGCTTGCTGTGATATAATGGTAAGCATTCAGTTTTACTTTACAGACAGCTACTAATGACTACAATTTCAGAAGAGTGTAAGAAGGAGGATTCCTTTTTTTAAAATTATGAGTGGAGCAGTATCTTGCATTAAGACTGCTCAGCACTGTCTGTTTAAAGATGATGCTTTTAGTTGCTTATGATTTTTCTGACTCTGGCCAGAAGTAACTTTCAGAAACACCTGCCGCCTATGTTTGGCCTTAAATTTATCAGCACTGATTAGAAAATGGGAAAAGTGTAATAAACACTTATACAACCTTTCTTCTTAGCATCTAACGTGAACAAACATAATTGAATTGTAGGCACCTGTATTTCCCTTTTAAGAATGACTGTTGATATTGATTAAAAATATTCCTTCAACTTAGTGTCTTTATTTAACAGGGCTAACGAGCCTGCCTGAGCTGATATATTAATGCAAGCACATTGCTAGTTGTACTCAAGTTAGCTCTAAGTGACCTAATTCAAATACATGCCAATGTATGAAGTTCCAGTGTACGGAGTGTACACTGGGAAAAGAATCCTGTAGGTCTCTCACTGAACTCTTATAGTTAAATGATCTTCCCAAATTATGTAACGCATATCATTAAGACTCTGTGCAGAGAGGATTTTCTTGGCATAGCTGCAGTGGTTAAGAATGTGATTTTCTTCATGCTTTTAACTACTATTTTCATGTAGTTAAAGCTTTGCTTTGGATACTTGGCAATCTTAAAGATGTTTAGTTGTTCTTCATGCAAACTGCCAAGCTATATGGTTTGTTACTGTATCTTAAAAATAGCAACTGTCAGAAAGATACTTCTCAGTTATCCTCAAAGAATGTATTATCAGAAACTTTAGGACCTTAAAATGAAATTTCCTTTCCCGTACATACAGGATATAGTGTATATTTTGAAAAGTTCCTTTACTTTGTTACATCCATTTTATAGAGAGGAAAAAAACCCATATAGCTGTTGAATAAGACACATTTCTATTTCAATTACATTTTTAGGAGCTTGAAATTTTGCAGATATGTACATGTAGAAGATGTATTTTTGTTTTCCTTGTCAAAATTTTTCCATTATAAATTTTATAAAAAACCTAAGTTAACATATGGTCATTAGATACATGTTTGTTTGGCTACAAAATTATTGGATTTTTCTGTGATCACATAGAATCACATAATAGTTGAGGTTGGAAAGGACATCTAGAGATTATTTAGTCTAAGGCTGCTACTCAAAACAGCGTCAGCTAGAACAGCATCACGTCAGGTTTTGAGTATATTCACTCATGAAGACTGTAGAACCTCTCTGAGCAGCCAGTTCCTGTGTTCTATCACCCTTACATAGGAAAAGCTTTTTCATATGTTTAATTAGAATTTCCTGTTTCAATTTGTGCGCATTGTCTCTTGTCCTTTCAGTGGATACAACTAAAAAGAGTTTGGGTTCATCTTCTTTATGTCCTCCCACCAGGTATTTATACACATTGACAAGATACTGGTGAGGCTCTTCCTAATGCAGCTCAGGATACCATTGTGTTTCTTTGGTGCAAGGGTGTATTCCTGGCTCAAGGTCAGTTTGGTGTCCACCAGACCTGCAGGGCCGGTTCTGCAAAGCTGCTTTCCAACTTGTCGACTCCCAACTTGAACCAATGCATGGGGTTATTTCTCCCCAGGTGCAGGACTTTGCACTGCATTTTGTTGAACTTCATGAAATTTCTGTTTCCTCATTTCTCTGTTAATGAAGATGGATACTGGCTCCTGTATTGATTGCTGGGTTACATGCATAGTGAGTTACTGCCCTCCAGCTGCGCTCAAACCTAGCAGTTCGGCTAATTTTTTTTCCAGTTCAGACGTTCAGTCCTAAGACTACCTGAACTGAAAAGACTGTTCTCTAGAAGCAGCAGGACAAACTTTTAGACAACCTTCCTCCTTTCTTTTTTTTCCAACTATAGCAGCTGATCCATGGCAAAAAGTTTCCCCTACTGTTGGCCTACCTCTGTCCTTAGACCATTATAGCTACAGCAAAATACCCCTGCAGTGTCTGTTCATGGCTACCAGGAGTCTATGGTTTTTGGCCACAGAAGTAAGGATTGGTGAGATTCATTTTCCCTCCACTGACCTTTGATCTTCACCATTAGATCAAGGTGGTATGGGGAAGGAAGAGAGTGTATGCCAAGTAAGGCTTATCTAGGGAAGGTGATGTTCAGAATGAGCTGGGGAGCCTGGGACGGTGCAGTGGGGGATGCAGGATTGCAGGGGATAGAAAGAATTCTGTTATGTGAGAGGAGCAGAGAAAGTGCTCAGGACATGAGGACAAGACAGTGTGCTCTACGCTGTGCACTTCCCAAATTCTAGTGCTGAAGTCCTAAGTTGCTACAGTGGCAGCAAAGAGCTATGAAGTCTATGGACAAAATGTATGTTTCTTAAAAACCGATAGATATGAATGGATAGTAGTCTATACTATCACTAGATACTATCACTAGTAGTGGCTATTGGAGCTCAAACAATAGATAACTATTCTGTGAACCTAAAAAAAATGAATTATCTTTGGTAACCCAGTTTGAGACAAGATGATGTGAAAAAAATGACACAACTAGAACAGGAATTTGAAAAGAAATGCAATTATGGAAACTAACAGATTTGCATTTTTAACTAGGTTTTAATACTCTCTCATGTTTGCAAATCTGAAATCTTTTCATTCATATAGCATTAACTGTGTTTGCCTTACTATTCTAAAGGAATAAGTTACTTTGTTAATAAAAGGGTTTTACATCCTCTTAATAATACCCATATTGAAAGTTCAGTAAATAACTTGAATTTTCTCAGGAAAATTAACAAGAGAAATAAAAGCTGTTATATCTGCTTAAAAGTTGTGTATGTACTAACATTAAAAAATAGAAAGTATTGGATTTAACTAACTTCTTGTCCTCAGTGAACAATTAATAACCATTTAACAGCAAGAGTGAGCTTTCTTTTCTCTCCTTAAAGAATGTATTTTATATAGTTACGTGCTTAATTATCCAGCAAATCCCACTTAGTTGTGTGGTGACCCGTTTATTGAATGAAGACACCAAAATATCAGAGAACTGGTTTTCATGTATTGTATTAATATGGTTTCAGTCTATTTATTTTGTCATGGCAGTTAAAAATCCCATTTTTAATATACTCATTTTGAAATAATTTCAATGTGTCTTGAAAATAATTCAAAACATAGCAATTATATATAATAACATGAATATAGTATTTTTTGCAAAGGTGGTTGCACACTTGAATAAACTTAAACTTAGATAGGTACTTGACTCATTTAATAAAGCATAAAAACATGAAAAATATGAGGAAGCCAAATGAGACAACGTTATCCTGTACTTACCAGTTGCAGAAATGAAACAAAAGTTGGGGATTCCACCTAGAATGTTAATGCAGGTGAGACAAAGTCACATGTTGCGTAGAGTTAAAATCCTTAGCATAGCTGATTAGATGAGTTTTCTTTTAATCTACATTTGAATATGTATGACTAATGAGCAAAATTGCTAAATATTTGAAAACTAATGAGTTGGGGGTTTTTTGAGGCTCCTTTTGCAATATTAAAATTACTTCTCAAAATTTTTAGTTTCATCATGCCATTATTCATTCTGCAGCATGACATCACACTAGTATGATCCTTCACTATACTGAAAAATGGCTGATAAACTGGAGAAAGTGAAATGGAATAAGTGAAGTACTCTTCTGTTGAGGCAACATGATTTTGCCACTTGGTCTTTTATGACTGACTTTTTGGTTGCTGGTTGGAGTTATCAGAGAATTAATTCACTTGACGTGGCTTTTCCACATGCTCATCAGCAACCAAAGAAAAGCAGCTTTTATACCTTGATCTATTTCCAGATTTGTTCAGCTGCGATACCTTTCAAATTGTTGTGGAGAATTTGATTCCTTTGTTTTTCCAGACACCTGGTTTGAAGAACTTAAAATTCACTAATAGCTAATTGGGATGGGGGAGATATTTTCAGTGTAGCCCAATCAAGTGAGCTCAGTTTAATTTTAAATCTCAGGTAAGCTTTGTTTACCTTTATATTAAGTAGAGCTTTAAACTGAATTACAACTTTCAGGTTTTGAATTCAAATACTAGATTTCAGGTTTAAAATTAGTTTTTAAAAGTGCTTTATCTTAAACAAGGATTTAATGTTTTAGAAACATATATTGTTGATACTATGGACTCTACCTGATAAGAGTTTGAGAAGGTTAAAGTTTTCCTGTATAATAGTCCCTTCATTTTTTACTTTATTCATTGCCATTAGAATTAGAACATCTCCCATGCATTATTCTCCATCATCCAGTGACAGATATGTACAAATGGTTTATTTAGATAATAGCGTTTCTGCTCCTATTCTCTGCCCCAAGTAATAACCAAGTACATTAAATTTAGTACGACTGGATTCCTCTCACTTACAAAGTTTTCATGTGGACCATGTATATGTGTCTCCCATTGCACTTAAGAAACTGTAGAGCTAAATGATACCAGCTTCATGATTTTGAGCAGTTCTGATGGTTTTAGTGGACATCACTTTTGAGCAAGGAAAAAAAGGCTCTTGGCCATACTGCTAAACAGAGCCTGATTCTGACCTCCCCTAAAAAAAATTGGGAATAATTGCACTTAATCATAAAACCAGTGCAGAAAAGATCTTTCCCAGAACCCTAGAATTTTAATAGACATTAAATCAGAGGAGTGATTGATAATTAATCCTCTGTTGCTGTGTAAAACAGCTCTAGTTTATCTAGAAAGTAAGTTTCAACATATGTGAATAATGTATTATTCACAAAAATTCAGTATGTTTGAGTTCAATATATATTTTTAGACTGCTGGTATGACTCACTCTACATGTACCCTGATGTTGAAGCTTAAAGGTTAGAAACAATTCAGAATCCTACTGTTTAAAACCTAAGTCTTATTAATCCAAAATTACCATGAGCGTGCTCTGTTTTCAAAAACAATATAAAGGCCGTCAGCTCAGCTCCACTGAGACATCCAAAAATAATACTGATTCAAGTAGAACCATTTCTGTTAAAAACAAACCAAAACAAACTCCACAATCCCACATCTCTAAGAGAGCAGTGAGAAAATACAGTTTGCTGATTGTTACCACTTTTTACTGTTTTTTTCTTTTCTGGAAGAAAAAAAAAATCACTGTTCCTTTAAAAAGAAATTAATACCTTGGTCCTTTCAGGGAAACTAGGGCATGTATGAGGTCTGTGCTCATTGTGAATCACTTGAGCATATTGCACTAATCAGATTGCATTTCTTTAATTTACTGATGTGATTTAAAACTACCTGATTGGTTGAATGCCAATAGATGGAGAACTATAGAATCACACTTCTGTGAAAATGAAGCTATTTTTAGGTGGTTTTAGCTACTGTGTTTTCTTTCAGAGCAGAGCTGCTCAGATACATTTCTGGGAGATCAAAAAGAATAGCCATTACCATAAATTTGGACAAATATTTTGTTATTAAATATAGGCTTTTATTATTTTTAAAGTATATACAGTTGTACAAAGTTGGTTGGTATTTTTAATGAATGAATGGTTGTAAGAGTCACTTATTGTTTATATGCTATAGATAAGGTTCGACATGAACAAAAGGCAGCACAAGAGGAAACATATGCTATAGTAGTTAGTTCACACCTGCTAACTGCTTTGAATAGGCTTGGAGATAATATCAGACAAGGAATGAATTCATTGTTTAGACCACTGCAACTCTCTCTACAAAATCTGACCCTTCACAGTCCTTTCAGACCCTTTACAGTCAGGGCACTACTTAAATTCATCCTGCTTTGAAAAATGACTGTTGCTATGGACATACTTTTACTCAGTGTACGAGTGTAAACATAATCTATATTCACTGGTCCTGATGTTAATTTCACAAGAACACTTTTGATGTTTAAAGATTTAAAGACATTTCTCACCCTAACAAAATTCCAGTTTCAGATATATTTCTTAGTGTTAGCTGAATAAATTAAGATACTAGGGTTAATGCTTTCTAAAACTAAAGTAAGAATACAATAAATAGAAATAAAGAGGTACTTGGACAAAGGAGGATGGTGAAGTACACAGCAGCAAGCTTTTAGTAATCTTTCTTAAGGTAAAGGAATTTTAATAATAGCTTGCATTGTATCTAGTGTAACAAAACTAAAAGAGTAGAAAATAATTTTTAAAAATGGACTTTAATGGGATCATGGAGTCATGCTTCTGTAATTTAGCTTTTGGTTCTGCTTACATACAGAGCTTTTGCGCCACAGCTTTTACTCCCTACTTTCTCAACAAAGTTTTATCTAATTCTGAATCTCTCCAAAGTTGTCATTAGCTCAAGTTTTGTTGATGAGACTTAGCATGTGTCAGCTGATAATTTGGATTTTATATTCTTTTCCAGAAAGCTCCAAAGCCTTTGTGTATATGATAATACAAATGTGCCAAAGTCAAAGAATGCTCATGTTTTGTTAGTGAGATGATGAATGTTTAAAAGCGTGTAGAGAGGGATCTGACTAAGCTACCTTGGCTAGGTAAACAACAGTAAAAGGATATGAAATTAAAATTTATCATAATTCATGTATACCTAACACAGGGTTTCTTTTGTGCTTTCCTTCTAAATGTTTGACACTAACCACCTCTGGGAACAGGGTACCAGATTTGGTAGACCACTAATTTTAACCGCTGTGGTAATTCTTATATTTCTAGTGTTAACTCTGATTGTGCATTTATAATGTTTCTCTCACATTAAGGCTCTGACAGACATGTGGCCAGGGGTTAAAAATCAGACAGCTGAAGCTGTTACTGCCTACAGCCCTGGCGATGGACTTTTCTGTCCTCAAGACAGGAGCATATGATCTACTCACAAATCAACTCCTGAACTACCACAGGTTTCAGCCCAGCATATTAAGATAAACCAGTTCCAATTTCAGTTTATCCTGATGTATCAGGCTGAAAACTGAAGGTTCAGGAGTTCATTTCTAATCTGATCAGATGCCGCTGTTTTGGGGGTAGCAGCATCTGTCAGAAGGGGGTTGTGTGCAACTGGGGTAATAACTGATTTAGCTGTTTGTCTGCGTTTAGTCTCTTTCCACATGTCTGTCAGGACCTTCAATGTCTGCACCTACACACAGAATTACTGGATTTTTGCATTTTATTATTCATAAACTCACCAATGGTCTGATTATTTCCAGTAATCTGCAAAACGTAAAGCTCTCCTCAGTTTCTGTTTTCGTTCACTGCACTACTTTAAGTCGTAAATAGAGATTATCACATCCACAGTGTAACTATCCACTGCTAACAGCCTGTTTGCCAAGAGCTAAGATATTGTTTGTACCTAATCAGGACACAAAAATATACTGTTTTATGATGGTATATAAGATACATTTTTATTCTGTTTTGAAATGTAATTCTAACTTTAAGATGTTCATTTTCTATTATAACAAGCTAGTGAAATCCTCATTCAAAAATGTATTTCTTTATTCTTTATTTCAGTAAAGTGGTTTTGGTGTTTTAATCTAGAAATGCTGGTGTTTGTTCAGAGAATATAATACATAGAGGTTAAGATAGATGAAATACTATGAATTGGTATTGCAAATAAACTGACAAAGTAGCCAGCTGTAATTTAATATTGACAGATACTGTCTATCATGGCTGAGAACGATAAACATGATGTAAATAAAATGAATAGCATTGGATCAGAATAAGAAGGCTTTGAAAGGAATCCCGGAGTAATAGTCTATATATTTCTGGCAAGTATCCTTATGAAAAGACAGTTACCAAAAGTGAATGATTTTAAAAAGAATTGTAACATAACAAACCTGGTTAGATTTTTAAATGCATTCTGGTAAGAATTATACTCAAATATTTGCTGTATTTTTTTAGCATAAATGGTGCAGTATTTCAAAGACAAAAAGAAAAAGAAATATGCTAAGAATCATTACTGTTGGTTTTAGTAATTACTCTTGGTCTGCTTATAAAGTAATGTACCAAACAAACAAAAATGTAATTGTGTCTCTCTTTAAAAATTACTGTTACTGTAGAACAGCTTTAGGAATAGTTTTGTAAAAACTATGGTTGATTTAAAAAAAAAACCCAAACAACAAACTTAAACAAACAAACCAACCTCTGGTTAATGAGGCGTAAAAGTATTACTATCATGTAGATGGAGTATACATGTACGGTAAGACTAGGTAAGTGGTTTTTGTTCCTGGTCTATTAAATTATAAATCTTGGGCTTCACGTGGATGCCTACGTTTCATGGCAAAGTCAATGAAACTGAGGACTGTCAATAACTGATGGAATCAGATTGTATAGTTTTAATTTTTTAAAGTAATTTCATATGATAGGAAAAGCCAGAATTTTGTAAGCCAGTTTGCTAATCCTTTATGATTAACTACATTCAGCATGATAACTCTTTCTCTGAGCCATTTTAATCACTGTTGTGAGGAAAACTGAACGCATCAGTTACTGTACAAATGTAACTGCTCTTAAAATCCCATCCCTAGAGTCTGAGGCACTTTGAGGAGCAGAATAGTTCTGTTGCATAAATTGGTAGTGGTTGTTGCTTTGTTGTTATGCTCTGGTTTTTTTCTGGGTAATTATTTTAATTATTTTTTTTTTTTTAAACTTACTGTTTTTATGTAAATGCATATACACTCTACTCACACTGGCAAGGAAGTTCAATTGCTAACTTGATACTAATGCATTTGTGCCTGTAAAAAAGTTTAATATTTTATTGTGGTTGTCTAAAATATTTACTATTATGCTTTTATTTTCTTAATTTTTAGTGATATTTAGTAAGCACTGATAACTTTATGATAATTGAAAAAAAAAAGTTGATTGCAGAGAAGAGTTATTAATTGTCGTCAACTGTTGCCTAATTTTCTAAATAGGTATTTCAAAGGATAAGTGATCTGGAACAATGTTATTGGTATTCATTGTAAAAAGTTTTGTCTGAAATCATAAATCAGGATAGCTAATTTTCTCTCCACAACTCTTTATATATGTCTTTGTTAAATGTGATTAGATGATATGTTGTGCGTGTAATATTAGAGAATTAACACTATATAAATGTGGATGGTATTATAAAAGGTAGCAGGTAATTCATTGATTTCTGCCTTCTAAAGAGACATATTCTCAATTGAAAAAAACCTGGGTTTGTAGTGGTTTTAGTAGACTGATTTTAGTGAGTCTAAATCAATAGCAGGTTTTTGAAACCTGTGTTTATGCATTCAGCCAGACAGCATATGACATCTATGGCTAATCTCACCTGCTGCCATTGCCTGTTCCTTCTCACCTGCTGCTATTGCCTGCTGTTACTTACTTGACTTTCAAAGGAAGCTAAGGTTGGTGGAACACAATTAAGAGAAGCGAGTTTTGATTGATTGATAGATAGTTAGATTCTTTAGCTAAAACCTTACTTTATTTTGTGAAGTTTGATCTTTATTTTTGAAGAAGCAGCTGGAATTTTTGGCTACTAGGGGCTGGTTGTGCTTTCATTTCTGTTAGCATGGACATTGGATTAATGAAATAATTCCTTTCTTTTCATTCCTTTTCTCCCTTCGTGTGTGTTTTAATTATTTTTCTTCTGATTACAGCCCATAGTTGCAGAGCAGTCGGTAGCAGTGGGTGGCAGTCATAAATCCATAGATTTATTGTCAAAGATTTCTGTAGCCTGGCCGCCTGCTGGTACAATTACCAGCTTAAAATCAGCTGTGGAATTTGACAACTTGGAGGAGGTTTTTACAAAAATCAAGATTTTTAAGGAGATATTCTTAGCATTTGTAACTCAGTTCTCTCAAAGTCAAGGGGCTGTGGTCTTTGAAAGGATCTGGTAATCTTTTCATTTCAAACTGCTTTTAAATAATATTTGAGAGATTGTTTTGATAAGGTAACAAAGCAATTATGTTGATACACTAGGTACTGCACTTGTGCAGTTGAAATCATGAGGGTTTCAACTGTAAATTACTTTCTTGTCATTACATCAGCTTACTGCAGATATTAATAAACTGTATGTGATAATACTGATAACATCTGTACTTTAGAACGCAGCAAAGAGCTTTTTGTGTTTGTATCATCCCAGACTAAAAAGCTCTGTTTATGCAAGGACTAAGGTGGGAAGCAGTTTTTCACGATTCTTACTTGCCACACCCATAGCTCTGCTTCTTTTGTGTCTGGCAGCGTATTTGCTTCAATCTTTTCTATGCTTTTCTTATCTGAGGTTGGCTGTAACTTGTGGCAGACTTCATTATCTTTTCAACTACCATCTTCTCTATGTCCTTTTTCTTCACAGGAGCATAAAACATGTCTGAGTCAAGGACCTCGTGGGCTGTCATTTAACTATGAACTCTGCTTTCCATCTGCCTTTATTCCAATTTGAGCCACAAAATTGTGAATTGTATTTTAACTTTTCTCCCTATTACTTTTGCAACCACGTCTGGGTTTTGTCTGTGTCAAAAGTTCTTAAAATACCTAGTTTAGGATTGGCTGATATGTGTGTATAATTAGAGTACATAACACATAAATTGGTATTCTGACATATCCTGCTGGAGGAAAAGCAAGTAGTAAAGGACTGCCATGGGGAGTTAATGATAACACAGACTGTGGCAGAAAGGAAAATTCTTGTGTGTCCTTTCTAAGAATAAGTAGTTGAGTACTGCACTACTTGAGTACCTGAGATAGCATCTCATACCATTCTTTACAGAAAAAGAAGAAATTTTAGTCCTAGTTATGATGTCACTGATTTAGATTATAAGACTCAGAATATTATTTTGAAGTAGCTGGCAGATAACTAAATCTGAATTTTATTTTAATATGATTTTAATAATTAATGTAGCAATCAATAGAGTATACTCTCACAGAGATGATTGATTGAAGTATTCTTTAATTGCAGCCTTTAATTAGAATTGATGGCTCACCACCCTAGGTCTTGTCTATTATATTAATAATTACAAAATTGATTTACTTCCATTTTAATTTTGACCCACTGGGGAGCTACATGGCTCAAATTCACATCCTTGCAAATGAAGGTGATCTGTTGACAGTGACGATATGGTATTGCCTCTTGTTTATACGTGTAAAAATATATGCCTGTAAACTATACTTGTTAGTGTAATTCTGTTTAATCATGTCCTATCCAATTGTTTATTTTAGGCGGAGTAAAGGAGCAGTGGCAGTTACTGCGCTGTTTTGCTTCTGCCAGTTTGTTGTTATGCTAAATACTTCTTATCAAAGACAATGACAGTGGAGCTTTGTAGTGGTAGTTGCAAAAATGCCTAGTGGTTGATACAAAAAGACTTAAGATATTAACATTATCAAATATGGCTTGTTGGGTTTTTTCCTTCAAGCTCTCTGTGCATATATATATTTTTTTTTTTTATTAGGCCATTCATATTAAAGGTTTGTGAATTTTAGATAGCAGCTCATTTGGGTCTTTTACTTATAAAATACTTTGAGAGGTGTGTATGTATCTGTACATATTTATATAAAAATATCTTCCTTTCCCATGGACAAAGGAAAGCCTGACATTCATCATTTTTATTTTTGATTGCCCTACTTTCTTTTCAACATCCATTTGCTTTGCTTTGCATCCAAGATCTAAAGAATATAGTGTTCTTTTTCTGATGCTGGAAAAAAACACCCAAAAAGCTGTCTGAATCCTTTGCGGTGTATTTGTGACAAACTGTAGTTCACTCTCTTTTTTTCATGCCCTCCAGGTGACCTGTTAGATGAGATACTGCAGTGTTGATTAGCAAAGCTAGTGTTACCTTGCATACTGTAAGCAGAAAAGTTAGTTCTGATTCCTTGAGGTCTTAGGCAAGTGATGACTGTGTATACCAGAATATGATTAGAATACAGTTGAATTTTATAGTAAAAATGTCTCTGTCCTTTGTATTCAAAAGATACAGAACAAATACATTTCCGAAATGAAAAGCTGATCTAACTGGCTATCTTTTTCAAATTCTAAAGGTTTATCCTGCTGGATTACCTGAGGATTGCCTTTTTTTATCTTGGCTGTTCAGCCATACCATTGCTTAGAACATTTGCCATAAACATTTGAATAGCAATTGACTTAGAAGATATTCTTGAGTAATGTGTGGAGAAATCTTGATTATTTCAACCTTGATTTGCATGTTCATGTGTAGACCCAGTGAGCAGAGGAAGATCTTTTTTGGTTACTTTCTGATTGGTTGTCACTTTGGAGATCTTAGATGCAGGTTTCCTAGGAGCTTTGCGTGACATGCATTGTAGGCAGATATGCATTAGATAGTTGAGCAAGATTCAAATTCGTGCTGAGGAACAATGACCTCTAATCTTCACTAGCACATGAAATTTCTGCACGTTACAATTTCTTGCCAGGTACTTCAATCTGATAGTAGTAAGGTGATGTTTGACAATTTCCCAAATGAGCATCAGCATTGTAGTCATTTACATGCTACCACTAAAACCACCTTGTAGTGACTGCATCAGAGAAGTGTCTTGAAGGGGTTTCCTTTAGAAGATTTGGTTTAGAGTCAACTTGGAAAGAAATGCAATTCTAACAGGACACAATGATAAAATAAAATTGAGTAGGGAAAAGAAAATTTACATTACTGTGCCAGAATTCTGGAGCAGACTGACTTGTATAAATCAGTCTGCAGGATATACGACATTTAAAGTTCGACATTTTAACTTCAATAAAACTAAAATAGCTTTTTTTTTTCTTTTATACACGTGCTTCTACATACACATTAAGTCAGGAGAGGACAAAGTTGAAGCACAAAATGCAAGCTTAGATTTCCTTTTGGATATATGCCATACAAAACAGTCTTTAATAATGTGAGCAATACCTGCCTGCAAGTAATAGAATAAAATATTGTGTATTGCTAAAATTTTATTGGAGAGGTACATAATCTTTAATTAACTTTATTCTGAATTGCGCGTGCCAGAGGTTGTGATGTAACAAATAAGGAAATACAACTCTTAGAGGTATCCAGCACCTAATGCCATCTTCGTACTTGTAAATCTCCTTTTATGCTGCTTATATTTTACTTAGCCCATAGCCAGAAAGCAGTTCTCCTGGTGATTGCTCATCTCTGTAAGTAAATGTAGAACAAAAAACTAGGTAGCTTTCCTGTCATATTTCTCTCTGATTTTCACCACCACTGTGGAGAGCTTCTGAAGGGTAAAAAAATGAGAGGTTCATGAGAAATGGACAAGAGTGAAAATTCCCTATATCCCCTACTTCAAAAATTCTCACCTACCTGAGCTTGTGGCCTCCACAGGAACACGAATCATATAGTTTCAGGCATTCCACTACTAAGATACCATTTTTCTTAACCAACAGATTACCCCACACTCTTTTCTAGTCTTTTCACGTTTATTTGCATTTTATGTCTGTCTGGTGCTACTGAAGGAAGTCCCCAGGGTGTCTGCAAGGAAAAGGTGAAACTGCATGTGAAAGGAGCCTCTGTCTGCTTTGGAAAACTTTAAACGTTTTACTCTAAGTTCCTTGAGGTTTATTGCTGCAGAGTTTCATGTCACTGGCTAGAATTGGGGGGGAAAGCAAATTAGAGCTGCTACTTCATAGGAAGATCCCAAAACCTGGGCGATTATGTCTTTTGGGAGTCTTGCCTTGCTTTAGGAAACAATGCCTTCCAAGAGTAATTTTTTTAATGAAGAGAAAAATTTCACTGGGGAAAGGAGGAGGAATGAAAGAGAAAATGTATTTCTTGTCTTATAGCTTTTGGGTATTTATAAAGGACTAATATCTTGTTGATCCTTATACTGTGTATTAGAGAAGAAACCTCTTTAGTATGACTGTACTCAGGACAAAATATTAAGGAGCTACTAGGAATTAAACAATACACCTGCTACACGCATAGGGAAACTTATTATCAAGAAATAGAGCCATGGTAATGTGATCCTATTTCTATCATCCATCTGAATGGATCACACTACTTTCATTGGTATTATTTGATCATCTTGACACTGCCCTGCGAGCTTGCTTGGCAAGCTTTCTAAGGTCTCACCTAACACAGCAGAACTTTGGACTTTAGCCTCAGGAATGCAGATTTGACACTATTTCAGAGAGTTTCTGGACTCTGTCATGATCAGCCCTTTGCACCCTGGATACTGTCCTAGTCCTACAAAATAGAGTATCCTATCTAAAAAGGTAACTTGTGGCACAGTTCCACAGCTGTCCTGTCATATCAGTGAAAAAATACATTTCACATGTTGATATCTGTAGATGTCAACAAAGGTGAGACCTGTAGATTTCATATGTTGATAAAATCTTCTGCTTTGTTTGTTTATAGCTTTATTGGAAGGCATTTCTATAATACCAGTAAGTAACACTACTTTATAATTCTGGTCTGATTCACTGACAGAATAAGTTTCATTTAAATAAGTTCTGTTAGCAGTGTTGAGTTGCACCTGAGCCAATGTAGAATAAAATTTATAATGCCGACCTCAAAAGACTCTTGACTTGGGTCATGGTTGATGATATATTCTAATTATGTATGTGAGGAGCAAACATTACAATAGTAATCAAATACTGATCCTTAATCTGCAATGCTAACCTGGTGCAAGCTCACATGGAATGCTATGTAAAATTGGTTTGGTTTGATTTTAAACTTGGAAGAAAGTTAATGAATAAAAATATTTCTAATAAAAAATAGCACTGATTCTGTTATAATTCAATCATTTTAAAAGTTCAGGAAAGTGGCTTTTCAAATTTAATCTTATAACTTCTGTAGCTGTGATGATTGCTTATAAATGAACAGCTGCATCTTCATTGCCACAGGCTTAAATTAAAGTCCCAATGTCCCATAGGTTTTGAATTCCATAGCATGTTAGCAAGAAACCTACAAATATAGAAAGGCTCATGTTCTAAGACTGAGCACAATCCATGTAATATTCATTATTAATAAGGCAAACAAAATACAGCCTTACACCAAATGCTGCAGTGGAAACCATTGTAGAAAATAAAAAAATAAAAGTACAAAATAACAAGGCTTACCATAATCAACACAATAATGTGATATATTTTATGCTTATTTTTCATTTTAAAAACTTAAATTTTAGATGAAAGTGTATTCCTTTACCTCATTTTTATTTCTCACAATTTAGTAATTCAAGCTAAAATAGCTCCCATTGTTTAAGCTGTTGCTTTTTTTCTCTTTTTTGTTCAATTAGGTATTGACTATAAACTCCGTGCTACTTCTTTCCTTTGTACATGTGTAAACATCTCGGTTATTCCTTGCTACTTTTTTTTTTCATCATTTCAATCATTTAATCTTATCTAGAACCCTACAGTCAGCAGTATGTTTTCTTAGAAGTGGTACCAAAAGCTGTGAAAAATGCAGTGATTGGGGGGAATGATCATGATTCTTCATCTCAGAATATAACTGTTACGAATGTAATTCAGAGTGATCTTGGTATCTGAATGTGTGTGTCATGGCACTTGAAAAATTCCTCCATGTATTTTGAGGAGGAAATGCAAATTCAATGCATGGGAATAAGGTAATCAGAAAATCTTAAGGTTTTTATAAAGTAAATAACCATTTTCTACACTTGACACAGTAGTTTAGTCTTCTCGGGGGGTGGGGGGAGGAAGTCCTCACACTCTTCCCCTGCTCCAGCGTGGGTCCCCCATGGAGTCACAAGTCCTGCTGGCAAACTTGCTCCAGCGTGGGCTCCTCTCCATGGGTCCGCAGATCCTGCCAGGAGCCTGCTCCAGCGTGGGCTCTCCACAGGGTCACAGCCTCCTTCGGGTGCATCCACCTGTTCCAGCGTGGGGTCCTCCATGGGCTGCAGGGGGATATCTGCTCCACTGTTAACCTCCATGGGCTGCAGGGGGATATCTGCTCCACTGTTAACCTCCATGGGCTGCAGGGGGATATCTGCTCTACTGTTAACCTCCATGGGCTGCAGGGACAGCCTGCCTCACCATGGTCTTCACCACGGACTGCAGGGGAATTTCTGCTCCGGTGCCTGGAGCACCTCCTCCCCCTCCTTATTCACTGACCTTGGTGTCTGCAGAGCTGTTTCTCTCACATATTATCACTCCTCTCTTCAGCTGCAGTTAAGCAAGGTTTTTTTCCCCTTCTTAAATACGGTATCACAGAGGCACTACCATTGTCGCTGATTGGTTTGGTGTTGGCCAGCAGCAGGTCCATCTTGGAGCCAACTGGCATTGGCTCTATCGGACATAGGGGAAGCTTCCAGCACTTCTCACAGAAGCCACCCCCACTACCAAAACCTTGGCATGCAAACCCAATGCAGTTTACCAGTCAAAACGTTCAGCTTGGAAGCTGGCTTAAGGAGGGGTTTGAAAGAGTTCGAAGAGTCCCTTTAAAGACACTTGATTTGTTTCATAAACTTGTGTCCAAGGGTACCATTTGTGACTATAAGAAAGGTTTATACATTTAATTGAAAGACAAAATTCAAAAGGTACTAATCCTAGTTTATCAAAAACATACAAAAAGTCTAGATATACAAATGCATAATAGTTGAATTTTGGGTTTTTATTAGTGTATGCATATACTATTGCTTCTGAATAGATCACTGTTCAAGAGGATTTTGAGCAAGACACTTTCTTGGTTTGATCAGCCTCACTGTTACCTCACCTTACGTTTCTGCGAAACAACGTTGAACCCCTTGCTAACATGAACCACCTTTGAGAAAGAGGTGAACATCTCTCAGATAATTAAATTCTTACATGCTTTGTAAAGATAAGCATCTGTGGATTGGAGAATGATGCTATGAGGACCTCCACTAACAGAAGCCATCAGCTTATGGCTATATTTGCTGTCCCCAGAAAATCAACAACTCTGTGAAAAGCTTCAGTCAGAGCCTGCACCTTCTTACCTTAGACAAAAGATGCAAATCTGTAGGGAAATAGGCTTTATCAATTCCAGCTTCATGAAATTACTTTGATTATTTTGATGTTGGTTTTGTTGTGATTCTAATCTTGTTTTTTCTCAGGAGTGGGGATAAAAAAAAAAAACCACGACCATTTTGTATCATGTAAACAATCCATGGATTTAGATTGGTTGTCTGTGAGAAGATTAAGAAATCTAATTAGGCTGGAAAGTTCTTTTTCAAATGGGCAAAAATTATTTCCTTGACTTAAAGCAAAATCGCATGAATGATCGAAGAATAATAGGGATTGTACTGCATCTGTTTTCTCCCATTTGAGGATGTATTAGTCTGTCATTAAGTGATTATACACCTTTTAAAATTCTCCTTGTTTATTTAATGCTAAAATACATTTCAGAATAAATAGGATTTTCACTGCTATTTCAGGCTGTTTTATTGGTTTTTGAGGAGAGAAACCTAAAACTAGATTTGGAGGAAAACAGGTAGATTTTAAAACCTGACTTAATTCTGATGTACTTGGTCAGTAACAGCATTGGAAACAGTCCCCTTACAGCCTCTAAGCTGTGAAAACAGAGGATATGCTGTTATTACTGCAGCTTCGTGCAGTTTGTTACCTACTCAGAACAAGTCACTAATTAAAGTTTCAGAAAAGAATATTACTGCATATAGCTGTGAAACATGGTCCAAATCAATACAAGATATTAGTGGACAGTTTTCACTTTGTTTATGCTGTTTCTGTCTGTGATTAGAAACTATTTACTGCAATTTTTTATTTCTAGACTAGAATAAATGCTTTTTGCTAGGCTTTTGCCTTAAAGTAGTACACAACTCTTCATTTATAATTGTTTGTAGTTTAATCTGTTTCAATTTAGAGAGCTATTTTTTAATGTGCTTTGCATGTGCCTGCTCCCAGAAACATGTGCTAGACATATTTCAAATACCTATGTCAAAAAAGGCATAAAACATGGATATGCTTATATGCAATCAGTTCTCTGATTAAAAAATTTTGATAGAAAAAGTTGAGCAGTATTTATTTTGGGGGTTAATTATTTTGACTATGTCTAAGTCAAAATGATCAAAATCTATTACTGACTAGTAGGCGTTCTGCCTGTGTAAATTATTTGAGTGGTGCCAGTTCTCCTGCCTTTTCCTCAACTTTTGCTGTTCCCAGTCAATTGCCCTGTTAGACATAATTTACTTTGAGTATAGATTGAGATAGTTTATCTCCTTTGATGTTAAGTAGTAGTAGTAGTAGTTAAGAGTTATTAAAAGTTTCAACTGCCAGTGCGTTGGATATACAAATTTCAAAATTAATCTTCCCATTCAATTTATTTTAATACAACACTTTTCACATTGTGAAAATTTTACTTTGTTTAGCTAATCTTTTCTCTGTTTACTGACACTTCAAATGTATTCTTGAAAATGCACCTTGTTAGTATTTAAATGACATTCCTAACCTTAGCAAGCCATCATACTGCACCTTTTCCACAGATTAGGATTTTGTAGGTCCTCTCTCCAAAATCCAAAGATACATTTTATTTTGCCAAAAAGGGATGTGAGCAAATGGCTAGTGAATAGAGAACTATGAAATCTTAAAGACTCCACAAGTAATTAAGTTTTGAGGGCAAGAAAAAAATAATTATCTTTATTGATGGCAGGTGATTTTTAAAATACAAAAAAAAAATAAGGGGCAGGGGGCTGTTAGGCTGTCTTCTCCTCAGGCATATAAATGCTTTGGAGCATTTTTACAGTTATGTTCATCTTAATGTACATTACTACCTTAGGTTAATTTGGCTTGCTAATGCATGTGAAAAATTATACTTTATCTGGGTTGATGATGCCATCTGAATTTGTCACAATTATATTAAAAAAGCATACGGGAGAATTACCACCCACTCTGATGCTGTTATTTTGGGGGGTAAGAGATCATAAGGTTTGGGGAGTGTAAATGCTTTTTTAATAATCCAGCTCTTGCTGGCCAGTGTAATCTTGCTGTAGGAGTGCCTGTCCCTAAGGCTCTAAATCCTGTGATGGAAAGTGTAGTACCAAGTGGTATGGGAGGTTTGGAATGGTGTCAGTATTTGTCTCTTCCCTCAGCAGAATTACTGGGCTCCAGCTCCTTTCCTGCAGCAAGGGAGAAGTTCTGCAGTTGGAGAGGAAGAGAGGAGCAGCAGAACAGCTACTGCACCCTTCCTCCTACCCATTCCCAACACATGCACCTGCAATGCTCCCCTGCTGCTGAAGTAGAGAAGCTCTGTGAGCATCCCTGGTTTAGTGTTGGGGAAGGAAGCAGACTTAAGATTGTGGACAGCTGGGCCATTCCTGGTACAGATTTCATACAGAGAATTAGTACAGAATAGGTACTATTCTTGGAAGTTCACATTCTTGATTTATAATTCTGCTGCCATTTTATAAAGATAAGCTCTCAGGCAAACAGAGAAAGGAGACAATTTTGTGTGTATTCATATGAGTAAAGAGTCTGATGTTTAGAGCTGAACTTGTCTATTCTCCTTGCCTATTCAGGAGAAGAACTGGTGAGGTTCTTAATTCTGTGAAGTTTATCTTATGTTACTGCACAGCAGGGCCATGGAGGAGTATCTGAGCATCAGCAACTTGTGCAGATTCGTTAGAAATTGCAGCCCACAGGGAGGCTCTCTGGAAGAGTAGCAGTGGAAAAACTCTGCTGTCTTGGAGTTATCAGAGACGCAGATTCCTTCCTCCCCACTGACTTCTGAGGAGGTTTTCTGAGCGTGATGTTGAGCTTATGGTTTAACTTTGGGGGAGATTTATTCTTTAGGCATTTATATAGTAGTTTTATTTCAAGTGGGTTTATTTATTTCATGTTTTATACAGATTGCTTGTGCATATGGGCACACATAACTTTCATTCACATTGTTGTAATATTCTCTTTGCAAAGCGAAGGTAAATGTTTACTCTGCCTTCCAGGGAAAGTTTTCTAATCACAGTGTCAGTGTGTGATTAGATTTGATCATCCTGTTTTAATGTGGCATCTTTTATTATTTTTCATTATCAACTGCTTAATAACCTGACAGTCTGCATCAGAGACAGTACCTTGTATGGATTCATGTTAGAAATGATCATGCTTCTTTTTAGCTTATCAAGATCTATCTGATTTGATATACTGGAAGATTAACAGGTGCCTGCTAGGTAAATAGTAAGCACATTATAAGGATGTGGAAAGATTTCTATGTTAGAAAGTATGGAAAATCTCAAACCCGGGACCTGTCAGAAGACTATTTATTTCAGTTTTTAAAAAGGGAGTTACAGGATTTCCATCTTAAAACGGGGGGGGGGGACGGACAACGACGGGATGGGGACCGGGGACGACGGACACGGACGGACAGGACAAAAACTCAGCTAGTCCTAAAATAGTCTTATGAGTTTGATGTAACGGAAGAAAATGTATGACTTCTAAGCCTATCTAGAACAATTCAGTGTTTTATTTTTCAGCTTAAATTTATTTGCTTAATACAGAACAGAAATATGGAGAATGGTACCCAATATTATATTCAGTAGGTTAGTAGTATATTCAGTCCAGGTTCTTATCTCGCAGGCAGATTTATGTTGGAGACATATTGTCTATGAAGTGTCAATGACTTCAGTGGCAATATCCACAGATTTAAGGGTCTGATAATGACATTTTGGCTGTTAACATTTTGATTGCGTTCATTCCAGATGAATTCTGACACCATTCAGTTTCTAAACAGGAATGCTTGACCCACTCTTCAAAAGGAGGTGAAAAAACCCCTGTTCTTCAGCCCTGTTCTTGATCAGTGAAGTTGCACGAGCTAGCTGCCCAGATTTCCTCAAATCTACTAATGTAAACATTGAAATCTGCTAGCATTTGTATAAACATCGAATTGTGGCATTACTCTTTTGAAGGGTTGAAAATACTCGCAAAATGACTGGCACATAAAAAAGGCTCCTGTCTGGACCAGCCATAGTACTGGTAGGAGATCTTTTGTTCACTTCATCCAATTATCTTTCGGATGGTCAAATGGTACAAAAACTAAAAAGGCTAAGGTTCCTAACCCTCTTTCTTTTTTTTTTTTTTTAATCTTCTGTGGACTTTTTATAACAGAACATGCAAAAAATTAATTTCAGCAAGATATTTAGCTCATTGGTACTGAACTTGCCAAGGCCATTATATCTACTGTGACTATTTTAAAGGTGATTTTGTGCAAGAATGAAAATAGTCCAGCAAATATCAGTGAAGCAGGAATTTTTGACTGCATAGGAGAAAAGAATATGTAGCTGTGTGATGCCTATTAAACCAGAGAAAAAGCAGCTGTCATCCAGTGCAAAAAGTTCTGAAAAAGTTCTATTTAGAAACAGTTCTGTCTACATAACATTTTCTACTCCTTTTTATTGTGGACTTTTACATGGCAAAATATTTGTGAATTTATATAAATCTACTGGTGGGTGGAGGTGATTCTGGCATTTGCTTTTGGAGGGAAATATCTCTATTGACAGTTCAGTTTACCTCTTACTGCATCAAAATCATTTTACATGCTGCCTTATTCATATACTGAGATGATGCTTTTAATGTTGTTACATAGCATTAATAATAATTATTATAGCTTTAGTATTAAGAGTAATTCAATATTTATGTTGTAGCTGTCTCTGGAAAACAGTATCGTGTTATGTGTGTATAAAGGGAGCCTTTGAGGAGCCTAGTGTCTAACCTAAGCTAATACTCAAAGCTCGCTGTATAGCTAAGGGCGAGAGCTTTGTATCTTTGTGGCTTGATTCTATCCTAAGGTAGATGGGGTGCGTTGTTTGTGGACGTCCCTGTCTTTCTTAAGCAGCTACCTTGGATGCAATGCATACATTTTAGAAAGATAAATTTATGAGGAGATAAATACCATTCATAGAAAAAACAACAGGACGTGCTCTAAAAGGGTTACAATCTGTCAGTCAGGAAGGAGCTGGGAAGACAAATAAAAATAACTGTAGCATACTGAATGCTTGGGCAATAGTCACAAACTCTTCCTACCTGCTTTCCATATAAACCCTGGACTAGAAGTCCACTGCTGTGAGCAATGGATTTAATTAAACATATATCAGCTAAAATCTACTGTGGGCAGAACATGGATTTGGGCTAGCATTTAGTGGAGAGGAACACAGAAGGAGCAAGATACAAAAAAGTGTGTTTGTGTTTTCACACGTGTGCTTGTATGTGCCCATTCTGTGTGTGTATTATAATGACTGCATCAAAATGGAAGCTTATCCTGGTTTTGACATGACAGTGTTCTTCCTAGTCTGAAAACATAAGGTGTATGCATCCTTGACTCTTGTATTTCAAGACTGGGATGTAGAATAATTCTTATGATACAGTTGCTATAGTGTGTCTCTACATTTTATCTTGAACGCTATAGATAAAGGTATTTCTTGCAGGATCATGATCTAAATTAAAAAGCATTCAACAGTAATAAACATACTATTAAAAAATGTTTCTGTGATCACTGTCAATGTTTACTTGCAAGTATATAAAAACCACACATATAATTACAAATATTTTAATAAAATCTCTAATCTAAACCTCGAGTATAGCTCATTTACGTGAAATTTGGTATTTGCTTCCTCCAAACAGATATATAGTAATGAATGTATGAGGCAATTTGATTTCTTGAGCAACTGGCCTTATCTAGGATGATTTTCCAAAGCTTTTCACAGGCTTTTAAACTATGGAACTTGAGAAATATTTTTGAGGAGAAAAGCTCCCTTGGTGATTTGAACTGTTATCACTCTGAATTATAAAATGTATCAGTTCCTACAATTTTCCAAAGTATATTTTACTGTTTAAATGGGTGGGTTTTTTCCTTTGGTAATTGTATGTGTAGGAGGCACTATTAACAAAGGTTCATATTACTATAGCATAGCATAAGAGCTGTAATTGCCAACTGAACATTACTTTGCATGAAAAATATTCTTAAGTGCTTTTGTTGATATGAAAATTAATTCGAGATATCTTGAAAAACACATGTAATTTTTTTCTTTCTATTCTGTGGTCCTCTTCCAAAAACAAGGTCAGCTCTTTTTTTCTCCAACAGATTTGGTCTTGTGATGGTATTGTGTGTGCCTGTTTTTTAATGATTTTGAAAGCTTTTGCTTCTCAGAGACCTTCACATTTTCATCAAACTTAGGTATTGGATTTTTATTAACATGTTTGTTTATTTATTTAGATGCTTACTGGTCACTGATAGGGGAAAAATAGTAACTCAGTGCAACATTCCAGGCACCTTGGTAATCTTAAAAATAAATTAATAAGCAAATTATTATATTACATTATTAGAAAAGATTTATAAGCACCATAGTGGCAACCCCATTTCCTTTTGAAAAAGTGTTTATGTGAGTCAGAAGCATATTGTTGTCCATCAACCATGTTATCACTGTTAAGAAGAAAAAAAAAGAAGAGAAAAATTGAAGCAGATTTTTCCATGTTAGCAGAGAACATCACGTAATTTGGGGACCCTAACTCATCTGATTTTTTTAATAGATGAAACATTTAAATAGCAATTAATAAATGTAAATATTTTGCATTTTGGTTAAATTCTATATTTTGTATTCCCATTGGGTTTTTTCATGATTTTGTTCTTGAGGACAGACACCTATAGGAAAGGTGTTCACTTTCCAACTTAAGGAAACTGAAGATGAGAAGATGACAGTTGGGTTAGCCGATGTACCGAACAGTTTGAGAGGCAGAAAGGAAAATTAATAGGGGGTTGTTTCCCCAAATACTGTTTTGGGGAAGTTCTTCTCTGACATAAAATTTAATAGCAGCAAAGTGTAAAAATTCTTCTTGATCCCTTTCTAACTGCTTTTACAGTTAGTTATAAATGTTATGATGGAATCAGGTGGGTTTTGATTTTGTTTGTTTAAACAGTAGTTCATTTGTTATAGATCATTTTACAAATAATATATTAAGACAACCATTTCCCCAAACAAACTGAATAAAAACATAGTGCTTCTGTCCATGGTTTGAGGTCTGTCTTAGTGCTAGAGTTTTTATTTTCCAGAAACATGGTTTCCCAAAGCATAATTAGTCTGTGCTCACTTTCATTGCAGCCCTTTGTCATTGATTTGCACACACACTTTCTCTCGGAGCGTTTCTCATCTAAGGAACAGTCCTTTATAAAACCATCGTAAGACAAAATCTCTGGCCTTTGCCTTTGGTTTTGGGGAAACTTACCAGCTTTTGCAGTGGAACCTACAGGTTTTTTACGAATAACTCTTAAACAAAGAAAAGTAGTTATAATCCTTGTTTCCTGTCTTACACATAACAGTATAATAATAACACCCAGTAATTCCTCATCTCTCATTATATAATTTAATTTTTGGGAAATCATCATCAAATCCTTAGCTGATACCCAACAAAATACTATATATACAAGGGATTGTTTGCTTTGTAAGATGACTCATCATCCCTTCGAAGCCTTTAATTATTAAGAGGTTTGGGGGTTTTTTCCTTTTATTTGAATATTTTTAATTTCCTAGGTTTCTCTCTCACATGAGAATAATCCATTTCTTCAGACTCGTAACTATGTTAAACCTGGATTCATGTAATTCACTCTTGTGACCAGAGCACAATGGACTGCAAACTTGAAGTTTTCATATAACTCTGACAACTCATACAGTGCATGTCTTTTACAGAGTTTTTAAACATGATTCATTTCAATATCTGAATTCTAGTGAAGGGTTCACATATTCAATAAAAGTAAAACAAATTGGTACATATGTGGGTATGAATATGTATATGCATATATATGTGCATGGCTATCCATATGCCACACCTAAAAGACATGAGTTCAGCAGTCACTTTCTTCTGCTAAGGCTAGTAAGGCTTCCTGTGAACACCTGATAAGAAAATATTAGAGGACTGATGTTAGAGGACCCCAAGTTCTAACATGTATTTTTGCAGATTTCAGCAAGTCACGTGCATAGGTTCATGTGCTTTGTAATCATCACATCTGTTAATGTGTTTCAAGAAATAGACCACTTATTCTAACTTTCTGTCTTTATTAGATGCTTGACTCATGTAAAGTATAATGTAGCTGCAGAAAATATTAATAGTTAGAATTTCAGGAGGAGTAATTGCAGATGAAACTTTAAAGGGAACAGTTAATTTCTCTGAAAGAAGAATGGAGCTTTAGTTAAGCTAAATGCATACAATCAGTAATCTTGAAATTTAAAATCAAAGTTAAGGATGCCCTGGTTTTATAACAGAGATACCAAGAACATTTTTACAGGGCTATGTTTATTTCCTTTCAACTTCCTAGGTTCCCTACAGTTAGATTTTTTTTCTTTTATTCAGCTATTTTAATTGCTATTAAAATTGCTATTTTAATTTTTAGTCTGGGAAGGTTAAGTTTTACTCCCTATTTGTGCAAGTGTTCTGTGCAAACAGTTCCAAAATTTTTGCCTGGATGAAAACAAATGCAGAACATCAATGCTCTAGAATTGCTACCAGCCCTTGTTTCTTCTTTCAGTTTGGGAAGTCTGTTAGGTCGCCAAGCTTTGCTTTGAGAGAGAGACATCTTTCTGTCTGTGACGAATAAGGGAACAGGCTCTATATTAAGACCAGTTAATTCTTGCTCAAGAAACAAAGGTAAAAGGACAGGAGAGAGATAAGGACCGAAGTAGAAAACTGTCGTGTTGAGATTGCTATGACACTTTGCACGTATGAGGAATGTTCTTAAATGTTGCGTTTCAGGTTGTGTACATTTTGTCATTTATACAACAAAGGTTTTTCACATCTGTTTAAAGTGTTGTGAAATACTGCTAATGCATTTGAATAAAACACACTTTTATTGTCTGACTTTCATTTGCTGAGGTTTTATGCAAGTGTTGAGAGGAAATGTTATATGCAAGGAAGAGTTTATCTGATTTTCATGTTAAGTGTGCTATTGAAAATGTTTACGTTGCTCAGGAATGGTGTCAAAGTGCAGTCCTGTTTTACCAAGAGCTTTTGTAAGATCAGTTTTAGGCTGAAGGTGGCCACTGGCGGTGTTATGTAGAATCCCACTCTACAGGCCGTTTGATTGTGGGTCACAAAAATAAACGTATGGGACATTAGGATTAGTAGACTGCTGTACTGTGAGTTGTCAAATGAAAAGCTTAATGCAGATCAGCTGATGAGGGATTGTAGTGCAGCCTTTCATTTAGTTAAGGTTTTAGCTTTGGCTCCTCTGTCAGGTTTTCCCTTTCAGTGTCAAAAGAAATTGGCATGGTACACTGGAAAAATATAAGGAGATTTAATTAGTGGATGTATTGGGATTACCCTGGGCTGGTAATGCATTGTGCTTTTTAGGTTTTCAAATGCTCTTTAAGATTGATGTAAAAGCCCAATGAAATGTATATAGAGTCATATAAATGCCAGACAGTCCTTTCTGAAAGGTACAGTGCATTCCCCAAAACATTTCAACTAAGGCTTATAAAATACAGAAGCACATTTAACATTTAGTGAGTGTTTCTGTGAATATAGTAGAATTCTTACACATTGAATCAGAGTCTTTAAGCAAACAATTCAAAGTTTAATGGTAACTATATATAGATGTATGCCTGTTAAGCATAGAAATAAAAACATTGAAAGCATCAGTGTCCTTTATCATGTTGGGTCTTCTAGCATTTATTCTAATGGTTGTTTTAAAAGCTGTATTGGTTGTCTAATAAGTAAGTAACAACCTTCTCGGAGAAAAAGCATGTGGTCTGTTGTTTTGAAGTTTCACAACTGCATTTAAAATGTTCTTGATAAAATTAATGTGATGTGGTTGCCAAGGATATTTGCCAGAAGTAAAGTTTTAGGTGGTTGAAGGAGGTGGAAGGGAAAAGGAATGATTAAAAAAAACTTATTGCAAGCTATTTAGCTTTTAGGCCTAACTCACTAGATTTCAAAGCAGTTTTTTATTTACTTACTTTTAAATTGCCTGATGGCTGCTAATGGTTTCATCTTTCCCTCTCCCATGGAACTGCAGAGAAAAATAATATTTTATATCATAGAATCATTTAGGTTGGAAAAGACCTTTAAGATCATCAAGTCCAACCATTAACCTATCACTGCCAAGTCCACCACTAAACTATGTCCCTAAGCACCACATCTACATGTCTTTTACCTCCAGGGATGGTGACTCCACCACTTCCCATGCCATATCTGTTTTCATATTAAAAATGTAGGCCCAAAAAATTTCCCCCTAAAACCTAAACAAAACAAAGAAAAAACTGATTAAGATTTCTTTTTTCTCCATTAGTTTTAAAAATCTATTTTTGGTGAGCAGTACAGGCAGGCTTTTTTGTGCAATTACATGCTGCGTCTTTTATTTGATAAGAAGAAGTTGAAACATACATGCGCAAATTGAATTTTATTTCTCATATAAGAGGAAAGAAACCACATTTTACTTGCTGAAAAGTAGAGCACATACAAATATTGAGTTATTTACTTGGTTTCCTTAGAAAAAGTAAACATGAAACAATTGTAGCATCATCATCATCATGTATTTAGATAGTGGTTTTCCTATTTTGCAACCACATGCAAACTTCTGCCATGGACTTTAGTAGTATTCAACATACATAACAATATTTTTTCTGGTTTTTTGAATGTACAGGAGTGATGACCATCTACTCTACATTTGGTCATTTTCTGTGGTAGACTTATTCTTGTATATGTTTTATCTCTCTATATGTAAAAGACAATGTACAATACATGACCCTAACTCTGATTTGAATTGTAAATAATTAAAAAATAGAATAATTTTATATTGGCTATGTTTGCACAAAAAAAAGGCACTGATTATTTGGTAATTTGGCTTTCTCTAAGTCAGCTACTTCAAAAATGAGATCTGTATTTTAAATACATATTTTGAAAATCATATGGCAAAAGTATGCATATAGATGGTTGAGCTTTTGTTCGGAGAAATGTGAAAAAAGGAGTGGATGCAACTGTTAAACAACTGAAAATGATAAATAATCCGACAGTTTACTTTAGACACTAATGGAGCCTAAAAGCTTTTAAAATGACAGAAATTTCACCAACTTCAGTGATTCATAGGATTATTTTTGTTATACAGGTTGGTCATATAGCTGGCAGTTTTCTTTTCATGTGACTCTTGTAAATTATTGTACTCTGTTATCTGAGTGAAAAGCTGTTAGAGTTTTGTGAAGGAATACGACAACATCACTTCAGAAGATTAAAGCAATTCCCAACTGTACATGTATACAATTCCTCCACACTTTTTTACTCTTTTTTGTTGATGTAACCCTGGAAGAAAATGTGCTACTATTGTGATGGACTTTAAAAATGTATCTTACTCTACATGAAATGCGCTTTTGCACAATTGTATCGCTTCATGGAACAGTGATTTCTGTTTACTGCATCCTGGTTTATACATACTAAAATGTAGTGTGTTTGGTCTGTAGTATGACATAAAGCATATTTTTATTATATTGCACCTTCTAAAATAACACAGATTGTAGAATACCCTTTAGTCACTTAGTGTCAAGTCTAATGAAATTCCTGTTTAGCATCGACTGTTTTCCTTTCAAATGTTTTGACAGTAGTCAGCCCTGTTAAGTGCTTTCCGTATTAGGCTCCGGTAGCTTGGACGTAACCTGATCTGTGTTTTGTTTCAGTGTGTTGTCTGCTGACCCAAAGAACACTTGCATTAGCTGCATTGATCAATCCACATCACATCTCATCATTTAGGAGACAATTAATACTGCGACGTAAAGACTCCCCAGAGCATTTTCTTAGGGCTGGATTGCTTTACACAGAAACCACAGGAGTTGTTTGCAAAAGGGGGAGGAAGCCAAGTAGGAAGAAAAAGCATTAAGAAAGCTTTGTCTAGGAACCAAGTGTCATTTTGTGTGGTGACTTCCACTTATGTCATTTAAACTCTGTTTTGACGGAATGTTTTGGGGAAAAAAATTAACTGTATTTTGAAGTTGATTTGTTGAAAAGACACTATAACAGGTCACATATAAATTCGAAAAATCTTGCTGTTGACAAATAGGCATTTGGTTGTGATACGTTTATAACTTGCTGTTAAGAGTGTAATCATTTTAACTATATTTTATCTCAAGGATTATTAACCTGACAGCTTTTGAAATACTGATTGACATGTTTTAATCCTAATTGTAATTATTTTTAAATAACATATTTTAATAGAGAAAAAAATGTTTTTCTCATTCTATCAGTTTTGCTGTAGAGCTTCTTCCACGAAGTTGAATTTCAGTATTGCCTGATACTGTTTCTTAAGAAAAAAGTCTTTGAAAGATTTTAAGTGTACATGAATACATTAATTTAATGAGCAGGCAGGGCTCTTAGTGTGCTGTTTCATCTTTAGGTAATGAAATATTTAATTTTTAGAGATCATCCACAGAAGCAGACGAGAAGCATTTACTAATAAAAACCAATTTTTTTCTTGCAGATGACTAAGATTACTGTACTATTCTCTGTTAAAGACTATGTTGCAGTGTTGTAAGGAGCGTATCTTAAGATGAGTTGATAACAGTAGATATTACTAAAGACATAAAATTGATAGGAAGGGAATTTTAGGGAGGAGGTTACTTATCTCCCTGGTACATTTCTCTAATCTATGTATTGCCTGTGATTCTGTGCAGATTGTACAATGATAATGAGGCCAACTAACATGTTGTGAACTTCAGAAATCATTGCAAATTTGTTAGTATTTACCACATCATTGCATTGTAATTTTCATTTATTTAGGTAGAGTGAATGAATTTTTCATCAGAAAAGATTCACGTGTGACCATATCAATAATATTTACTAGGAATACATCAATGACAAAAATTATATTTATTTTTGTGGTAATTCCATGGCTCAAATTTGTAATTTTACTTCCACCACTGTAATCTTGAAGCAAAACGTGCACTGGCATTGAATAGAGATATGTATCTGGCATATCTTTGGCAGTATTATTATGTTTTCAGGAATACACTAATATCATGATATTTCATGTTATAATTTTCTGCTGTTAGTAGAACTGTTCTACTGGTATTTGAAGGTAAAAACATGGTGATGAAAAATCATTAATTTGAGTATCTTGGAAACGTACAGAATGTGTTTGTGGAAGTATGTACTACCTGAAATTTCAAAGCAGTTATACTTGAATGTCTAGGTTGTCTTGTTTTGTTATTTCTGCAGAACAAAAGTGGAAACTACAATACTCCCTTTTAAGTTTCATTTTTCCAACTCTTGTTAGATCCTGTTTTCCAAGTCAAAACTGATTTTGTGACACCTATTTAATTGGTTTGCTATGTGGAATACAGTGCGGTGTCATTCTTGTTTCCTTAGAATCAATACTGTTTGTTTATATTCTTTGTGTAGTAAGGATGTATCAAGCTGTAACCGAATAATAAAAAAAGCTTTTTTGCTATACAGTAAAGCCATACAAGATCATCTAAAACCACCTAGTCACAAAAATAAATGAAGTATTTTTCCACAATTCTGCATCCATCTTTGGCCATCTTGTAGATGTTTTTAATTAAGAAATCAAAGAAATAAGGACTGGTGTGGTTTTTTGGTAACACAAACAGCACAATTTCAGTTTGGAAAAGGGTTGTGTGGCAATGTAGGCTTTGTCTAAGCCAAAAAAGAAATTCTCTAGAAATAGAGAATTATAACTAAAGCTATGGTAGTTATTTAATGTTTGTTGGTAATCTGCATAGAATTGCAAATTCTGTGAGGTAGTATACAAAAGATGAGATAAACATTGCACATCAGACTGTCTTTCTCCAGGCTACAGGGACAGGCAAGTCACAAGAGTCAATGAAATTAAAGGTGAGAGTAAGTAATGGTGATATAAGGGAGAGGGAGTGACAGCCAATACAAGTGCTTCAGACTGGAGAGGAGAATTGAGCAAAATGATACAGAGCAGAACAGAACGGTTAGAACTGAAAACCAGGCAAAACTGAAATGACAAGAAACAGAGGATTACACTTTGCTGCAGAGTTTGGGAATGAGGAACATGTTCAAGGACTGTTTTTCTTAAGCATCTGTCCTGTCTTTACAAATGAGTACGGTGGGAAAGTGTCCCCTCCTCTGCTTCATTGCAACCAAAGGTCTAGTATTCTTACATGTAGAATAAATATGTATTTCACCTATGAGACTTATTTGAAAGTGTATAGTGTTTTCCCACAACCTAGAACATGGATGCTTAGAAGGTAGTCACGTGGAGTCTAGATATCCTGCATGAATGGTATTCAGCATAACTCTAAACAGAAGTTCTTGAAATGTAATTTGTGGGGTATTGACTACTTATTTGGTACAAGCTTTCATAATTTCCAACTGCTAAATCACATTAAAGACAGCTTAAACTCCATGTATTCAGTAAATAATTGCAGTTATTGCAGGAATGTTGTAAGGTAGGAAGGTTATAAAAGACAAAGTGGATACTCAAATATATAAGATCAGTTGGCCTTGAAAGGTCTTGCCATAACAACTTGCAGCTGTTTTAAGAAATGATCTAATAATGTCTACATTAAATGAATGTATTTGCAGTTCAGGTGTTCATTACAAAAGCTTATTCCAAGTGCCTCTATAATACTAGCTATTATGCTCAACCTTGTGTTACCTAAAAGTTGTACAACATTTTAGGCTGATCTAGAACTGGACCAAAATCATTTAAAAGGCATGTATTCTGCACACGCTTACCTTATTTGCTAATATTTCCAACAAAACCTAATGGGTTTTGTTCTTTTATTTTTTTTTTTTCTTCTAATTTATATTATCCAGATTGGCTTGGAAAGTTATGTGTTTGTAGGATCTACACAAAAAGGAGTTGTTTAAAACATCTTCAGACCATCAGTATGTTATCTTTTGGAAATATCTCCTTTCACTTGTATGTTTACAGAGGTATTGCTAGTTGGTTTTGCAAGGTTGCTTTTGAGTGCCGTCTTTATGCCATAATTGAAGCAGTTTGCGGGATCTTGAAGAATCCGCTTTATTCAGATCAACTTCTGGTATTTGCAGGTACTACAGAGCGGGTGTGTCTGATCCAGGGAACAGTTGAAGCACTAAATGCAGTTCATGGCTTCATTGCAGAGAAGATTCGAGAAATGCCTCAAAATGTGGCCAAGACAGAGCCTGTCAGCATTCTACAGCCTCAGACCACTGTTAATCCAGACCGCATCAAACAAGTGAGTTTTTGGTTGGGAATAGAGTCACAGCAGCTCCTTAGAAGTCTTAAAACTTTAAGGCTGTGAGGGGTCAACATATCATGTTCTTTAAGAAAATTACCCTTTAGTAATTCACTGGTCCTCTTTTTCCTTATACTTACGTGTTCCATGTTTCTCAGCAGTTCTTTTAGACAGTGTTTTATAAGTTTCAATGACACGCTCTAATGTGTTTCTTTCATAAACTTTTGTTTACTGTATAAGGTGATAATACATTTCTAGGTTTTACTTAAAGATCAATGAATTTTAATCTTAAAAAATGAATCTCTTTGTAAATCTTTAGCGTTACTAAAAATCACAATTAACTGAATGTTTCCTACTTTTATGTATATAAAATAAAAACAAAAATGTTAATTGTTGGGTTTTATTAGATCCTATATTAGATACTTTAAAATCTTACCTGTAAGAACTTGAAAATATAAAGATAATTTACTTGGGATGTTTTCTACAATTTCATTTTATGTTATTTTTGGCATCTTTTTGCCTGTTTTACACTGACTTCTTTCAAAATTTATGGGCAATGCAAAATATATTTGCAAGGTATTATTGATCTAGTATATTTTAGTTCATTACATTTTCCAGAACAATTTTAATTTTTTAAAAAATTGCCCTGTAAGGAGAGTGTGAAATGTGTCATACAGGATTTAAAATTATTTTCCATTGCATTGAATAAGAAAAAGATGAAGAAATGAGTGAACATTAGTAAAATTTTGTCTTGTCTCTCTATCCTATATAGGATAGATTTTAGTTTGTCACCTGTCCTATATGGGAAAAGATTGTTTCGTCCTTCTACACTAGCAAGATTCAGTGTCCTATAAAGTAATTTGGTAACTGTATGCAATTACTTTACTTTGTATATAGTGACATACACAGAATGCTTATATGAAGATGTGTTTGAACACGATGACTTTGGCACTATCAGACTGCTTTAGGTTGATGAAACTGTGCATAAGCCATTGTATATTATTTCTATTATTTACTACTATATTATTTTTTCTGTATATGCAATACTTTTACATAAAAAATACGCTAGATAATTTATAAGAAAATACTAAAAAGAAAAGCTCCAATTTTATAAGATTAGTTTCTCAATTATTAGACAGGAAAATTATTATGCCTGAGATAGAGATAAAAAGCTGAATAGATCTGTATTTTGAATGGCTTTTCTGCTCATAAAATGTTAGATTTTATGCCAATACTTCTTAAACCAATGGGAAATGAGTGTTCTCTGTTACAATGAAAAGTGCTTTTCCCCTTTGCAATGAAATGAAGCTAATTTTTAGGTAAGTCAGTAAGATCTAGATTACAGAAACGAGATTATAGAGCTGTTTAGTGACATACCTAAATACTTCCTGTCTTGTATCTGAAGTTGATATAGCTTGTCCACAATACTTCTCCAGAAAACTTATTTGTAAAGATCTTGAGGGTTTTTTCAGTTTGTGTTTTGTTTCGGTTTTGGGTTTTTGGTTTTTTGTTTTGTTTTTTGTTTTTTTTTAGTTTGGTTGGTTGGTTTGGAGTTTGTTTGTGGTTTGTTTTTTTTAAACACAATTCCATGTTTGGAGTGTTAAATTAAATTCTGGAGGGATGGATTAGTGAACAGAGCCGCTGCCAGTGAAGTTAAGACACAGACTAAATAAAACGTATAACTCATAAGACTGTGATTTATTGACTGGCTCTACATCTTAAAATGTAAATATATTACCTGTATACATACAGGTGCATAATAATATGGCTGCAAATATTTGGAGATACGCATGCGCATATGTTGAGCAGTTTTTACCACAATTAATTTTTTAACTTCTCTTTTAATGAATCTATTTATGATAAATTCATACGCTATAAATATTGACTCAATAAATCTAAAATCCATTATTTTTACCAAGAAGTGAAATTGTTAGCTTAGAAATAGAGTTTGCAGTGAAGTAATCTATCCTCCAATGTCAGAATATCCTGTATCTTAATGAAAGATATAATACCTCTATTTAAGAAATTAAAAGGATATTTTATAACGGGTAATTGTGATCTAGAACTCCAGTGTAGCTTTTTTTTTTTTTTTAATAGCAGACAGGTTACAATGTGACTAAAATGATCAGGATAATGTATAATACAAGTCATTTTGAACTTGGAAAAAAATAAGACTATGAATTACAATTTCTTCTTTTACACAAACTTTTACATGGTTCTTCCTGTCTTAGAGTACTACCAAAGAACTTTGGCACCCAAAGTATCTTGTTGCAGATTGAAGAAAGTAGACTTAGCATTTGAGATCAAGAGTTGATTTGAAATAATAAATTTTACCTTCATTAGGAACTTTGAAGATATTTTTGGTGTTTTTTCTAGCTGTTTCTACCAAAAAGCAAAGGTAGTTTTCTGTCCATGAATGAAGATACCTGTAGTTGAAGCCTTGCAATGCCACCCATGTCTATATGAGCATGCAGCTCTCATTTCTCTATTGTCATTTCTTTATCCTGGGCTGCTTTACTGACACTCGCCTCAGAGAAGCAAGATAAGAAAGGAAATAGCTTCTGGCTACAGTTTCAATGAAGGAAGTCAGTAGATAAACCCTTTGCTGAATGCTTGAGTTTCAGCACTTTCTGTCTTCAGGAAAGGCATGGATATACATGGAGGCTGAGTCTGGCCTGGCATTTCTACTTACTAATGGAAGTCACTATCCAAACATTCTGGTCACTTTCTAATTTCAGCTTTTTCAGCTTCACAAGATTTGCAAACAAATCTATCTGGTTCCTTTTGAGCCTTCTCCACTGCATTTTTCCACATCTCCTAATCCTATGGACTTATCAGTAGATACCAGGTAGTTCTCTCCTCCAAGCAGATCTGATAGATATTTAATTGACAAATGTTTGCATCTTTTATCCCTATGTAACATAGGCAATCTCTTCTGTGCCCTTTTACTTCCTAGAAACTGCTATGAGCATCTAACCTCTCTTTTCTCTCTCTATTAGTTGAAGCATCACTCCAACTCTTTCAGACTATATTGTAACCCAGGGGAACAGAATACAGTTTTCATAAAGTGATCAGGAGCCTGAGCTGTTTTGGCTTTGTAATTAGCATGCAAAGCTTTAAATTTCACCTCTAAATTAATAGCAGCTCCTATGAACAATGGAAAAGCCTGCATAATGTGGTCTTTTCATATCACCTTCTTCAGAAACTATTGCTGCTTCTTTGTATGTTAGTTGAATATTCCTTCCAGCTTTCAGTCGTTTTACAGATAGCAGGTGCTGTAGCAGCCTGTCCAGGAAGCACATGGAATCAGAGACTGCCATTGCAGAACTGTGCATTATATAGAAGGAAAGATGTGTGATCTTATAGGTAACTCTGCTTTAAGCAGGAGTTTGCACTGTGTGGCCTTCTGAGATCCCTTCCAACCTCAATCATTCTTTGATTCTGTGAAATGTTTAGCTATTGAAGCATGGACAAAGGTTTTAGAAATTCTTCCTTGAAAATCTAGAGTAAAGCTTTCACATATAGAAATTCCAATTAATGTTTTCATTGGAGCCAGTTTCATTTCAGCTTTTTCAGTAGATAATTAACCTCTCACGAGTCTTTAACTTCTCTTCATTAATCATGGTCCCAGATATTGTATTCAAAAATCTGCAAAACTGAGTGCCTGAACTCAGATTTGTAAATTCACATTCTTCTAGTGAAAATGACTACTTTTACTTCAGAAATGCTGATCAACAAAAAAAAAAAAAAGGAAACATTCATAATTTTTAAATAAAAAGTTTTACTTTGAAGTGCTTAAATAGAACCTGACTTTAAGAATACAGATCTGAAAATATTGGCTTAAATTGAGGATTTTTATTTTTTTTTTTAAATACAGGATTTGAGTTCTTCAGACTAAAGACTGGGCAGACTTCATAGAATCATAGAATGGTTTGGGTTGGAAGGGACCTTGAAGATCACCTAGTTCCAACCCCCCTATGGGCAGGGATACCTTCCACTAGATCAGGTTGCTTGAAGCCTCATCTAACCTGACCTTGAACACTTCCAGGGAGGAGCCATCCAAAGCTTCTCTGGGCAACCTGTTCCAGTGTCTCACCACCCTCAGAGTAAAGAATTTCTCCCTAATATCTAATCTAAATCTACCCTCTTCCAGTTTAAAACTGTTACCCCTCATCCTATCACTACACTCCCTGATAAAGAGTCCCTCTCTATCTTTTCCTGTAGGCCCCCTTTAGGTACTGGAAGGCTGCTATAAGGTCTCCCCACAGCCTTCTCTTCTCCAGGCTAAACAACCCCAGCTCTCTCAGCCTGTTCTCACGGGGGAAGTGCTCCAGCCCTCAACCATCTTCGTGGCCCTTCTCTGGACCCGCTCAAGCAGGTCCATGTCTTTCTTATGCTGGGGGCCCCAGAGCTGGACGCAGTACTCCAGGTGGGGTCTCATGAGAGTAGAGTAGAGGGGGAGAATCGCCTCTCGACCTCCTAGCCACAATTCTTTTGATGCAGCCCAGGATATGACTGGCTTTCTGGGCTGCTAGTGCACATTGCCAGCTCACATTCAGTTTTTCATCCACCAATACTCCCAAGTCTATCTTTCCTTAAGAAACCTTCACTGGTTTCTTAAAATGCCTTCAACCCTTCTGATGAGCCTTTCGTCTTTTTATCATATATTTAAAGCAACAGTCTGTCACCTAGATGAACCTTACTAAACTCCAGAATATGAGAAAATAACTCTATATTTTTCATTTGAGATACATAATAAAAAGTAGGTTTTTAAATCACTGTCTCCTCATCTAGTCAACAATTTCTCATAAACTTTTCTCACTTTTGAACATAGGTGAAGAATCCCACCAGTTACCATTCTGCAATGAATAATAAGATATGCAGGTGTGTTTACAAGTTGTGAGGACAAAAAAAAAAAATTGCCATTATTTACTAGAGAGACAGTTCTATACATCTAGATCCCATGGCAAAAGTTTAGCATTCCATAAAAATATGTATACTATATCATGTCCTCGTGTACCCTTGACTTAATTCTGGTGCCAGATCACTGTTTTAATTTTGTTTCATTTCACCATTGTTGGATATAATCTCAATATGTATGCAAAACTATATTTATGAACACAATTAACTCTGTAGCTGGTGATTAACTCTTCATTGTATGTGCTTCAAAACTGGAATGCAAATAGAGATTTTGTTGGGGGATGAACAGCAGCATTCAACATTGCAAGAATTTTCAGCAGTGTTCTTAACTTCAGAATTTTCTTAAGAATATCTCGTGCCTTCTGATGGCTTTGTAGTTTTGGTGGTATTTTTCCAAATCCAAAGGGAGCCCAGAAGCAAAAGATGACATTTTCTTTCCTTCTAGGACTTGGGGTATTTTTACAAAAATCTTAGACCCATATCTTCTTATGTGTTTTGATGCCTGTGCCTGGTTACTTAAATGAGTTTTCTGGTATTTCTATATAACAGCACCAGATCTTGTAGTAGTTCTGTTACTGTGACAAGTTTTGAGGAAAGAGAAGGTCCTGATTCTTCTTTGTCCATTTTACTGTAATCTTCATCCCAAATCGTTCCCTCCATCCAGAGTTGCTCTGATGATCCAAAGGGCACCTGCTGGTTTGTTTTTTGTCCCCAGACAGAACACGAGATAATCTTTGTTCTACATCATACTTACCACACTTTTTTCCTTTTTCAAAGACAAGTCCCCAAGAGTTCATAAATACAGATAAATTAGCTCTATAAACACCTATAAGTAAGCGTTCCATCTATATAAGCTAGCTTTCTTAGTCATTTTGTCTTGCCCTATGCCCTGTGTGTTCTTCTACACAAAAGCAAAGTCAAATGCAAAGAGGATGAAATATCTTCAGAATGTATTTTATTTGTTCTTTACAGAAGTGAAAAGGTAGCAAATTAAATTAGATCACTGAAGTCATCAAAGTAGCCTTTTTACAATCTGGTTTGTAAATAAATTATTAATCCTTGATTATTTATTTTTCCAAATTTTATTTTCAAAGTGTGTTATGTGTTTATACAGCAATCACTGAGGTGAGGATCATTTGCCAAAGTTACAGATTAAAGGCGTTCACAGCAGATGAAAAGAAGACTCAATAAGTTTAGCAAAGCAAGTGGTCTGTTTAGAAAGGCTCATCTCTGATACTGTTGAAAGTCTAGTAAGTCAGTCTTTTATATTGTTCAGCACAACAGGGCCTTGCAGTGCTCTCTGTTTCTCATTTTAGCTGCAGAAGGTATTCAACTATTTAATACGATTCAAAAAAGATACCACTGTTTTAAAGCGCATTAAAATATTGGCTTAAGCAAATTAATTTTGTCACCACATTAATTTCAGGGATTTAAAAGCACCAATATTAATATATGCAAGACTGAAACTCAGTATTAGCTTAGCATTAATAGTAATTTAATGTGGGTGATGTTATTACCAAGATTTTCTTTGTTTGGCAAGCCCTGTAGTGAGAAACTAGAAATCAGTAAGCTGTAAATGCAGTTTCATCTTCACATTTAAATGATGTTCTTTATATGCTTTCATGTCTCTAACCCTGTTTTTAAATGGTATTTCATTTTCTGCCTTTTCTTTCTACTCTTCTATATATAAATATACTAATAGGTACTGAGAATTAAATTAACTGTCTCAGTACAATCTTTATTATCTAGGGTATAAGTATTGAAATTTTTTTAGTATATATATAAGGGTGTGACTTTTGTCATTTATACATAGCTCTGCATGAGGCTATTCATGAAGTCATTGAAGGAGGGCTCAGAGACCTTTTGGAACACTCTGCAGATGGAATATATGTATTCTATACTGCCGTGATACAGCTATATCTTCACTCTGTTACTCAAAAATATGAAGCATGGAAGTGTGATGCTTTGACCATCTTTCTGCACCCTTTAGTATGTTGTGCAGCCTGAGAGCAGTCTCTCACAGTAAAATGAATTATTGTGAGCAACACAAGGAAGAAGTATTTTCTTGGGCTTTCAGAAAATACTATACTCAAATATGGCTCAAACAGAATTTTATTTCTAAAATTAAGCTAATTTTTTATTACTTAAAACCTGTTTTCTCAAACATCTGTTCTAGAAGCTTAAAGTAAAAACAAACAACACTCTCTTACCTGTAAATATAGTCTTCCATTCATTGTCTCATAAGTAATAGGAAAGGAAATAATATTTGAGAAAACAGAGAAGACCAATTTCACCATGGCTTGGACTATACTATTCAAGATACAGCTTAAAAAAAACCCTCAGGTCTTAGAAGTGGAGTGTGGCAGAAATTCTGACTGGCTTTTTTCTATAACCTTGCCAGCAGTCAACCTGCAATTTCAGGAAAGCTTCAATTATAGTACACATGTTTCAGTCTCAAAAATTGAAACTCTGTAATGTAAATTCATCTTATGATTTCTAATCAATTTATACATCTCATTCCCAGAATCCTAATCACTACTAAATTCGAGTGCTTGCCTAATGCAAAACACTTGCCAAATTTTTTAAAAATTATTCTATGCTGCATAATAAATCAGAATTATTGAGCTCTGTCCAACTTTCTTTAAGAAGTAATTTTGCGTAAAAGTTCTTGCAAAGCAGTTGAGAGTGTATCAATAAATTACTTATCAGCCAGTGGAAATTCAATACAAAATCCAAATGCTTGTGTTTCTTTTTTTGTATTTTTGAGAAATTACCTTGTGTTACTTTAATATTGCAGAAATAAATAGGTGTGTCTCCATAAATTAATGTGGCTCCAGAATTATACAGAAGCATGAGAAGGGATGAATTTTTATGAAATGCTGTCAGTTCTTTTATATACATATATATATATATATATATATACACTTTTATATATTTATATGTATAGATATATTAAAAAATAAAAGCAGTTGTATCAGTAAACAAAATGAGAGATTAACCCTCAAACACAAACAACCTGATATACAAAGAAAAAACACCAAAAACACAAACCAAATAAGCTTATTGCTATTTTCAGTATTTTGTCATTGGTATGTATATTTGGAAAACAGTACGTATGCCCGTATTTGATTCTTGTTAGTTAATACAGTTGTTTTGCTTTTAAAGGTTTTTATCTTTTTTCCATTGTATTTTAAACAAGCTTTTGCTAAAATGGCATTGTGAAATCCTTCTACTTAGTAGATTTTATAGAGATGATACTCAGGTGACTGTTGAACTCCTTTTTCATCACAGCCATATATTTCTGTGCTTTAAGAAGATCGATATTAATTGAAAACTGAGATGCTTCCAGTTTCTTAAATGACTTGTGGTATCAATGATTAGGTGTGTTGAAGTGTTCTACATATTTTCTTATAAATCCACTAGTTAGATTTAGTAACACCTGTGAAGAAAAAACTATTTTTCCCTTTATTAAGTAGCCTAGCATACCAAAACAATATACAATACAGTATGCCCTAGTCAGCAGTGGTGTTGATCACACAAACTATCAGATGTCTGAAATATTTTACTCAAAATATATTTTCAGAGTTTTGCTGGAGAATAGTAACCTTTTTTTTTTTTTTTTTTTCTTTTTGGAAGTTCAGGGTGAGAGTTTAATATATATTTTTTATATATATATATATAAAATAAAGAATCTATAATAAAGAAGACTTATCAGGATAAGTTACAGTCTGGTTGTGTTTTTTTTCCTGTTAGTTTAAGCTTAAATGAGGAAGTTCACTGGAATTTCAGACTTTGGTAAGAGAGATACTACATCATCCCACTAAAATCAGAAGTATAATTCTATAATTCAGTAGAGTTGGCCCTGTACTATTGTGGAATCTGACATTTCTTTTTCTAAATAATTCTAGCCCCTCGTGAATGAACCCATGTTTTGTACACAAAGACATGGGAGAATCCTTTATAATTGGCGTGATTTTTCACAATATATAGCATCTGCTGACCAATAACATTTTGCCAATCTACATATTTTTTATAATTTCCTATACATGGTAGTATTTTTTACTTAAGCCTCTTGAAAGAGTCACAGTTGATGCTTAAGCTGTATATGTTTTACTTTTGTTTTTATTGTTTTATAACATAAGTTACAAGTTGGAAACGCAAAATAAGGATCTGTTTCTTAAGATTTTTTTTTTCCTGTTTTGGCTGCTTGTTTATGTACAAACTATGAAAAAATGGATCTTCATATTACTTAACATACAGCTAAAATATTTGTGTGTGCATATGTACAAGCCCATATTTTGCTAATACGCAACTTTATGCATTCACAGTGTCCCAGCTTTCTCATATGCATTAAGAGTTTTAGTGCAAAAGTATGTATACCTATTTTATGAGGGACTGTCAATGATTGTAAGTAACAGAACTGCTGAAAGTGTGAAATTTTGCTTCATTTATTTCTAAATAGTTTTGGTTAGTAATTATATGACCATATGATAAATCACTTTGTATAGTATTTTACCATCTTATTTCTTAAAGTAAAAGTAGTGTAATTTTGGATATTTTATAATATTTATATATTACAAAGATGTCAAAAAACATGCTTTGAATAAGTATTGTATGTTATGTTTTGAAAATTGGAATTTTACATTTTTACTACATTTATAAAAAGAAAAGAAGAGTTATTCTGTCAGGATCTAATACTTTAAAAAGATAAATGTGTATATAAAAATTTTAAACAGAGCAGTGCTTTTTTGATATGTTCAAGAATTAATGTTAAGCTTATGTATATTATTTAGAAAACATGATCAATAAATATGACTCTTAATTCTTTTTTGTGTTTATTTTGAACACAGGCCTGATGATAAGTTATTAACCTTTGCTCAACTAAATGAACATTTTTAACGCTAATCATAAATATATTGTAGTAATTTGTTGTGAAGGTATTAGTTGCATGTTCATCCATCATGAGATTGATGTTTACATTTTTTCACCTGCCTCTTGATTAAAAACGATCAATAAATATTTTAGCAGCTAGTTTATTGCTAAAAACTCAGTAGCTTCAGTGTAATTGTTGTAAGATATGGAACACAGTTTGCTGGCTATAGTCCGTGCTATAGAATGGTGCATTATAAGGTGCCAAAGTAAATGTGTCTAACTTCTTTCAGACATTGGCCCTGTTTGTTTGTAGATTGAGAACTGTTTCTAGTGTGCTCATTGAACTTGCTGGAATTTGTGTTTACTATAGTCTTCATTTTCCCCAAGAGGAGGAGAGAGGAAAGAATATATTCCTCATGTGGTCAGCATATTTTTGAGTATTTATGTGAGTTCACCATCTTGATTTCAAGTCATGAATTTGTTTTTACATGCATAAGCATGCATATTTACATGCATTATTTATCCAATTGACTTTAAATTCCATTAAGTTCCAATGAGTAGGAGAAAGATTTTGTCGTAGGCATTTTTTATTTATTTTGATTTTCTAGTTATGTTACTTTTGTTGGTTTATTTATTTTTTTAACTGTTCAGTCTAAGGCTTGTAAAGGTTGATTTGCTCCTGAACTGCTTTGTTCCCAGACATTGCCATCTTCCCCAACTACCACCAAGTCCTCTCCATCTGATCCCATGACCACCTCCAGAGCCAATCAGGTACAGTATCATCCTACCATCTACACCATACTTTTCACGGGTGACAGCTTGCAAACTGGAGAAAAAGATATGGTGGGTTAAGGATTTATTCGTTCATTCACATATATACACCCATAACCATAGATATCTAACTCTTGTTAGAAATTGGTAAATTGAATGGAAAACATTTTTATTCTTTTAATTTGCTTTGTTGTCTTTTTTAAATCTCTGATGAAAGCAAAATATCATGTGAATAGTCTTTTTTTAATTTGATTTGATTAAAAAATATCAAGGATACATGCTGGTGTGTTTGTAGACAGAGTAACTCTTGGTATATGTATGTTTATGTATATATGCACACACGTATTTACTTCCTGGATCATTTATAAATTATAATGGAATTACTCCTGAAACCATGCTTCATTAGCTGGATATCAACCTAGGAATGGCAAACAGACTTCTTTATTTATTTGTTTATTTACTTTAAGAATTTTGAAATGTATTTGTGGACAGTAACATAGGGGCATAATTTAAATAGTGTATGTAATAAAAAAATATATTTGAAATGAAAATTTATTGATGAAGAAAGAAGTAAAATTAAGTCTCTCTAAAAACCTACTAAACACATCTATGTAAGTTTAATTCATGTCTTATTTTTAAATGCATAAACTGTGCTTTTAATTACACTGTTTTATTTCTCTTTTAACTGGAAAAAAACATGTCCAGTTCATTATGTCCACAAATCATCATACTGTGTATCTTTTTGCCTTCCCTATGAAAATTGTGAAAGTTACTTCATACCATGCTTTTTAGAACCGATTCATGCTTAGTAAATACCTTATTAATTTTTTTAATGTACTGTTAAACTTAATGTACTTTGTGTTCAAATAATGTGTGTTCAGTATGTGATAACAGTTTTTAACACACAGTCTGTTTATTCAAGTTAGCTGAATGCTTCTATCAGATCTTGCACAAATTAGATCAAATACCAGAAAAGTTTTCTTCACAACAAGCTAATTTCCCCTGGAAGTTAACTTTGTTATTAATTACTGATCCTCTCATATTTTGTGAACTGCTTAGAACTTGCTGGCTGTATGAACAAACAATTTAACATACAACAAGATGCAGGCATATTAAAGCAATATATCACATTTTTGATCAACACATGACTACCTGTTGAAAGGAGCATCTAATACAGAAAGTAATGAAATTTAGACAGAAATTGTAGAGATAGAAAAACTACTAAGAAAAATACAAATTGCGATATCCCTCACTTCAATTTGAAAGCCTTCTCCATCAGCCTGCTTCCATTCCAGCAACAGTTATTTGGCTTCATCATCATTAAATGACAAAGATAACATATTTGCCAGCAGCTAGGGGTATTTTATAAACATTCTGTTCAGCCTTTATTCTCTCTCTTTATTTTAGTATTTTGTGTGTTTTAATTAGAGGGTTTTGAAAATGTTGAGCACACAGATCTTTTTAAAAGTGTTCTTACTATTTTTCTTTTCTGTGTCTTCTTTCCCACTTTTTTTTTTTTTTTTAAATTATGAGTATACCCTGATGATCATTATTTGGAGAAAAAGGAAGAGTTGCTTTTATTTACAGGAAATACTATTTGAGCATGCTGTTTAGTTAGCATCAGAGAAGTACCTACTTTGCATCTGTTCTATGAATTTTGAATTATCAAAATTATAGTGTAGTGTATAAACTTTAAATAACTTTTTAATAGCTAAAAATACTTATTTTTATAGAAAGTTGTTCTATGAATATATTGTCAAGTGATATAGCTGAATATCCTAAGGGAAGTGTATGCTTTGTGTCCTACTTATATCCCACATTACATCTTTTAATGCATTTTTTTCATAACCTGTGCTCAATTCAGTTTTCATACAAACAACCAGCATCTCTTTTGAATAGCATTAAAATTGTATATATGAAGAAGAGTAATGAGTTCCTTAAGTGACTTTTGGAACTCCTTTTATCATTAACCCTTGAAATTCCTACTGATTTATAACTATTTTATCCCTCCTAGTATTTCCTAGTGGTTTCTAGCCATTCCAGCAGGAAGCACAAAGCACATGATAAGGCAATTAAGGCTTTTCTGTTCATTCTAGTGAAAAGTGACGTAGCTGGCAATTGTTCCCAGACTGTAGTAGTGATTATCATTCAGCACCAGTGTATCGACAAGTATCTGCACTGCAGCTGTCACACGAAAATAGGTTCCAACACGGTAATCTCAAACCTGTCAGTAGTCATGTAAGTACCCAATAAGAGAGTATTAGAGAACAACAACAAATGTTTGTTTTGGTATATGGCTGTGTAAGATCATTCTCAATAGAAAATAAACATTCAGTTATGGGTTTTCTCACAAGATGTTATATTAGAATAACAGGAAGGAGCTTATTTAACTGGATAGAGGTCAGGAAATTTAGTGTTAAAGTGGAAGATAAACTCACAGCACACCCTCTTGTGTGGATATAGTAGCATATCAGGCTTAAGATAATTCAATTTTCTATAATAGTTTAATCATGACAAGACAGTATTTTATATGAAGATTAGTAAGGCGATTAAGCAAGGTTTAAGCAATGCTTAATGCTGGGTTGCTGTTGGAGTGAGATTTTTAAACTGGGTTGGAGGACTCCCCATAAGTCATTGTAATTAGAGAACTGTCGAGGATGTGTGTTGATGAGCATACCTGATGATGTGATCCTTCCCGCTGCATGAGCATGTCAGTTGTATTCTCCTGACAGAGCTTGCATAGTGGGAAGAACAATTTCTAGGCACGCTTTTCACCACAAGAGGAAAATAGTTCTGCCAACAGAGGTCAGAGGAAGCTGGACAGGAAATCTGGCTTGTATTATGTCTTCCTTTTAATGACTCACTTTACCTCCATTCGGATTAGATCATAACTCCTTTGTATGGCAATTTAGGCTTTTGTTGAATTGTTTTTTGAAAAATCCAATATTCATGAAACTACTCATTTTATGATTCTCAAGAAGAGGATAGTCTCTAAAATGTCTTATATAGTGGAAGAAAACAGTTCCTTCAGAACTGTTACATGTTGTATTTTACTGAAGTGCCACGGATGCAACAGAAACCTGTGTTAGAAGTGTTTTTTTCTTTAGTTCTTTGTTCCAGGAAGATATACATCTGTCAGTATTATTGTTGTAAATGTCTTGTTTATTTTTTCAATAGAACTTCCTTGGGCCTTTGTTCACATTGAAATCCATACACTGCAAACTTCCCAAGGAAGTAGGAACCAAAGAGGCAATAGAATTAGGGACATTTCAAATAACTTTTTTTTTTTTTCTCCTTCCTGTCTGCCTATCACTGAAAAGAACTCAATCTTTCTGTACTTTTAGACTAAGAGCTTCTGTGTTACCCCCTCATGAACTTTGTCAGATTTTTTTATAACAGAACACTGACAGACATATAGCTACCGTGGTAAAACTGTTCTGCTGATGCCCCTGGAGCTGGCAGAATATAGCTTTACTTTTATTTACCAGAAGGAAGAAATCAATTTTACTTTTCCACAGTACACTTCAAGTGGGAATTTCATCTCAAAAGTGATGAATAACACCATAAACATCATATAAAACATGCTTGCTTTTGCTCTGTAGTACCTTGTAAAGGTACAAGTTTTAATACTTATTTTAACAGTTAAGTGACATTAGATAGACAAGTATTTCTATAATTAAACTGCTTACATATTTTATTTTGTTTACAGGATTATTTTTTAACTCTCATCTGCCTGCTTTACTGATGTTACTATTATTTGAGAGGGGAAACACGAGTGATATAAATCTAAGCTTTATATTTCTCTTTTGTCTATGTGATGTACACCTAAAAATACAGTTTCAAACTCTCGCATGTTTCCTTCTCCAATCCTCCCTTTTTCCATGAGATTGATACCACTGCTGAACTTTACTACTGGCTGTAAGAGAATATAAGGCCAAAACACACATTCCCACTTACAAGTGAGTCAGGAGAGTGATGGGTAGGAGTCCTTTCCCCTTCCCTTATAATTTAGATAGGCTTAAGCTCAATAATGTAACAGGATTTATCATCACAAACTTTGTGTCATTAACTTACTATATAAACCTTCTGTTATTTTTACTTTTTTAAATGCACTGTTTTTTCGCATGGCATTTGCATTTTTTACAATTATACCTTCTATTTTGCTTCTTTGTTGTTGCACCTGAAACTCTTATTTTATCATGTAATATAGCGTAATATAAATTTTGTGGAGTGTGGATAGGTGTAGATTTGTCCATTCAGTCCTCAAGGTTTGAAGTTTTTTGGAGCATATCTACTTCATCCGGTTGCTGCAATATCTGTAATAAATAATACTTTTCAACCTTTTTACGTGATGGGACTGAGCCGGTTTTCTTCGTACTGCCTGTACCCAGCAGGTACAGCACAAACACGTGGCTGTTACAATCTTGGTATTAGGAATTCGTACTTTTAGCTTATATTATCTCTATTTTATGCAAAATCTATAGCTTGCAATGGGATATAATAGTACACATATAACTAGAGATTGGGGGATTAATTGATATCTCTAAATTGTAATGATTGATGTAGATGGTCTCCCTCTTTCTGACTTTAAAGAACAGTTCTATCCCTGTCTGTAAAATGACATGCAGAAGTATAATCTTTTCATTCCTGTTGGAGAGGTAGATAGGAAAATAGATGCTGTCTGTAAAGCATACTGACAGCTTTTAAAGGGTTGATGAACTCATATCGCTTATATTTAATATATAATTTGTTGTGGGAGGTGGAAGAAGAAATAGGAAAGAAAGCTTTGCTTTAGTCTTCTGTTATAATTAGGACATGGAATTTTAAAATATGTGTAATATTCAACTTCAAATTATAAAGTTTTTATCAACAGATTATCTTGAAGTACAAATAGTGAGTTTTAATGATGATCCCAGGATACTAGATAGCCATCGTAGGCCATCAAGATACTATCTCTATTTGCCTTTGACAATTTGATGTGAGGGTTATTTAAGATATTTTGTCTCTGATATTTTAACTGCAATATTAATCTAATTTTAATTCCCTAATTTTAATGTCATTTCTTACAGTGGTATTGAGAAAATCTGCTTTCTTTCTAGGTCTGTCACAGAGTGACTGATGCTGGATGTATCACTTGATCTTTCCAAATCTCAGTACCATGTCTTTTAAAGCAAAGTCAATATAAAGTTATTTAGCATTCTGATAAAAGGGGCTATAGAATTAAAAAACTGTTATTACTTTAATTTGATTGTTCAGAATATTTGCTGTGGTAGTTCTCTGTGAGATAACAATTTGACCTTTTTTCAACCTGTCAGATTGGTCATTGATAAATACAACCATTTTATTTACATCCAGAAGATGATATCTGAGTTCACGCACAAAAGTAAAAGACTTCATCTAATAGACAATGTTTCACGTGGACCCATCACTACAGAATTTAGTACACTGGATTCTAAAATTATAAATACATGAAGACCACAAATATAATAATTTATTAATATATTAAACAAATATATTCTTCTAATTATGGCATCAAACTTTTTTTTTTATTCACAAGTAGATGCATGAGAAGGAAGTCAGGTTTGGTGTGGCAGTGGTGTTCCGAAATATATGATAACTGTAAGAACTTCATTGTGATGTTTAGGGAAATAGAGTTGAAGAAATAGGCCCTGTATTTTGCTGACTTCTTCTGGAAGGTCCCCAAATTTATGGTATACTTTTGCTGCCTACAGAAAAATTCTTTATGTAATTTCTCAACATAGCATATCTTTTTGGTAAAGTCTCAGCAAGGACTTTCATCTTCAGTTTTAATAGTTATTCAACTTCACATTCAGAGTTCTTTTCTGTTTAGGTCTTGCTATTGCTGTCATAGACTTACCCAGTAATAATTTTGACTCCTCAATTGAACATTGTGCATTGTAACAAGGTTGAATGAAAGTGCCTACATTAGTTAGAAAAACACTTCTCTTTCTAGTGTGAGAAAACCCTTACATTTCACATTTGTAGATAATTTTATCGATTGTAAATTCATATCTCTATAAAGTAACCTCTTTGTTTAAATTTAATAAGAAGACAGAGTTCCTTTGTTGATTACAAGTCGCCTATGGCACACTGTGGACAGCACGTAATAAATAATGTTCGAGATAACATATCTAGAAAGAGCTAGGGAGAATTATTCCCCTGTTCAAGTGAGAGGAATCCAGTAGAGGTTCCAGTGTTTCAGAAGTAACCTTTCCTGCTGCTCTTCAGCTGAAATGCTTAGTTTCATGGCTAAACTCTAAGCACAATTAACCTATACTCCATAGACTAACTGTAGACATCTTTTTTTTCTGGTTCTTAGGGTAATACATTACTTCTATTATATTTCTCTTGTTCTTTGACCACTTTTTCCCAATATTTTGCAGTATCTAAGCTCAGTGCTTTTTTTTTGCATTGTCTCCTTAAATTATAATTTTTTTAGATACTGTAAAGATTTTTAAATCACAATTTAAAAAAATCTTACATGCCAATCAGTTTGTTGGGTTTTTTACTCCTTCTTATTGTCTGTTTCAATTTTTCCTCTTTGGACAACTATGTAGGTAATTATTTGTGTTCATATCCCTTTATATTGATTTACTTGTTTCCTTTCTTCTCCTCTCTCCCACCACACAATTTTAGGTTTCACTGTTTATTGTTCCTTTCTTAAATGTAGGGGAAATTTTGTCAGGATCATTCATGAGACGGGGGGAAAGGTGTAGCTTCTCACTGCTAAGTCTCTGAATACTACTGGTATGTCATTCATAGGATGTCATGAATGATCTGCCAGTTGCAGTCCTGTAAGTAAAAATGTGATTCCATGTTTGTGTATCTTGTTTTGATTTTATGCCTGAAAAGAATTAGAATCCATTAGCTTCCTATTTCATCCCCTCTTCAAAAAGATACACTTTCTCGGTGTAACAGACAGCATTACTGTTCCTTTTCTATTAAAATGGATAAATGTCTTAAATCAATTTCTCCTCTTGTTTGAACTCTGCCTGGTTGTTAGATCTTTTGTTGTTGTTGTTATTGTTGTTTTTCCCCCAATAGATAAAAATCAGGAGGAAAAAAAATGTATATAAAAATCTTGACAAAAATATGAGAAAACAAAGGGACAAACTCATTTCTTTTTTCTTTATAAGGAAAGAGCTTTTAACAAGATATTACATGGTCACCCGTGTTGTGCATTTATGAAGACTTAGCCTATCACTGGTTTTAATCCTTAGTTTAGTCATTAGTTTTAAAACTTGTTAAGGGAAATGAATAGAAGTAGAATTTTGGAAACATACTAAGATGATTTAGAAAATGTATAAGTTTTACTGTAGTGTGACATTAATGAAGCCTGCTTTTGATCTCATTTATTTTTAAATCAATGTTACTTCTGTGAACATGCTGAGATTTGGGATAAAAGTTATCATTACACTTTCCTGTACACTTATGATTTGTGTGTGGTATATTCACTTTAAAATATTTTGGAGTGAACATGTAAAAAGATAATGCTTTTTGGATTGAATGGATTTTGCTTTAGACTCTCATGGATATCTTTTTCAAGTTGTTTAAGAGTTAAAAAAAACTCTCGCATGGTAATTGAAGATCTTGTTCTTTCATTTAAGGATAGTTGTAGATATGATATATAGGTTTTGACATTTGTCCATGCCCTTGTACTAAGAAAAGGTCCATTCTGCTTATGAAAAAGGATCATTAAACCCATAAAAGTTGGAGAATACACATTCTTCTCTGTCAAAATATGGTAAAGGTCTTCAAATGTCCTGTGCAAAGGGGTGTTTAATTTTTTCATTTTCTTTGTTCCAGCTGTTTTAAGCATAGGTCTTCTATCAATACAAAATGAAAATAAATAGCATGTTATAAAGTGACAGATATTTCCATGTTCAAGTTCCATCCCATGTAAGCTAGTGTGAAAGTTGGTAGCCTGTAACTCTGTGTTCTAACCAAGATTATCTTTGACTTTGTGTCCTTAATACTCATGTTTGGTGATACACTGTTTCATTTGGAACTAGTATTGGGAGAAAAAGCCAACCATATTCTAAGGTATACAAGCAAAGAGTCACTTTGTGCGCTCTTTGCTGTTTGAACAACCTAGAGAAAACAGAACGTCAGAGCAATTTCCAGAATGCAAATCTGGATGACTTTATTGCTTTTTTCTGCTGTGTACTGTATCAGTCACACGAAAGTTAGACTCTTAAGTTTTCAACTATTCAGAATTTAATTTAGCAGCTCTTAGGGAGTTCAGAATTTATATGATCAAGAGTTGTATGAGAATGTGGAAAGAAACATTGAGGTTACAGAGCTTACTGTCACACCAGGACAGATCCTGTACAGCATAGACTATAAGGTAGAAAAGGCAATACCATATTTTTCTGACATGTCAGAGGTAAGTTGAGTGAGGCATGGTTAGGCCTAGCCTTAGAAGATCCTGCTTTGGGCATATGATAGTTAATATTTTCTTTGTGCCATCTGAAACATTATCACTCTCCCAAGCTGTTTGTAGGGATAGTGCAACAACGCACTGCACTTTCCTGCAGGCTGTATGCTAGATGCATCATCTGCCTTTTGCATGCTTTGAAAATTCATCAGATGGTGAGAAGTCATAGATAGATGTGAGACAAACCCACCAATTAAAGTAAGGGCCTGCCTGATTTGAGTGAAAATGGAGTGTTCTTTGTATACAAATCGTAGAAAGAAGCTGGTTGACTTATTGCACTATAGGGAATAAGAGGTGGGAGGTTCTTCCTCTCCCAGAGAAGGGTGCATCTGTTGAGATCTTTGCCCATACCATAGCCTCCCAGACTTAAGCTAGTCAGTCAATCCCTTTACCCTGCAGACAAAACAATATGTAACTGCATCTTATTCAGAAGCAGTATTTTCCCCTAGTTTTGTGCCTGTAGTTATTTTCACACTTGTTGGGTTTGGGTTTGGGGTTTTTTTGTTTGGTTGTTTTTTTTCCTTCTGAAAATAAATTAGACTTCCTGCAAGTAATAACAGTTATCCAGAGGCATAGTTTGCAAATAGTGGATCAGTGGGAGGATTATGACCATAGACTCTAATAAGCATCCTTAGAAGTGCCCAGGGGCTGAGTCTACTGGTCTGTTACCTCCCAGTGATTTACATTTGAATCTTTGTAGTTTGTAGCCTTGAAGAGTATTTGTCTGGGGGTACAGAGTGACTGCTGGCTGTTTGGCCTTCTGTTTACCCCTCCTTCTGAAATGGCATCTCAGCAAATGCAGCCTTAGAGATCAGATTCTTTCTGGACTCTTCCCCCCCCCCCCCCCCCCACACACACATTATTCAGCAATAATAAACTTCTATGTGACTAATTATTCATGCAGTTGAACTTGGCACCTGTGATTTGGATGGGGTTAGAAAAGTATGTTTTAAATTTCTATTTCTTTAAAGTTTCCGAAAGCCTGCAGTTTGGCAGTTCTACCACAGTGTAAATTCTTCTTTCATGTTTCTAGTAACCTAATACACGATCTCTATTCTTCTCAGCTTTTTATGGTTATTTTTATTGTTCACTTAACCAAAACATAAATGCAGTAAGAATATTTTGATCCACCTAATTCTCTTAATAGTAATTGTAATAATTGTGATAATAAATTAACAGCTGCCCCCTACCCATGAGATACTGAAATGCAGTCTCCATGTAAGCTCTTTAAAGTGTTACTGCTTTATAGAATAAAACTGGTTTATGAAATAGATTAAACTGTGATTAATGATGTTCTTTAGTAAAGAGTACTGAAGCAAAATATAGTTCCTCCAGATCTTCTGCAGACCAGTGCTCATGTATAATTAAGTGATGCAGAAAAAAAGAAATGAAGTCAAAAGATAAGCAGATCTTTGGAGAATATTTATTGATCATAATATATTTAAAATGCCTAGTAAAATAACTGTAAATATTGTCTAGAACCAGTATTATTACATTCAGTTTTAGAAACAGAAGCAAATAACAGATAGCTGTTTGTTAAAGACATTTCACAGCTTATATTTCACCTGGATTTGAGCATTTAAGAGGTTGTTTTATACAAATTCCTGCTTTAATTATGTCAAAAGTAATTAGATAATTAATGCTACACTTTACATTAACATTTACAATAAAGACTGATTGGCTGTACACAATGTGTATGTATACACTGAGGGTTGTCTTTACTGCATGCAATTTCTAAGTAAATTGTAAGTTATACCTACCTTACATTAATAGGAACACATGTGAATGAGGATAATAAAAGGGGGAGATTAAAACTTTGATGGGATGAAAGTTATGTTTTGAAATCTGAATTTAATAATTTAATTTAGAAATTTCTAATGCCAATAATTCATGTATGTTGTATTATTAAAAAATTTTTGAATATAAGGATACCTTTCTGCTAGGTTTATTTTTATTAAGGAATCTAGTTACAAAATATGAGCTGTAAAATGCCTGAATGTTATTATTACAGCAGATATTTCATAAATGTAATTATATGCCATAGCCTATGTACTATTCAGTACTTGTTATTCAAACCAAAATGGAATTACCTAAATATAATATGGTACTGACAAGAAGTTAAGTGAATACGTGGCTTGAGAAATAAAAAATTTTTATTATACTACTAATTGTCCTACTATTTACACTACTAATACAGAAAACCTTTATTTTTGACCTATCTGAATTTTATTTTGATGGTAAGAAAAATAAATCAATAAAAATGAAAGAAAAGAGTGTAAACTTGTCAATTTGAATGTCAGAGGGCTCAGAAAACTTAGTGCTTTTTAACATCACCAAGAGCACTTTGTCATTTCAAAATTAATAAAAGAATATTTTTATTTGAAATATAACTTATTTTTACTGTTGAAATAGTAAAATAAAACTCATTGTTAGCATAATATTGCATAGTAATATTAATAAAAACTATAATTCAGATTGTGTGCAGTTTTAGGTAAACTATCTGAGTTTATAATAATTTATAATGCATTTATTGAGCTCTGTCTAAAAAGAGTCTTTACCGTAACAAGGTTCACAGTGAACATTCATTAAATAAAATAAGGGACAAATGTATTATGAAATCAAAACCAGTTAGTAAATCTGTTGGTTTCCTCACCTTTATCTCATTTTGAGACAGCTCTTTCATTTTTTCATTTTTATTTTTGTATTTGTCAGTATCTTTTTTCTCAAAAATAACCTTTTTTCTCAAAAATCAATTGTAATCCGTGGAAGCTGAAGAATATGTATATAGTGTGCATAGGAGTTGAGATCAGGGTGAGTCAGATGCAATTCTTTTTCAGTATATCTTTAAAAAGAGAGATTTAAATCCAATTTATGAAGATGCTGACTCCAAAGATATTTTTCCAAGTTAATGCATACATAGAATTACACATATATAATATAGGTATAAAAACGTGTGACGTATATGTGTAAACACAGCCATATATAACATTTGTACTCCACAGCCTTGGTTTGCATGAGGAGTTATTTTTTTCCATGTGAACATTTATATCAGCTGATTATCTAGCCAAGATTGTTAATATGTGCAAGTTATCTGTATTCAAGTATTGCCTGTGTCTAGCTTTTGTAATGCTTGATTAAATCTTAAAAGTTGCTATTTTTTTTTGTTTATTTATAGATAGTTTTCCTTAATGAAATTTGGCTCCACAGATTCTTATTGTATGAGAAATATAACCCAGTGTACAAATGTATGGAGACAATATGGTTTGCAAATATGTGGTTTAATAATATACACAATTTTCCCCACTGAGCTAAATTTGGTATGATCTAAATCCAGGATCTTCATGTTTAACAAGGAGGATGCAATTGTACCTTCAATTGTCTCTTGTAATTATAGCTTTTTTTGATAAGCTATGTTGACTTTCATAACTGGCCTGTGTTAGCACCTATCAATCTTTTTGTTTCTGTTTACTCAAATAATTGCTAATTTCAGTCTACCTCCACTTATTCCAGTATTGTTTTTCTCTTTCTCTTCCAGCAGTAGTTACTATTCCCTTGTGGCTATCTTGGTTAAAAATGTATAACTACAAGTTTACAAAAGGGCAAGCCAGAAAGTAGATACACATATAAATTAAATATATACATATAAATTGACTTGGGTGAATGTTAAGTTCTAAGCCAGCCACTTAACTTAGTCGGGGTTATTGATATATTTCCCAAGACCAGCAGCTTGATATTACCTTGTTCTATTCCCTGATCCATGTCAGAGACATAACGTCAGGTTCTGAGAGGTAGGTTTTGAATTGGCTTGTCAGAAGACTGTTAGCTTTAGAGTCCTGTAGTAGTGCTTATTAAGTTTGAAGACATCCACACATTAGTGAAACTACGTCCTTTTTCTAATAAAAGTTTCTGGTAATTACTATTTTTTATGACCTAGGGAGATATGGTTATTTAAATGTTTTATCTTTAACTGTCCTTTACTTCCTTTCTCATTTGAAAACAATTCTCAAATGATCTCTATGAGATAACCTCCTTGAGAATTTCATTGAGTAGTTCTTGCTGTTCAAAATTCTTTTTTAATAGTTAAGCAACAGTCAATACAGGAAGGATCAAGCCTCTGCTGCTGGTCGTCTTTTGCAAAGCCAGGGGTGCAAGGTAGCCATAGCCCTTGATAGCATTAATCTAGATAGTTCATCTAGATAGACCAGATGCATTTTGCATAAGCCAAATTTTTTGCCGTTTTTCACCATTCTTATACTGAAAAATACGATGAAACTATACAGAACAATCTGTAGGTCAGAATATGAATAAATATGCTCTTATTTTCGCTGAGCTGAGACATTAATGGGGTTACCACAAGGATTTTAATTCACATGTGTCTCTTCTTCCTTCTTTTGCTGAGAAGAATGGAAAACAGAATAATTACCCCAGGATTTTAATTACAAATAATGTAGAAGGGGTTGTTAGGATTTATTATTATTTTATGGCCATGAAAACTCAAAGGTGTTCATTCAGGCACAGTACCTTCATCTTCTATAATTTTTATTGGTTGTTGTTTGCCACAGTCATTACAGTTACAAATGTAGCAAGTAATTTATCATTCCACCATATTTACTTTATGCGTATTAGTTGATCATATTATAAGCTTTATCTTTCATTTTACCTTTACAATTTTGTGATCTGTGAATAAAGAGCATGTGCAAAACTAGTGCCAGGCTAGGTCAAGATACACGGTTAAAAATGCCCTTTTCTGTCTTTTCTTATCTCTATGTGTGTAGCTAAATATAGACTGAATACAAAAGATATCTCATTTAAAAGGTATATTATTTACATTACTTAATATTGTTAAGAGCAGAAATTTGGTTTCAAAGAAAGGTTGGAGAAACTCTTGAAATAATTCTGTAACAGTGGGGTTTTTATTCCATGATCTTGTAATGTGGAGAGCTTTCATTTGTTTTTGTGCATAAGCACACTCATATCTGACATGATTGCAGCTGTGAGATTCTAAGACATGATGAGCCTGGGGGGAAGGGATGGCTCCATTCATTGTGTCTGTATAGAGCAGGAATATGTGCATGTCTTCCATCAAATGAGTCCATATGGAAGACATCCTTTTGTTTTTCCTTATTGTTTTTAGAATCAGCTGAATTGTGAAAAAACTATTTAAAGAGGCACTGCTGAATAAGTAGCTTCTGTTCTCTAACTGAGCTGGAGCTGTTGGCTAGATATTAAATGCAGTAGGACTGTTTCTCCTTAAAAGTAATAAAGTGTTATGGAGTCACATATAGAAGTATATATGTATAGTACAGAAGTGTGTATATATATATATGTATAAAAATATATATAGGAGTGATATATTCAGGTGGTTTGTGGCTTCATGTATTTACATTTCCCTAAGCTTTTGCATCAAATCTTATGTCAGTGGGAATGGTACGAAGGACTTTCCTTTTCTTGTTTTCTTTTTTTTTTTAAATTGTGTGCCTAGCTGGATGTTGTGAGTGTTTAAAATCTTCCACTTTTAAAAAATTGTTTGGCTCTACCATCTTATTATGTGTTTATATCTGAAGGAAAATTGATGTTTACTAAATAAAGAACTCATGAGAAAATTTGTATTTATATTGCTCTTAGGAAAACATTTTGTCATTACAGGTTAGTGCCTAGACCTGACAAGGTACCTTCCACTCTTCTTTTTCATGTTAGAATAGTTTACATAATGGACTTTGATGAGAAGGAGTAAGTTTTTACGCAGCGTAATTATATCCCTGATCAGTGATTCACAAATTCTTCGTTACAAGATTATTAAGGATGCATTCAAGAAAAAGGACACGGGTATGCAGTCGTAACTCAAAATTGGCAAAGAATATCATCACTAGGAGTTTCTTAAATGAGTGCTTGAATTTAGGATTTTTTGAATCCTCTAAGTAAATGGTTTGGCTGTTGGGTTTGCCAAACATGCAAGCATGCTTTTTGGATTAAGATGCCTAAATAAGCATCTAGGAGTCTAACTTTAAGTATGCATTTTAAAAAATTATCATTAACTTCCTGTTTCATAGAAAACAGTATTTCTAGAGTCCTGAGAAGTCGTGGAAAGTACATTTTTTTCCATTACTAGCTGTCTCCTTCTGTCTGTAAGTTCGGTTCTTTTGAAACAAATGTCCTGCATAATTGAAAATCCAGTTCTAGATGTCAAACTCTATACCAATAATATTTTTCTGTGCCAGTGTCAAACTCTATACCAATAATAGTTTTCTGTGCCAGTGAGCCACTTTTCATGTACTGAGAGATCAAGTCCTTCCACCGACCACTGCTCATCAATGGAAGTGTGGACTGTTTCATGAGTTGTCTGTGTCTAAATTTATACTTACCTTATTATAGATACTAATATCCTCTGTATGTAATGATTAAAAAAATATTGATAGTATCTGAGTACAGTAAAGGAAAAGTAAACTTAGATAAACGCTGAAGGATGTGCAAGTGTAATTATATGGGGGTTTTATTGTGCAGGGTAGAAATTGAAATGCTTGATAAATAACAGAAGTTTTAGGCACCAAAAATAGTATAAAAACCTCCTTTTTCTAAACAACAAGTAAATCTACTGTGGTGTCCAGTAAAACACTGATGAGATTGAGATGGATCAGTGATACCAAACTCTTGTTTGGTATTTTAACAGCATTGACTGGCTGAACCTTTACTTTTGCCACGTGCTTTTCCAGCGGTGGTGGTGTGGTGTATTGCAGGTGGAGTATATTCACTTGTGTCTTTAATCTGTTTCCCACTAATTATCCTCCTCCTCCTTCTCCATCCACCCCATCTTGGGCTGCATTTTTTATGACAAAGACTGTCTTCCTAGTATATGGGGTTCCATTTCACCACTTTTAAGCAGTTGCTATCAAAACAGCCTTACTTAGTATAATTCCTAAAAGTGTCCTCCCTGTCAAAGAAATAGTTGTTGTGATCAGTTAAAAGTTGAATTGATGGAACTCTTCAATGTTAAAAAGCAAAACTCATGAAAGTGTAGGATTTTTTAAATTGTTATTAGAGAAACAAGTGATGAATGGCTATATACTTCTATATATATACTCATACCTACTGCTAAATCTTAGCAATAATATTCTATCCCTATATGTAAAAAGTCCAAGCAAGGATCAGAAGAAACAACTGGTGCATGGTTCTAAAATCTTTTAGTAGCTGTGATGAACTGAAGTGATTAAAATCTAAATGTTTACTATCAGCCATCAGTCAAACCTGAAATGTATTTAGCAGAATTTAGCACCATATCTAACAGAAAATGACTAAAAAGTTGCTGTATTTCTATGTGACAACTGTTAGTAAATGTTGAAGGGTGATTTGTATTGCCATAGTTCTTGTGAAATAGGAATGATATTTTAATGTTAATTTACATACCCTTCTGATCTTTACTGTATTGTTTCTGTACTGTCTTTTGTATTCTTGGTCTGCCTTGTTTCTCAGTTCAGAATAACAAGATGTCTCAGGTTCTAAGTGAAAGCTAGTTGCATTTTCTTTTACCTCCTCCTTTCAATTTCTATCATTTTTTTAGTCCCACAGCTTCTCACTTAAAACTTCAATTTTCAAACAATCCGAATATGATAGCTGTGATAGCAAAATTGGTGGATATTTGTGAGTGTAGAAATATCAAAATATGGAAATCAACAGCGTATTTTAAGAAAGGGACTAACAACTGTCATATCACCTGAGCACTTTACCCTCTTCCTTTGGAAATCACAAACCAGTTGATACAACTAACCATAAAGTTCCTGTTGCTGATCATCAAACTCTTTCTCTTTTGACCTCCCACAAAAAGATCTCAAGGAGCTTTGAGCAAGAAGGAAAGTGACTTTTTTAAATGGTCCTTACAAATCCTTCTTTTTCATACCATAGAATTGAAATGGTTCTGCTGGATCACCTTATTTCCACAGCTTTGAAAAGAGAGGCCTCCTGCAGGTGGCATAAAATTGAGAACTTAAATTTTGTTCTGAATAGCCAAATGAATGCTTAATATATGTGTTACATATCTTGTAGAAATCCACTGTGGCAAAGATAATCTGAAAACAAATTAGAATTGCTGGTGTCCTTTTGTCCTATCAGTCCTATAGATAGATAGATTCATTTTAAAATGTGGTTTTCAGAGACTGATTTTGAGCATTCTTAGCTGGAATGCTGAAATGTTATTTTGATTTTAAATTTGGATTTAAATCCTAAATTAATTTGGATGAAGTTTAGTATGCTGTTAAAATAATGCTGTAATCTGGCCAGCAATGTCAGAGGATTAATATCTCAATGTATTTCTAATATCCTGTTTTAAGCTTTTCTGTGCTTTCAAGTTCTAGTCAGCTTCAATTAAAAGTGTCATTGACACAGTAACGGCAAGTCCCTTTGCACATTTCTATTGGCTGTCCTTTCCTCTGAATTTAATTGTGACATAACTACACCGTATAATTTTCTGCATTGATTTGTTTTAGAAGCATATCATTGTGTACTTTAGCCACATTTATCAAAGTTTATAAAATCAAAATTGGGCACTGTTGAGTAGCTGTGAGGTTCTGTAATGTTAACATTGCATATTAATGCAATGGAAAATTGCATTAATAGTGGAAAATTTCTACTCCAGTCAAAGGCATATTTAAGAACACTCTTAGGCTTCTCTTGGACTTGCAGGTCCACAGCCAAAAAAAAAAAAATAAAAATTGGAAGCCTCAGTCTCCTTGAAGTCAGTGGAAAATGGGTTCCTAAGTGTCTGTGCTTATAGGCCATCCAAGACTTGCTATTAACATCTTATCAGATCTCCTGTATGTTTCAGCCATGGGATTTCTCCCAGTAATTGTTTTCATCAAGAATAAGATTTCTAGTTAAAATATAGCATATCATTCAGAACAAGTTTATGGCTGATCTGCTACTGGGGAGTACATGTAAAGCTAATGGATGCAGCCTTTTAAGGATTCTCTTGAGAAGTGCAGAAATGTTCTAGTCATTTATGTACTTACCTTCTTTTCTCTGAAGATTTTTCAGGAAAGCAACCAGTGCAATGCTTCTTTGGGCAATGAGTTAATAACCATGAGGAGCCAAAGTGACATCTATAGTTTTTGTGACTGGGAAAGCATAAAAAAAGGGATACACCACCTTTGCCCCAATTTCTGTCAGGAAGATCAATTCACTTTAGAACCTGGAGTGGGTTTTATGAGTTTGTAAGTTAGATCATGTCTAATGCAAAACAGTGGGAGTTTTCTTGATACCATCAGTGAGGCGCATTTGTTTTTAAAATAATGTACATAATCTACTTTTTTGTAGATTATTTTGTATTGAGAAGTGTCCTTTCAGCAATTCCAATAATGAAATTACATTATAATTATATGGTGTCTTTCAGTCAGAAGCATCCCAAATTACTATACTCAATAGCACTGTAAATATTCATGCTTTTGTGAAACCCATCCTTGACTCTATGGAATATTGGCAGGTATTCATAGAACACCATGCAACAAATTAGATGAGGGGAAGAAAAAAGGGAGATTTTGGATAGGGGGAGGGGGAACTATTGTTAATTCAGCTAGAAAATAGGTTTAACATTCTACTGTTGCTGAAAGTGTCATTCAGACTTTACTGGCCAGAGCAGTTAGTATTCCTGCTTTCTGTCGTCTTAAAAGATGTTTCATCTGAACAATGGCACAGTCGATATAGATGTCTAATTTTCTATGTATACTACATACTCTGCAGTTGAGTGAAAATCTATTATTTTTTGCTCTTGTATAATTTAGTATGTAACCAGCTCATTTTTTCTTTTTTTAATTATAAAAAAGTGAAAAGTATAAATGAAGCTACTCAAAATACATTACACTTCTCTGCAAATGTAATTTGAAACTCATGAAACATTAATGCATAAAATATGGAATGTTGTTTTTGTTACACAGAAAAAAAATTAAAAGTTAAGTTTCTTCTTTATGTTATTAAAACTATGTATCATAGAGAGTTCATGGAGGATTTGGTTTCTTCCATTCCCACACTTTTGAATCATGTTTTCATGAGGGATACTCATGATACTATTAATGACTTTTTTTGTATGTATATGTGTGTAAATTTTTAATAATACTTTGTTCAGGACTAAATGATCTCATAAAATCAACCACCTGTATAACTAACATTGTTTTAATAATTATTCTCTCTCCATACACAACTTGCATGTGCACACATTTAGTAAAAACTGCTTTTGAAAGAAGAAGCCTTTCTATTTATGAGTTAAAGCCTACACACACTGTGGTGACAGAATGGCAACTAAAGCAGAAGCCAGAGAATTTTTTTGTTTGTTTATTCAAACATGATTTGCTAATTCCTTGCTGTGAGAAGTTTGCATTCCAAATTACATCTTTAGTTAAAAGCATGAAAGAAAAATCTTAATGTTCATACTTTAAAGTGGGCAGAAGCGTAATTAGGTAGTAACTGAAAGAAGTGGGAGCTACTTTTTTCAGTCCCCCAAAGAGTCAAGGTTTAATGTAAAATACTAATTGAAAAATGGTCTAGATTTAAGCCAAAGCAGCAATTTGTGCAAAAATACCTTACATATTCTTTCCTTTAGTAAATCTTTCTCCAGCTTGGTTCTAAGCCTCGTGATTTCAAATGTAAATTATTCCCAAGCATTTAAGCTGAAGTTAGGTTTCTATTGCATGATAGTTTTTAGGACTAAAATGAAATAATGCCCTTGAGAAATGCAGCTTCAGCTGAGGGGAGGTCTGAGAACCTGACCAAAATACACCCTTGTGATAAACAGTAGAGTGGGAATCGGCCCAAACTCCTGCTGCAATGTACTGGCAGATAGAAATAAAAGTTTCAGAATATCTGTTTGCACTATCATTTTAATTTATTATATTTGTAATAGTCTGGTATGCTTTTAACTTAAGAAAGACCTCTTACTTGCAATATTGTTTTTTCAATGGTTTAATTTAACTTTGAATTTACTTGAAAGAAACAGTAGTTTATGAGGGCAGAAATACCACAAAGAAGAAACACAGAGAAATAGCAAAATTATATTCATCTTGCAATAATTGCAGGTAACATATATGAAGGAAGTAGTACAAGTATATGTGCTGCTTGTGATGAGAATAAAATCTCAGGAGCACAAAAGTGACTAGAAAAAAAAAAATGTGCATTGTGTTGAGGAACAAAGTAGCAGCTAATCTCTTCCTGTAATCCAATTGCACTTGTTCACAGAATATTTCAGTTGTAGATATGCTTTTATAGAAAGAGAGAATTGGAATTGGAATGGCATTTACGGAATTTAAACATAATCAGGGAAGATGAAGACTAATTTGTTATCTAGGTTTATTTACATTATTTACATCATGATCTAGCTAAATTTACAAAGAACTGCTTCTCTTTTTATGGATATTTGCTTATTTTTGTAAATAAATCGTATCAAACAGACCATTAGAAAGATGTCTATTTTCCTCCTAAGTATTTTCTCTAAAAAGAAAATGTATACTCTTGGACTGAGCAACCAGGAATTTGTTCAGTGCACGACACCTCTGAAAAAGTAAGTTCATATTTCACCCTATGTACATATGGAACCCAATCCAGAGATATTGAAATTACTGAGACACATTCCACTAACTTCCTTGAGGGTATGTACGTGCAATCAGTAGAGATTTGCTGTGTAAGCCTACTGTCAGAGGCTGAGCCTGACCTAAACAAACAACAGAAGTGCAGACCAGCCTAGTATTTCTGTCTGCTGTGCACATAGGATGACTCATGACCTTTTGGTAGCTTGCTCTGCCTTGAACTTGTGGTTGGATTGGGTATGTAGCCAAAGACTTTCCAGGAGTTGCCTGATACAAGGGAGCGTGGCTGTAAATTCCAAGTGCATGCAGTCATCATCTTGCCTGTAATCTACTTAGTTGTCTTTCTGCTTGATGCCAGTAGACTTCCATCAGGTCTTTTGTTGACCCTGATTTTTCTCCCAGATTTTCATCATACTGCACTTCAGTTTAAGGATGGATGGCATGGGACTACTCGCATCAATACAAGCCTACTGTAGGAGTGTGTTTAGCCTACCTCACAGAGAAATAATAGATGGCTCTTACTCTTCATTGACTACTCTCTACAGGAACTTGTGGTTTCAGAATACTTTCTCATCAACTCCAAGCCTATAGTCAAATGAGCAGCTAAAATAGCATGAAATTTTCATAGGTATAGAATCCAGAGCCCAGATGGAGTTTTAGAGATTTTGAAGTAATTGATAAGCAATGAGGACAGAAAAAAAGGTGAAATGGAATATAGTAATTTAAATACAGTTTTAAGGGAATAACAATGATTTGCCTTAGAGAGACTAAAATGTAGAATTGTGCCAGATTAGAATGAATTTATCAGATTAGATGGAACCTTTTTTTGCAAAGACATTTCTCTGTTAGGAGAATGTAAAAGAACATTACACCAATAGTTGAAAGATTTAATAGACGGAAAAAAGAACAACTGTTACAGAAGATTCATGGCATAAGTTATAATTAAACTTGTGAAAATAAAAGAGGAAAAAGGAAAGCTGAATAACAGGTTAAAAAGCTCCTTGGTTCATTAGTCTTTGTTCAATCTCTTCAGAAACAGTTCTATGAGGTGGAATAAACAGGGGATGATGCAATTAAATGCTTCTACTGTCAAATTGTTTGTTTTGTTTTTTCCAAGTTTTTATGCTATTTTGTATAATCAGTGAGACATTTTCTTTTCTGGTGTAATTTAATGCAGGCATGTTTCACACCACCATTTGAAGCTTTAAATTTAAAGCCATGTTTTTTGGCCCCCTTACCTAAAGTTACTCTAATTGGCATAAACAGCCCCATCAAGTGTTAATTCTTGCTATCTAGCCAGTCAGTATGTATTTCATCCTCCCACTACTTTTGCCAGGTAAATACTATGTATTAGCTGGGTCACACGTAAGGTGCTAGTTTGTGATTGCCATACACCCCACCTCCAAAGACTGTGAGAAGTGAGAATATAACCAGAGCACATGTCATCAGAGAGAAGGAGAGCAAGGAAATAAGGTAGTAGAAAAGTGAAAGGGTTGGGAACCTTGCTCTAGGTAGTTGGAGGTGTTTACATGAGAGCAGTGGGAACGAGGATTGCGGAGATAAGGACATGAGGTGTTAGTGTGGGTAGCAGTGCAGGTTTGGTCATGGTTCTGCTTTCCATGCAGATATTTTGCGTGTATTGATATACACTCATAGCTACTCAGTGCAGATTATCTCCTTGCAGCATAATGGAGCAGATGAGAAGTGGCATAGCATAGTCACTGAACATCTGGCATTCCACACAGTAGATGCTATTCAGCTCCCAGAACTGAGCCAGGACTTTCAGTTTGGTGAATCAGAGGACTTGTAGGCGATGCTGATGTGATAGGTGAGTGCAGCATGGTGTTATGCAAGTGGGTTGTCAATAAATGGAAAAGGATTAGGGAATTAGCTGACACAGTTTTAAGAGTCTAGGATTTTGCAGCATGCAAGGATGAATATGAGCCACTAATGCTAAGTTAAAGCACTTTGAATTGTGTCCTCTGGACATAATGGCTGAGATCCCTCAAATACCGAGCATCCTCCTCTGAAGTTCAGTTTCATCAAATCTCTACTGACTTCGTTGGGAACTGAGGGCAACAAACTGCTCTCTGGTGTGAGCCCTTCTTAAGCACCACAGTTTCTTGGACTCTTGGACTTGAACTCACTCTCCTTTTTGCAGCACAAATTTCAATATAGCCAGGAGCATACACACAAACCTGGAAACCTAACCTTCCTGCATAGTCAAAGATACCTTTACTGGATAGCTCAGAGCATTTATTTTGGGTAGTAGTTAGGTTTCTCACTTCTGCATCCAAATCACTTTCTGAAGTTCTTATCTGTAAAAGGAACGTAAGATCACTGTCCAATTTCACTGACAGACAGGGAGTTAAGTACTTAAATGGTGGTGGTGCAGGTAACAAAACCAAATAGATAATCTTTGCTTTTTCAATTTCTGTTTGTAAAATGGGAGTTGAGACGAAGAATTTTGTTGTATTATTTTATACCTTGTAACTTAGTGATCTTATGGATTTTAGGTTTCAAAAGAAAAAATACATATGTATTTTATATTTGCATTATTTCATTTGTACTGGCACCTAGAGGGCTGTGGCCTAATATGTTGGATACCGTATTAGTATAGAACACAACCAATGTTTGCATAAAAAGTTGATATTCCAATATATAAACCAGGGAAAATCAAGTGAATGCAGGAAACAGATGGAGAATTACAAATTGGTAGCAAGATTAATATGACCTAAATAAAAAAAAAATCCTAAATATGTTTTGCTTTTTAAAGTAATTTTCTCCATTTTTAAATAAGATTTTCAATCAGTTGTCACAAATACAGGAATGTTACAATTGAATATCTCAAAATAATGCAAATGTTGCCATTCATTTCAGGAAGAGCAGGATTTTACATATGTTTTAAGCAAAATGCATAGAGATGTATTTATGTTCTGTTAAAACTGAATTTTGATTGGAATATAATGTTTTCTGTGCCATCTTAGTATAAAATAGATTGTACATGTTGTCTAATTTTTTAGTACATGTATGTCTTTAAAAGATGTCCTATATGTTAATAGGTAAAATATTCACCCTGGCAGGGGTTGTATTTGAAAGAGTATTAGTGGTATATTCCTATACTAAAACAATTTAAGAGAGTGGCAGTTAAAACACACAATCTGATATTTCTCATGTAGATATTTAGAAAAAGGTATTTTTATTTATCTGACAAGCAGACAAACATATAACATATCTGTCCAGCAAATGCAAGATTCATTTTCCGAAATGCATCGTAATTTGTATGTTGTTTGTATGGCTAAGTAGGAAAACATTTCTGGACAAGGTGAGAGTGGATGGGTATGGAGGAGGAGATCATTCTTCATCTTTCCTCTGACTAGAGAGATAATTTTGTTGAACAACTGGAGTTGTTAGTGGTGAACCAAATGAACTTTTGTGATGGCAAGTGAGAAAAGTAGTAGTTTCTTATTGAGAAAATCTTTCTTGTTGCATACAAAACATTTCCTTCGTAATTTTGTGGCTGAATTATACCATTATTTTATTTTACTACATTAATCCTTTAGAGTAATCCTAGCCATATTACAGTAACCTGGATTCTCATATTTTGCACCGGTAGCTATAATATTACATGTGCTACAATGCTGCCCTAAAATTAAATATTCTAGTTACTTCTGCAATCACACATATGATTATGAGAGTGTATTTTCATACCTTCTTATGTTCTCGGGGTCTTCTCTTGAACTTACCTAAGCGCTTATGCCTCACTTGGTCAGAACTGTGCACACTGGTTATGAAACCATGCAGGATCTGGCAAATCACAGTTGTCAAAATGTCCCAAAGAAGCTGTTAGTATGTCCTAAATCAGTGGAGTCAGGTAAATGTTTTCTATAGTATGTGGCACAAAACCATAATCATGAAAGCTGTGCCATGCAATAAAAGCTTTGCAGTTTTATTGAGTTTTCCTGGGTGACTCTGTTTTTATACAACTTCGCATTTTTGGAGTGTTAATTAAAAAAAAACAAAACCCCACAACAAACCAACCAAACAAACAAAACCTCCCCCCCATTAAATATATATTTAACAAAAATCTGAACATTCCTTATATTTAGCAATTAGTTAATAAATTTTGTATCTAGATCCCAAATACCAAATCAAATCCAAGAATGGTTTTCTTTTTTTTCTGATAGGAAAACTAAAAAAGGGCACCTCAAAATTGCTAAATAGTTTGAACTGCATTTTAAAATTACTATGAGGTGTCCTGACTTAAAAATGAGCATGTCTATAAATATATATAAAGAACATTTCAATGTGTGTGTCTTTACACAAATATGTATATATGTATATACACATACTGAGATGTTTGTGGTTTTATAGGATTATTTAATATATGGGTGGGCTAAATGTTTTTTCAATACCATACTTTTATGTTACCTTTAGAATAAGTCAGCACCTAATAATTTTTATTTATTCCATAGACCATCTTTTGTTTTGATGTCAGTGAACTTGAAATTCTAAAGAAGTTAAAAAATCTATATATGCTGTAAAACAATTCAGTGCAAAATACAATATGGTGTGTTACAATTTTTAATGTACATATTGTATAAGTGGAAAATATAAATGTTTTTTAACTTTATAGTATTCTGGATTTTCAAAGATTTGATTTTGATGCTATCATAACAACTGGAAATATCTAAAATGGGTAAGACTAGAAAAAGATTATTTATAGGGCATGCATTTTTATTCGTAATTAGCTTGACTATAATAA